>NW_026068045.1:2458304-2477342 GCF_014885135.2 Alexandromys fortis | reverse complement strand
GCTAAGGGTGGGGGGGGAGTTTGGGGGTGGCAGGGGCGGGGGGAGGGAGGGGAGGGATGGGGGAAAGCAAGCGGGAGGACAGGTGAGACAGCAGGACAGGTGAGGCGGGCCCGGGGGGGGGCGGGTGGGAGCCAGGTGAATGTACGGCTCTCCGCGGCCAAGGGGGGCGGGCAGCAGGAGGAGGCAAAGGGTGGCGGAGGAGGAGCCCCCCAGCAACGAGCGGCGAGCCACTGACCGCGGCCTTCTGACCAGGACCGGAGCAGGGCCCCAAGCCCCCGGGCCTGGCGGGGGACGCACTTCTTCCCACACTCTGCATCTGCAGCTCCAGCGTGAGGACCCGAGGGCTGAGAAGTAAGTGAACCCTACTTTTTGTCCCTTGGCTCGAGGTCCACTAGACTCGAGCGTACTGCAGTGTCCTTCGTGCGTCCTGTGAGACCCCTGTACACACACACCAGATTTCAAACAGTCGCATTCCCTATAGCTTTCCTAGGTCTTTGGAATTGGTTTTTAACTTGGAGGAAAAGGTAGAGTACTACAGCCTCCCCCAACTCTGGGCGGAGGGTCTCCAGAAACTTTCTTTGCACTTCTAATATCAGACAGACTGTAAGCTACGGGATGGAGAGGGGGTGAGCTGCGCTGAACTTCTCCCAGTCGCCTCCGTGACTTTAGGGGGAAGACCCCAAGCCCGACCGAACGGAGGGAATGGAAATGCTGACGGACTCTAACTAGGACAACGCGTGCCCCCCCCGCCCTGCTCCGCGCCCCCTGGCGCGGTGGGCTGGACCCAGGCCAGTGGCATGGGAGCTGGGGGGCGGCGGAAGGAACCGCGACTCGGGGGGAAAGTTACCGGCTGGACTATTCGGTTTCTTGCGCTTCCAGAGCCGCGTCGTCTCTCCCGCGGTAGTGCGGCTCGGCAGAACGACCCCTCTGCCCCTCCCGCTCCGCAATCACATTCCCTTCTCTCAAGCTGCAGCCCCACCGCCACCTTTTCAAAGTCAGCCTTTGCTCTCACAACTCCTCCAGCGCGCGGGTGGGTGATAAGAACTCTACCTACCACCGTTTTGCCGCCGGCGCCGGCGCACCTGCCCTAACCGGAGCGGGGGTCGCCGTGTGGTAGAAACCTAGTGCGCGCCGCTGGCAGAGGGTGGCCATTCAAAGGGGTGGGGGGCGCTGCTTTCCATTCCCAGCTTTCTCTCCCCTCCTCCCACCCCACCCAAGTAAGAGAGCGACGTGTCCTGGCCAGAGCGAGGGGGGGTGGGAGTGGGGGGGCAGCGTGGGCAGCGGGTTGTGCCCGGACACGTGCCTGCCCAGGCGCCCCGGCCCTGCTAGTGTTTGGAGAGAGGGCGGGTCCCCTGCCCCCCGCCCTGCACATCCCCCATGTATCAAAGGGCGGCTGAGACGTGGTGAGACCTCGGGGCGCCCTGGGGGGCGGGGGGTAAGGCGGGGAGCCTGGGTCCGGAGCAGGGGAGGGGCAGAGGCGCCGGTGCTAGCTGACCCACAGGAAACGAGCACTGCTGACCTAGTTTGGGACACCGGAAGTGGGTGCTGGGGAGAGGGGGAGACCGGCAAGCTGTCCTGGCTTCCGGGCCAGGTGGAGGGCGTTCTTGAATTGACCCCCGCCCGAATGCTTTGGAGACCCCTAGCTGCAGCTGAGACTGGGAATGAGTCAGCGCAGCTATTTCTTCTTGCCCCAACTTATTCCTAGAGAAGGGGACCGTTTATCAAGGATTGGGGGATCCAGATTGGGAAGTGAGGAGTTAAACCAAGATAGGAACTCTCTGTTCCCCAAGGGAGTGTGTGTTTTGGGGGGGCGCTAAGGCCTGGAGGATTATGGGGTTGTGTTTTGCTACCCCCCCACACCAACTGGTTTGGTCACCCCTGTACCCTCCTGGCACTGTTTATAGAGCTGGCATGGAGTGGACATTAGATTGGGAAGAGATACTGGGCATAAGTATTGTGCTGGGCTGGAGAAGGGCATATTTGTGACTGGGTTTGGATGGTAGTTAGTGTTCCTCCTTAGTGGCAACTGGGGAGAAGGACAGGGGGCTCCCCCTGGAGCAGCTGATGAAACAGGGAGAAATCTCTGCCAGTGCTTCTTGTCCCTGGCCCCCGGGACCCCAGCTCCCCCAGCGTGCCTCTGTTACATGGTTGCTGTAGGCACGCTGCTGCCTGCTGACACCCCCAGACACTGTCCCCTCCCTTGGGCACCTCCCCCCAGCCTGGGGTCAGGAAGGGGTTAATATTGCCAGAAAAGGGCTCTGGGGAAGAAAGCAGTGCCCACTAGGCTCAGGTGAAGAAGACAAGCCTGCTCTAATGGGTCCTTCTCACCGCTACTCAGTCCAGGTGATATGGCCCCAGTGTCCGGGAGACAGGTGCTGCCCTCTTCCCCTTCCCCATGGTGCCCCCTGGCACCCACCGCCCCCAGCTCCTCCTTGGCCTAGTGCCTGCCCCAGGAGGGCGCGGCGGGCAGCGGGGGCTGGGCTAACAATGCACCATCGGGCCCTTTGTGTGCTTGCACTTGGCACCCTGGGGAAGAGTGGGGGAGGGGACCCAGCAGGCTGGGGGGGTGGAGCACCTCTGGGGTGGGGACAGTGAAGGCTTGGGGAGAGAAGCTGAGAGTGAAAACAGGTGGGGAGGAAAGGGAAGTAGGTCAGATAGAGTGCTGGCCCCCCATTCCAGGCCAAGGGTAAGATGAATGGGATCCTGAATGGCATCATGTTGGTACCCGAGGCCCAGCCCAGGAGTGGACTTTGGGGTCAGAAGTTACTGGCTCAACAGACTGCTCAGGTGGAGGAGACAAGGCCCTCTTCTAGATGGCTGAGAGGCCCAGTTCTTCTGGCACAAGGCCAAGGACCTGAGAAGGGGAATAAATGGGCTCCAGGCAGGGCAGTGCCCTCTGATAGAAGCCTCTGGGCCTGCTTCAGGGCTTCCTGCCTCCAGCTTGCTTGGCTCTATGACCTTCCTGAGAGTTAAGACTGCCCTGCCACCAGGCCTTGGGGCTTGTGCCTGTTTTGGCCTAGAGCTGAAACGAGGGTGGGGGAGGAAGGTGGAGACAGGCAGATGGATAGGACCCTGGCATGGGGTGTGCCTGCTCTGGCCTCTCCCCCTCCTGCTGAGTAAACTCGTGAGTAAACTTGACGTTTTGCCCGGACAGTTTGAAGTTGCCTTACTGCCCCCCCTTCCAGTCCTGCCAACACAGAAGCAGCCAGGTGCCAATGCAGGCCTGGGGGACTGGGGAGAAGGGGACAGAATGACTTGGGTCCACCACCATCAAGGACTGGAGGACCAAGAAAGACCCCACTACCACCACTTCGCAGGCCTTGGCAGTAATCTTGTGGCCTGTCAGCATTTGTCACAGAACTTTGGGAAACTCAGAAAAAAAGTGTCTTCAAAGCTGTTCTCTTGCCCATCTCTACCAGGGAGAGATACCCAGTGGCCATCTGGCTCCCTACGAGGCCATATTTTATGTTGATAGGCCACTAGTCCAGGAGGAAATCTTCAGCAAATGCCTCAGTGTTCTGGCCGATAGCCTGAGATGGGTGGAAGCAGGTGGCACAGGGACATTAGCTCACTCCTCCCCGAGGCTTCTGTGGTCTCTGTCCTGCCATTATGCTGACCTCACACCTGGGCCTAACCCGCAGCTGCCTTCAGTGTACTTGCCCAACTCCCCCTCTTCTTCTAGCTTTCCTAAGGACCTTCGGGGCTTCCTACCCAGCAAATGCCTATACCGCACCCAGAGTTTGAGGGTGCCCTTGGCAAAAGAGGGCTGGTGACGGGCAAATGGAGCCGATAACACCCCCCCCCCCCCCCCCCCCCCCCCCCCCCCCCCGCACACACAATACGTTATTCGATACCACTGAACATCACTAATTCCTGTTATGCCTTCCCAGGTCACCAGAATGGCAGGAGAAATGTCTTCCCAGTCTCTGCCACGCCTCGGAGTGGGGCTCCCCCAAGAACTTGCTTTCAACTTCATGTCTCTGGCTTCAATTTCCTTCCTGTTTCCACCCCCCCAGCTCCTCCCCACCCATATGCCCCTTTCAACAGACATCCTCTCGACCTTCCTTCCTTCTTTCTTCCCCCTTTGCCTGGAATAAGGGGGTCTTCTCTCCCCACTATGAACCTCCTAGCCTGTTTTTACTCTTCTTAAATAGTGCTGCGCTTTGAGGAGGTCCATGACCATTCTCTCCCTAACCTACCCACTAAGCTCTTGGAAAGAGAACCCAGGGCCCCTTAAGGGAACTACAACTCCCAAGGTACATGTAAAACAGTTGTGGTGCACACTGGGAGTTGTAGTCCTCTTTGAGCTCTCAATTTGGTTGAGTCTGAAAGTGTTTCTGGGTAAGGGTAAAGTTGGGACTGGGATGGGTTGCCACTTAGAGAGCCTCTGTATTCTCCTTACTTTGTTCTTACCATTACATTCCCATATAACACCACGTATTGACATGCACCTCTCATGCTAAGACATCCTACCCATCCTCACCTTAGGATGAGCCCCACCCAGGAGATGCCCACACCCTGCCCTGATGCCCCTGGCAGGGGAAATGAGGGGCCCCATGAACTCCTCCCTTGCCCCCCTGCCCTCCAGGCTAGTTCCCTCCCTTTATGGGGATCAAAGGGCAGGGAGCAGCCCCACCCTGCTCCCTCACAAGCTCTAGGCATTAGACTGGGGCTCTTAGGAATTGCAGGGACTTTGGTGCCCAAGCATTTGCAGGGGGAGTGCTGGAAGATTGGCGCCTGGTGACAGGAGAGACACTGGTCCCCACCTTGGGGCGTGGATCCTTCAGTAACTGCTCATAGGTCTATCCTGTATCAGCCCTGAGCAATATGCTTCCTCTTAAGGAGGTGGCTTAAGGACAGGGTCCTGGGGCTTATCTATAGGACCTCAGGGGCCTGGGCCCGCCTGCCTGGCACCAAGGCATAGAAGTGACCCTCCCCCACCCAGGCCCACAGTTGGCATAGGGCACTGCGAGCAGGGGGTAGGAGGGAGAGGCGGGCAGGACTGCCAGCATCCTGGTGGGTAGCTGCCAGCCAGGCCGGGAGCCGGTGAGGAGCAGCAGGCCAGCGGCACTGAGCCAGCAGCTGTTGGGGGTAGCCGGGAGGGGGTATCTTAGGAGACATTTCTGTGATTCTCTCTGAGCCTACCAGGACCTGGGATGGCCTACTCTCTGGAGGACACTGGGGTATCTTTCATCCCAAGAGTAAGAAATTCCAGGAGTTGCATGACTTTCTGTGGCCACTCATCTCCTCTCAGAGCTTTCCTGAGTTGCCCCTCAGGCCCAGGCGGGTCCCACCCAACCAGCCAGGGGAGCAGTAGCTTGCGTAAGGGGTGGGGCTAGGAGCTTCCCAGCAGATGCCCCCTCCCAGCTCCTTCCTCTTTCGGTGCCTACAGCTCCCCCAGTATGTCTACCCCTCCTCAGCCAGCTCTGTCCCCCTGGTCACTGGGGTCCTGGCATGAGTGCTGCCCCCTGGCCTTGTTGGCAGGACTGGCGCCCTGGCGAGGAACTGTGGTATGTGAGTGGGTTTGGGGTGAGGCTATGAGGAGGGCGGGTGCCGCCTTGCCCAGCCCCTGAGGGCCCCAGCCTGGTACAAGGTGAAGAGAATCCGGACAGCTCCCAGCAAGGGGCAAGGGCTTCGTAGGGTCTGGAGGGTCTCCTTATGGTCCCTTAATCCCACATACTCCGAGGGGCTGGGCACCTGTCACCCTTGGCACTGGCTGTCCAGAGTTCCCTTCCTCCCAATTTGGCCACTGCTGTTTTCTGTCCCCTCCCCTCCCTTCTTCCTTCTCCTGGTCCCACCTCCAGCAACCTCTCCCATTGCTCCTCCTCACCTCTGTCCTCCTGGACTGGCCTAGCTCCTACCTTTTCTGCCCCTCACCTTTTTCCCCTTTTAGGACTGAGCAAGGACAGGCGGGGGTGGGGACAGCTGAGGCTTTGGGCACTGCAGGCAGACTCTGGGCCCTCTCCCACGCTGCCAGCTCTTCTGTAACCCCTCCCTCCAAGCTGGGGGAGGGGGACAGCACCCAGAGGGTTAAGGCTGTAGGGGGAGGGACTGGGCCAGGTCGTGGGCGGCCCCTTTGAAGGAGGGAGCTGGAGTGGGGGAACAGACACCCTGCCCCCCCCCCAGTTATCCCTCCCCCACCCTCCCAACGTGCTGCCCCCAGGGACCTGGAGGAGTTGCCGGCAAGGCCCCTCAGCGTTCAGGTGAGTAGGCCCTACTCTGGCTCAGGAGGTCAGGCCCCAGGGGAGGCTCGGAGGCCTAGAATTGGCCAAGGGTCAGAGGAGGGCTGAAAAACAGGCTAGGAAGAGGGTGCCCAGGTTTAACTGGAGGCTTTAGGGAAGAGGAGCTGAGGCACTGGAGTGTGGGGAGGCTTCAGAGTCTAAGGGACCCAAGCGGACCAAGAAAGGCAGAAGAAAGGTTCCACGGAAGCTTGCTTGCTGGGCCGGGTCAGGAGGTTGGACAGGCCTACAGGGAGCTGGGCTCCGGGGACCCGGCTGGGGTGTCTTCTGGGGCTTGGGGGGGCTCAGGTTTCTGCCTGCGGCTAAGCGGGTGTGGAGTTACCAGCCAGCTTAGTTACCCAGCCAAAGATATGGCTGGGGGGGAGGGGGATACAAGGTAGACCCTGGCACTTTGAGTAGTCTCCTTAGCCCTAAGAAGAGCTGGCACTGGCTAGCCGGACTCTGCTGGGAACCCTGATGACCAGGGTCTGTCCAGTGAATGGTTACCTGGCTCAGGGTGGCCACTTTCTGGGGAAAGTCCAGTAGCTTCAGGGCTGGAAACTCTGACGGGCAGAGAGGCACTTGCTGTCCCCCTTACCCCACATCCGCTCTTGCTGTGTACCCTACCTCTCCCACCTCTTTTCTCCAAGTGGCTCCCAAATTTTGGTCCTCTGCTTCCTTCACAAGGCAGGTATGGGTACCCAAAATTAAACCATTTCTTCATTAAGACCAGGCTTTGTGGAAGAAGCCCAGGTCTTGATTTGGCTCTTCGGCCGTGTCTGCCCTGCACAGGCTTGGAGCAGTTGATGTTGGGCTCAGGAGAGGTCAGTGAGAGAAGTGATGGGAGTCGGGAAGAAAATCTCTGAGGACGGTTCCTAGCAGCAGCCTGTGGGACAAGATGGGAGAGACGAGAAAGGAAGGGAACCCAGGTTCAATCCTGTGCTGGGAAGACGAGGCCACAGCTGGTGGAAAGAAGGCTGAAAGACTAAAGAGAGGTCCAAACAAGGAAGGCTGAGAGTCAGGGGCTGCCCATGAGCTGGGGTCCCCAGAGGTGGAGATGCGAGGCTGGGGAAGCAGCGCCCCATTCCTTCCTCCGCCATCTTGATCTCGGTCCATTCCCCTTGATGGGCTAAAGGGCCATATGCTAGAGAGAAAAGGAGCATGGTGGTAACCTTCAAATCAGGAGCCCTGCACCAGGCTCGGGACCTGGTGGGAGCTTAACCCCCACCGCACCGGGAAGCAGCCAACTCCCCTTGCCTCCTTCCCCCTTCGTGGCTTGCGGTCTCTCTTCCCCGCCTTGGCCCCCAGGAAGTGTGAGTGCTGGGGGTGGTGAGGTTAGGAGGGGGGGAAGCGTCACATGGGGGGATGGGGAAGACATGTACAAGTTTAGAGGGGCTGCAGAGGAGAGCTCCTTTAAGTGTCTTGGGCATCCCTGGACCCAGGACCTGTCTTTTGGCCCTGTCTGTGTAAGTTCTTCCAGTCCTCCAGTGACATGTGGCTCAGCCGCCTCACCTGCCTGAAACCGAGCAGTTAAGATGTCAGTGACCCTTTGGCCCCAGAAAGGTTGGAGGGAATCATGGAATATGGATTCCTGGGTCCCCGAGAACTTTGAACTGTCTGTCCAGTTTTCCCTATCCTTCTGGTCCAGCCACAGGCCAAAGCCCTAGCTTCGTGCAAACTGCGCTCCAAAAAAACAGGAAGAGAACCTGAGGCTGGAGCTGGGGTTAGGGGGTGGGGGCAGAAAGGAGAAAGAGGGGGGAGGGGTGACCAGCCCAGGAGCCCTGGGCAGTCTTGGGTCTCAGTCATCCCTAGCAGGAAGGTGTTTCCGCCTGGTCCTCACCCTCTCTGGTTCCCTGGCAGAGAAGGGGCCTTGGAATGGGGGCGGAGTGGGGGGTGATGCTCTGTGCGTCTGTGTATCAGCCCACATCTATTTTCTACGCCACTAATCCTGGTTCTGTCGGCTGCCCCCCACACTAAGCCTCAGTCCCCTAATCCCCAAGGTGGGGAGAAGGGGGAGCCAGCTTTACTTGGCTGCCCCATTCAGGGCCTCCTATGCCTGCCCTTCAGCTGGCTCAGACCGGCATGGTTGGCCCTGGAGCCCCTCAGCCCTAGTCTGGAAGCTGCCTAAGGTCAGCACCTGGAAGATTCTAGCTGCCTTTGTCTTCTCAAGGCCAGCACCCTCTGCGTTTAGCTGTCTGGTAGACACACTCTAACAGGTGCCTCTCGGTACTGATGGGTAGGCCATGGGGACTCCCATCTTTGTCACCCTTCACCATGTCACCCTCAAGTTTTCCCCCACCAAAGATGGTGCAGGCTTGACACAGGGCCTGGTTTCAAGAAAGCTGCCCACTGGCCTGGCCGGTCTAGCAGGCCTGACAATGAGGGGAGCCTGGGGGGGGTGGCAAGAAAGAGGGGAGTGATGGGGCGGGGCCCCCAGTACTTTCCCCTACCAGGCAAACAGACCAAACAGACCTTGCCTGGTTCCCTGGCACAGCTGCCCCCCCAACCACCACACACACCCATGCCCACAAGGTCTTAGCAAGAGGGGGCATGCCAGGCTGGGTGGGGATGGGCTGCCTACATGGGGCGTCTCAAGGGGACTGGGCCCTCTGGGATACAGATGTGGGAAGGGTGCCCAAGGTGGGGTGGGCACACTGGCACCAGTGCCCCACCCTGGCAGAAAGAAGGGGAGGCCTCCACCCCACCAACTCCTCCCATATGATAGAGCTAGGAGTGCCCCCTTGGCCTGGTTGGCACCGTCAGAGTTCCAGGTGGCACCTCAGTTGGTATGGGTGCCAGGGCTAGGGGATTTCCCAGAACACCCTCTCCTTCGCTGTATGCCATCTGCCTCTCTAGTCCTTCCTCGATACCTTGTGGCCATAGGCATTGGATCTGGGCCTAAGGAACTAAACACCCACCCTTGCCCGAGCCCTGAGTGAGTTGGTGGTGAACCACTCGGACCTGTGCCCTGATAGCAAGATCAGCCAATCAGTGCACCTGCCATACCAAGTTGCCATGGAGATCAGCCCTGGGGTGGGAGAAAGGAGACAGGTTTACCAACGGGAATAGGTGGAGTGGGTAGGGAAGGAGGGTGAAGGATGGGGTGAGCCACGTGTCTCCAGGTGCCCAGCTCAGCCAATGGGCAGCAAGGATAGCTCCACCCGTGCCCCTTAGGAGGAATATGATGCACTTGGGCCCAGGAGGGTGCCCACTGCTGTTTAAGTGGCAGTCACTGCTGCTGCTTCTACTCTTGGTACCCACCTGATTCTTGTTTATTCTTAAGTCCTGGGGCCTTTCTAACCGTATGTAAAGTACAGGGAGAGGAGAGGACTCCATACTGCTTGGTCCCCTAGGAGAAGTGGTCTGGGGGCTTAAGGTGGGGACAGGTGAGCTATTGAGGGTTCCCAGGTGTCACTTCCAAGCAGACAAGTGGCCCCCGTTCGCTTCATACAGCGCTCCATCTTTGCGGTGAAGGTGGCCAGCAAGTCGGCCACTGTGACAGTGTAGCCCCTGACTTCCACCCCCACCCACCAAAAGTCTTTCCCATAGATGGCTAGGGTTGACCAGCTGTTGGAATGTCAGGGAGGACACTGACAAAATGTCAGAGGGACTTGCCCTAAGGATTGTCGCCTTTACCTACACCGAGGACTAGGCCTCAGCGCAAAGGAAGTGACTTGTCCAAGGTCAGGCAGCTCCCTGGCTCCCTCAGGGAGGAGAGAGGCCGACCTGTCTCCCAGCAGCTCTCTGAGCAGGGCCGCGTGCGCTGGAATCTACCCAGAGGCTGAACTACTACTGACTGAGTCCTACTGTGTGTCAGGCCTTCTGCCACACCTGGCCTCACTTACCCCTCTCAACCCCTGGAGTCAGCTGGAATTATCCAGTATCAAGATGAGGAAAGAGGCTCAGAGATAAAATCACTTGCTTAAGACCAAAGCTAAGAATTCAAACTCAAGCCTGGTTGAGCCCAGCTCTCCAGTCTTTGTTAGCTCTAGGCCATTGGTTCTCAACCTTCCTAACGCTGAGACCCTTTAAAAGTCCTTCACCTTGTCGGGACCCCAGCCATAAGATTCTTCTGACCACTGCTGCACAACCACTGTTTAATGCAAATGTCTGTTTCCCTGAGGTCTTAGGTGACCTCTTAAAAGTGCCGCCCGCTGGAATCCAGAGGAGTCCAGACCCACAGGTTGAGAACCACTGTTCTAGACTAAATCTGTCAGTGCAAATGGGCTGGGCTCTTGCAGCTTCTCTTCCCAGCCCCTGTTTGGTTGTTCTTGTTGTGTTGTTGTTGTTGTTTTGGTTTGTTTTGTTTGAGACAGTCTCTCTACAGAGCTCTGGCTGTCCTGGAAGTTAACTTTGCTGACCTCAAACTCACAGAGATCCTCCTGCTTCTGCCTCCCAAGTGCTGGGATTTAAGGTGTGCGCCACCACACTTGGTATCTTCAACCCCTTCTTGTGTAACAGGAAAGTATTGGCCAGACCACTGACTGAGCCCTTACTGCGTGCTAGGCACTGTGCCATGCCTGGTACACTGGCCCCTTACCACAGAGACTTACTTGTTCAAGGTCACTCAACTAGGCCACTCTCCAACCCTTGCCCTCCCCACCCCTGTGGATGGTGAAACACTTAAGGTTGCCTCTGGAGAGGCAGGGTCCTCTGGACCGGGGAAGAGAGATGGTACAGTTTAAGGGGGAGGGCAGGGGTGGGACTTGGCCTTTCAGCAGCAGGGGTGATGCTTATCTGGGGGGCAGGAAGTATCTGCGCCAGTGACACCCCAGCATCGGGTAGCTTGTTCCTTGGCCATGAGGGAGGATGTGGGGAGCGGGGATCTTGAAGGAAAGATGAACTTTGGGTGGCTTTCTGGGGGTGGGGGCATGAGGAGGAAGAGGATGATTCTTTTTTATTTGCTTTTTGAGACAGAGTTTCTCTGTGTACTCCTAGCTGTCCTAGAAGTCTCTCTGTAGACCAGACTGGCCCTGAACTCACAGAGATCTGCCTGCCTCTATCCCCTGAGATTAAAGACCTGCGCAGCCCCACCACCATCTGGCGAGGATGGTTCCTTTTGTTTGTAGGGATGCTTGTGACAGAACCGAGACAATGCCTTACCTGACAACTTTGGTGTGTTAGCATTCTGAAGTCTCCTTGGCATCTACCAGAGCTACCAGGAGGTTCTACCAGAGACCATTCCCCAGTTTGCAGATGTCTGAAGCAAGCCAGTGTCACCATGTCCTTCTAGTCCTTCTAGTTAGTTTTCTGAAGCCCAAACCTTTTTTTTTTTTTCGAGACAGGGTTTCTTCATAGCTATGGAGCCTGTCTTGGAACTTGCTGTAGACCAGGCTGACCTGGAACTCACAGAGATCCACCTGCCTCTGCCTCCCAGGTGCTGGGATTAAAGGCGTGCGCCACCACTGCCCAGCTCAGTGGTTCTTCTTAAGAACAAGGGGATAGGAAAGGTGAAGTGGAAGGTCTGTCTAGAAACTAACAGAAAGGCAGGACTGCCCAGAAGCAGACTAAAGCAGTACAAGGCTTGGGAGGTGAGGTGGGGCTGGGGCTGCCGGTGGCCCTACACGCTTGGCACTTCACCTGGAAAGCAGGTTGCCTCATCTGTCCAAACAGCAGTTCCTTTGTACTTGACGTATAAGGAGGTCACACTTTGGAAGGGTATGGGATACTAACAAACATAAGGCACTTGAAAGAGTGGCCAGTATGGGGCCCTCCTCCAGTAAGAGAGCCAGCTCCCCATACAGGAAGGAGGGCTCTAACCTCACCCTGTCCTTGACCCTGCAGGAGAAGATGGGGAGCCCTGAAGATGACTTGATTGGCATTCCATTCCCAGACCACAGCAGTGAGCTGCTGAGCTGCCTCAATGAGCAGCGCCAACTGGGCCATCTATGCGACCTCACCATCAGGACGCAGGGGCTAGAGTACCGCACCCACAGGGCTGTGCTGGCCGCCTGCAGCCACTACTTCAAGAAGCTCTTCACGGAGGGTGGGGGGAGCGCGGTTATGGGAACAGGAGGAGGTGGCGGGATGGCTGCCGGAGGAGCAGGGGCCGGTGTGTGTGAGCTGGACTTTGTAGGGCCAGAGGCCCTGGGTGCCCTGCTTGAATTTGCCTACACAGCCACACTGACAACCAGCAGCGCCAACATGCCAGCCGTCCTCCAAGCTGCACGGCTATTGGAAATCCCCTGTGTCATTGCTGCCTGCATGGAGATTCTACAAGGCAGTGGGCTAGAAGCCCCTAGCCCAGATGAGGATGACTGTGAGCGAGCCCGACAGTACCTGGAGGCTTTTGCCACTGCCACCACCACAGCCTCAGCTTCGGGAGTGCCCAATGGTGAAGATAGCCCTCCACAGGTGCCCCTCCTCCTACCGCCACCGCCACCTCGACCTGTTGCCCGCCGCAGCCGCAAGCCCCGAAAAGCTTTTCTTCAAACCAAGGGGGCCCGAGCAAACCATCTGGTCCCTGAGCCGCCCACGGTACTCACCCATCCCTTGACCTACGAAGAAGAAGGGGTGGTTAATAGAGTGGGCAACACTGGGGGCAGTGGGCTTGGGGACAGCTACAGTCCTCCCGCGGGTGCTGCCTCACCTCCTGAGGGGCCCCTGAACTATGAGGTCTGCGAGGGTGAGGAAGAGGAGGAGGAGCTGGCATATCCCCCAGCCTATGGGCTAACACAGAGCAACGAGCCCTCACTATCACCAGAGGAGTTGGGCTCAGATGAAGACACCATCGATCCTGACCTGATGGCCTACCTAAGTTCCCTGCACCAGGACGCCCTGGCACCAGGCCTGGATGGCCAAGACAAGCTGGTGCGCAAACGCCGTTCACAGATGCCCCAAGAGTGCCCAGTGTGTCACAAGATAATCCACGGAGCAGGCAAACTGCCACGCCACATGAGGACCCATACGGGTGAGAAGCCCTTTGCCTGTGAGGTCTGCGGCGTCCGCTTCACCAGGTGAGCACCAAGTGGGGCCCAGGGCCCAGAGTGGGCTGAGGTGGGTATGGGATCTGAGAGAGTGACCGCAGATGGTTCTAGTGGGGACCAGAACTCTTGCGGGTTCCTGGAACGAGCTGGGAGGCCAAAAGAGGCAACCAGAGAGGATGCCTGTAAGCTGTCTAGCGCCCAAGAAGGTTGCCTGGGTACAGAGGCGCAGGTGGTGCAGGGCCCATAAGCTAGGAGCCAATCAGAAAGAGTATCCTGGGGCAGTGCTGGGGAAAGAGCAGGGAGGGATGAGAGTGGGATGAGGCCTGCGAGCGGCTGGAGGCCTGACCGGTGCCACCCTTTCCCCTGCTTGCACCAGGAATGACAAGCTGAAGATCCACATGCGGAAGCACACAGGAGAGCGCCCCTATTCGTGCCCACACTGCCCAGCCCGCTTCCTGCATAGCTACGACCTCAAGAACCACATGCACCTGCACACTGGGGACCGGCCCTATGAGTGCCACCTGTGCCACAAGGCTTTCGCCAAGGAGGACCACCTGCAGCGCCATCTCAAGGGCCAGAACTGCCTGGAGGTGCGCACCCGAAGGCGCCGCAAAGATGATGCGCCACCGCACTACCCGCCCCCCTCGACCACCGCCCCATCCCCCGCTGGCCTTGACCTCTCCAATGGCCACCTGGACACCTTCCGCCTCACTCTGGCCCGATTCTGGGAGCAGTCAGCCCCCACAGGACCCCCAGTCACTACGCAAGGGCCCCCTGAGGAGGAGGAGGGGACACCTACCACACCACAGGCTGAAGGTGCCATGGAGTCCTCTTAAAAGAGGGTGAATGGCCAGGCTGGAACAGCACAGGCCTGGGATACCATGCCACACAATGGGGAGCACATAAGACAAGTGGTCAGGGATCCTGAGCCTCGTTGGCATCAGAATCAACCCCCTTTTCCCCAGGAGCCTTCATTCCAATTCCAAGCTGAGGTTTTGGGGCACAAGCTCTCTAGATTGGGGTGATCACCCAAGGCGTTATACATGAAATATCTATGTGTGTGTATCTGTATGTCACAGGCACTGCACACACAGTAAAGGTAGGGTCCCTGTCCCCAGCTGCTACTGGGGAATTGAAGCAATAATCTATCTTTGATTTGTGGGGTCCCACTTCGGCTATGCGGGTTTCTAGGAGTCTGGGGCTTGGGACCAAAGCCTGTCGCACTCCCATGCCCCCTGGGTTTTGGTTGTGTGTGAGGGGGTGGACTGCCCCTCCCTTCCGAGACCCCTCCTTCCTGGTTTCTGTTCCCTTTTTCTGGCAGTAAATTATGCAAAGGGGGGTGGCAAAGGAAGGGTAAGTGGGGGTAACATGGTAGAAGCTTGAAAGATTGGGGTGCGGGGGGGGGGAGACTGGGCCTGTAAGGACGGAGCCATCCCAGTTCCCCCCCTCCACCCAGTTCCAATGCTGAGTCATGGGGTCCTGGAGAAGGGGGCAGGGTGGCTTGATTGGTTCGCCCGCCCCTGGGGGGTAGCATAAGGGCTCCTCCCAGCTAAGGGAGCTCTCCACCTCTCCCCTCCCGCGTCCCGGGGCAGGGAATGTCTTGTTCCTGGCGCTCCCTCCCTGGGGCCAGAGGGCAGGGCGGGCCGGGCGTCTTACCCTCTTCTCCTCCCCACCTCCCCGCCCAGGTGCAAGCCGGAGCCGCCTCTGCTGCTTGCTGCCCCTGACTCACGCCGCCCCCGGGCTGGCAGGCGCTGGGTGTGGGTTGGGGTGAGGGGTTGAGGTAGCCTTGCAGGGCGCGGGCAAGCCAGCGCCATCTGGTGGCCATGCCCTGTAAGGGCGAGCGCCCCGCAGCGACCACTTTCAGTGAACTTATGTCACACCCAGCCATCCTGGCCTGTGAACCCCCTTGCCAACACGGTAGCTAAGCAGCTCACTTGCCCCTGGGAAAAGTGAACTGAGGAGCAGACCTCGGGGAAAGGAGTCCGTTCCTTAGACCTTGCCCGTTGCTCTTAGGACTGAGTCCACCCCTGTTCTGTACATAGCCTCTTCTGATGGTCTTGTTGAAATCCAATTTCACATTTTAAACTACCAATTCTCCTGGGGTGGAGAAGAATCTTCACCCTACCCCTTCCTCGCTGGGTGCTGGACCCCCATTGCGGCCTGGGCTCTGCCTTGCACTATTCCCCTACCCCCTTTGGCCTGGTGGCCCTTCCCCCTCCTTAAAAGGGGCAGGTTCAGGGGCCCGGTGCTCTCCTCTCCCCATGCACCTCCATGCCCATTTGCACAGCTGCCCAGGTACCCCCAATAGTGGGGAGGGGTCAGACAGGGAGGGGTGGCGGGACCAGTCCCTGTATCTATTTAAAAAGTGATGATGTAATATATTAGAAGGGAGGTCAGGAGCCCTGGGCCTCATCTTAGCATTTCAGGTGATAGGGGAGCCCAGGGCTGGAGAAACCTGGGGCTTAGTCCCAGAGAGTGGGGACACTGTGACTTCCACTCTCTCTACTTGCGGCTTTCCCACTCAGTGCCTTAGTGGGGGAAAGCGTTTCCCCCCTCCCCCATCCCCCTCATCTCCCCCTACCCCCACCTCGGGTGTAAGTGATGGAAGAAAGAATAATAATTTAAGATTCATACTTGTGTCCACTTTTGGTTCCTTTATTTTGGGGGTGAGTGGGAGGGGTCAGGAGGTTCTGAGGCTGGAGAGGGGTCTGCTTTGGGGGCAGTGGATTTCTGAAGTGGTCCCTGGGGTTCAGGGGACAAGGGAAGGCCTTCAACCTCATGAGCTCCATGGAGAGGGCTGCAGGGGCTTCTTTTCAGGTGCGTTCCCTTTGTCCTGGTCACTAGGAGGAGAGGAAGGCTTGGTAAGCTCGAAGCTGCTGGCAGGCGGCCTTAACCACCGTCCCTGCTCAGCTTAGCTTGTTTTTTGGTTGTTTTTCTAGGCAGGGTTACTCTGTAGCTCTGGCTGTCCTAGAACTCATTCTGTAGACCTGGCTGGTTTTGAACTCAGAGATCCGCCTGCCTCTGCCTTCAAGTGCTGGTATTAAAGGCGTGCACCACCACACTGGCTTCGCCAGTGCTCTTCACAGTTAGGGAGGACATAGCTAGAACACCATCCCCAACCCAGCCAGGGGGTCAGCCATTGTACTTCTCAAAGGCGGTCATCTCAGTTACTGAAGATGCCTCCATTTTCTTCTCATCCTGCCCTCTGACCTATCCAGAAAAAAGTCTTCAACCTTCAAACTCAAGAGAGATCATGGGGTAAGCCTTAAGTAAGCCAAGAGAGAACAATCCCTACACACTCAGGCCTACAGTTTTGAGAACCTGTCACCAAAGACAAAAAACAAAAACAACCCTCTGACCAGGCTCACAGGAGCAGCCATCGTACAGAGGTTCCCTCTCCATCACCCGCCTTAACCCTACCTGGGATCCCTCAGCCTCTCCTGGCCCTGGCCAGCTTCTCTGCACACTCTTCCCCATTGCCAGCATCGCAGCCTCCACCACCCACTCTGGTCTCTGTGAGGTGTCTGCCTCCTCCTTCCTAGAGAAAAGTAGCTGGAACAGGCTGGACTGTTCTGAAGGCTCCTCTCAGAGCACTTGGATGCCCCTCACCCACATTCTCCTGGCCTACCTCAGCACGCTCTCTTCCTGCATCCCAGTCCAGACCTAGGGTTGAACCCCAGACTTTGTGGGTGCCCAACAGGTGCTCGGCCACTACATTCCTAGGCTCCCAGAAGGGCTGGGATTAAAGATGTGTGTCCCTCCGGTTTAATATGTGTATTATTTTTAGGATGATCTTACTATCTGATCTAGGCTGGCCTCTTCCATGTCCTAGATGTGCTAGGATATAAAAAACATCTTTTGGCGCTATATCCCTTATGTGTAAAGCCAATTCTTTATCACCGAGCTTCCTTTCTCCGAGCACGCAGGGTGGCACATGACCTCTCCTCTACTGAAGCAGAAGGGCTAAAAGTTCAAGGCCAGCCTAGACCACGTAGTAAGATCATTCTAAAAATAAGTACACATATTAAGCCGGAGGGACACACCTTCAATCCTAGCCCTTCTGGAGGCAGAGGCAGGTGGACCCCTATGAATTCAAGGCCAGCTTGGTACTAATAACAAATGTCCAGTCGGTCAGCCAGGAGCTACACAGTGAGACCCTGTCTCAGAAACAGATGACGGAATTAAATCAGCCCTCTATTTTTTAATCACAGAAATTATATTGAAGGGATCCCAAGCCTCTTCCTCACACAGAAGCCACATACTCGGCTTCTGAATCACTTTTGTCAGCTGCTTCATGACCTGGTTTTCGCTATCCTGATGCCATGAAATATGTCCCCTCAAACCACACCAGTGGTCTGGTCCCTCAGCTATGGAGTGAGTGTTGGTCCCCAGCCTATTGCTCACATCTGGCCTAATAAGGGTTAGGCTCTCCTGCTTTCCTCAGCCTCCCTTTCCCCTCGGCTTTACAGTTGAACTCTATTGTTTTGTAGTTTTTCAAGGTAGGGTTTCTCTGTAGTTCTGGATCCTGTCCTGGAACCAGCTCTTGTAGAGGCAGGCTGGCCTCGAACTCACAGAGATCCGCCTGCTTCTGCCTCCCAGTGCTGGGATTAAAGGCATGTGCCACCACCCAGCCCCATTTTCCCTCAAGTCAGCAACTTCCTAAAGAGACAGCTCCAGTCCCGAGTCCTGCTGCACATCTCTGCACCTGCTCTCTGGGTGGTTATAGCTACACACCCTATAGACAGACAGCTCTTGCCCTGTTTCTCCTTCTTCCCCAAGCCTAGTAGATCCAGCGTTCTTAGTATCTCATCTTCCGACCGCCAATGGCTCAAACAGCCTCCTGCCCAGCCGTTCTGTCTCCTTAGCGTATGGGAGTTTTCAATAATAGATTCCTTCCTGCTCTCCCCTCTCCAGTTCTCCCTTCTCTTTAAAACTTTTTGTTATATTTTTATGCATGGTATGTCCACCTGGGTCAGTATCGGCCATGTGTGTAGGTGCCTGTCCAGAGACACATCTGATCCCCTGGAGTTGCAGGTGGTTATGAGTCGCCCCCCACCCCCAAGCATGGATGCTGGGAATTGAACTCAGATCCTTTGGAAAAATAGCAAGTGTTCCAACCACAAAGCCATTTCTGACTATATAACTTTTTTTTTTTTTTTGAGACAGGGTTTCTCCGTAGCTTTTTGGTTCCTGTCCTGGAACTAGCTCTTGTAGACCAGGCTGGCCTTGAACTCACAGAGATCTACCTGCCTCTGCCTCCAGAGTGCTGGGATTAAAGGCGTGCACCACCACCACCCGGCCTGTCTATATATCTTGTTTGTGTGGGTGAGTGTTGCATGCATGTCTGGTGGCCAGAGGAGGATGTTGGATCCCCTGAAACTGGAATTATAGACAGCTATTAGCTGTGTTGTTTTTGTTTTTTGAGGCAGGGTTTCTCTGCAAAGTCCTGACTGTCCTGGAACTCATTCTGTAGACCAGGCTAGCCTTGAACAACTCCAGATTCTGGGATTAGAGGTTATCACCACCACTGCCTGACTTGCAAATATTTTTTTAATATTTATTTATTATGTATACAGCATTCCTTCCATGTATGTCTGAAGGCCAGAAGAGGGCACCAGACCCCATTACAGATGGTTGTGAGCCACCATATAGTTGCTAGGAATTGAACTCAGGACCTTTGGAAGAACAGTCAGTGCTCTTAACCTCTGAGCCATCTCTCCAGCCCCAACTTGCAAATATTCTTAACCTCAAGGCTGTCTGTCTAGCCCACTCTTTCCTTTTGTCTTTCTGGTCTTGTCCAAATGACCTGGTTAGCATGGAACACGCTCAAACTTGTTTGTTTATTAAAATGGTCTCACTATGTAGGACTGAGTGGCCTGGAGCCCCCACCACAC
>NW_026068045.1:2444831-2457730 GCF_014885135.2 Alexandromys fortis | reverse complement strand
TGTGGTGTGAGACAGAGAGACTGTGGTGTGTGAGAGACAGAGAGACTGTGGTGTGTGAGAGACAGAGACTGTGGTGTGAGAAAGAGAGACTGTAGTGTGTGAGAGACAGAGACTGTGGTGTTAGAGACAGAGAGACTGTGGTATGAGAGAGACAGAGAGACTGTGGTATTAGAGACAGAGAGACTGTGGTGTGAGAGAGACAGAGAGACTGTCCTGGTGGTAAGAGCGACACCTTTAACCCCAACATTTCCAGGCAAACCAGGGTGACATAGTGAGACCCTTTCTCAAAGAAAAAAAAAGACAAACCCTGCTTGTGCAAGGCTCTGGGTTAGACCCCTAACACCACAGAGGAGGAGGAAGAGGAAGAAAAAGGAAGAGAGGGGGTGAGGAAAAGAGAGAAGTAGGCACAGTGGTACACGACCGTAATCCCAGCACTCAAACAGGAAGGATTGCAGAACATTTGAAGCCGAGACCAGGAATGATCCCGCACGCCTTTAATCCCTGGACTTGGGAGGCAGAGGCAGGTGGATCTAGTGAGTCCAGCCTGGTCTGCGGAGTTCAAGGACAGCCAGGGCTACACTTTGAGACCCCCACCTCAAAACAAACACAGATAAATGTGAATGCATCCCTGAACACCTAAGATCTTCAAATGTCCAATGAAGCTTTCCTGTCTTCTCTCTCTCTCTCTCTCTCTCTCTCTCTCTCTCTCTCTCTCTCTCTCTCTCTCCCACACACCCAAACACACACACCCTAGGCTTTATTTACCCTCCTGAATGCTTAACATTCTCCAAACTCACAGAGGCCAAAGCTTTCTGGCCTCCCTTAGCCTGACAAACCACCAGATTGGCCCCAAACCCAGCTCATTTTCCTCCTTTTCTGTGAAGTTTTGGGTTTGGTGCCCCGCCCCAACCCTGAGACAGGGTTTCTTTCTATTCCTGGCTGTCCTGGAACTCACTCTGTAGACCAGACTGTGCTCTAACTCACAGAGATCTGCCTGCCTCTGCCTCCTGAGTGCTGGGACTACCACGCCTATCCTGGGAAGTGTGTCGCGGTATCTTCTCAGCACAGGGCCCTCCCTTCTTCCTCAGGAGCTCCGCACAGGACTGCTGTCCAACCACCATCGTAAGCCACCGCAGGCTAGGGGGCAGGTGCTCGGAACACGCCCCAGTTCCCAGGGGCCATCCCCACCTGCTTCCGGCTCACCTGGACGTTGGGCGGGGCTTGTCTTGAGAGGCGCTCTCCCGGTGCTTTCTGGAGCTCCTGCTCAGCGGCCCTTCTGCGGGCTGCAGCCAGCCATAGCTGAGGACCCTCCTCATCGCTGGAGTCCCTGGCGAAGCCTGCTATCTCAGTGGCCCACAGATATCCTTGGAGAAGGGCATTATTCCCATTGACCCCACAGATTCCCAGGTGCCTTCCCCACCGGGAAAGGACTCACAGCTCCAGGTCCAGGTGCCCCTGCATGGAGAGAGGCGACGCACACACAGAGCAGGTGTTGTCCAGGAGACGGAAACAGGTGAGGCAGTAGAGACCTAGAGGAGGCCAGGAGGGAAAGGAGGCTTGCGCTAACCCTTCACTCTCTGTGATCCCTAGTTTGTGGCCTCCCCGCCCTCCAAAGAAGACCCATCCTTGTCAAGTAGGCACTTAGGGAACTGCTAGTACTCCTTGCACCCAGGAGAATTGATAATCTGGGGGAGGGGCTATGCAAATGAAATATGCATAGTAATGAGGGGCGGACACATGCGAACAAAGGGAGAATTCAGTGAGGGAAGAACAGTGGTTGACTATCATATGTAAACACCGCGAGTCCTCCAGGGGGAGGGCTTCTCACCTTTGCAGCCTGGGGTACTGCAGGACACAAAGTTCTCCATGTCCCCTTTGTCTTCAGGCTGCCCACAGCCCAGGCAGTAGTGCTGATTCGGCAAAAATGGGCTGAGCAAAGGACTTAGGCAAGGGTACCTTAGAAGAAAGGTCGCACATGTCAAGTTTGACGAGCCAACCTCCAAATTGGAGGGACACCGTCCAGCACCCTAGCTGCGGCCCTTCTGACGGTAGCAACCGTTTCTCCATTGCCCCATTCTCCTTCCTCTCTCCCTCACTTTGATCTCCATGGGCACCAGGCAGGCACTTGGTATACGTACATACATGGGTACACATGTATCTTAAAGTTTATTCTTGGAGCCGGAAAGATGCCTCAAGCAGTTAAGAGCACTGGCTGCTCTTTCAAAGGACTTGGGTTCAATTCCCAACATCTTTAACTCCAGTCCAAAGGGATCTGATGCCTTCTTCTGGCCTCCATGGGCACTGTATGCACATGGTACACAGATTTGCATGCGCGTGGAGAAACCCATACACATAAAATAAAAGCAAAACACTTTTTTTAAAAAAATAAAATTCTTAGCTGGTGGTGTATGCCTTTAATCCCAGCACTCAGGAGGCAGAGGCAGGTGGATCTTGGCGAGTTTGAGGCCAGCCTGGTCTATAAAAGCTGTCCTGTTCCAGGACAGGCTCCAAAGCTACATAGAGAAACCCTGTCTTTAAAAAAAAAAACAATAAAATAAAATTCTTAGCCAGGCGTGGTGGCACAAGTCTTTAATCCCAGCCATCCGGAGGCAGAGGCAGGCGGATCTTTGTGATTTCAAGGCCAGCCTGGTCTACAAAGCAAGTTTCAGGACAGCCAGGGCTATTAGACAGAGAAACCCTGCCTCTGAAAAAAAATAACAAAGTAATAATAGTAATTGTTGTGGACTCAGACCACCAGACCCTGAATTTCTTGTAAACAGTTTGTTTTCCTCTGCTCTGAGCACAAGACCCTGATGGCAGGGGCGTGGGTTCTGATGAGTCTGCAGCTGAAAGATCTGAGAGCTGGGGCGTGGCCAGAGCCCTATAGAAGCTGCCCCTGAGCAGTGGGCATTCTTGTCTCAAGGATGTCCCCGTGGCCCTGTTGGTCTGTCGTTCTCTGTCTGTGTTTGTGTGATTTTAAATTTTCAGCCTAGTTTCGGTAGTGCGTAGCGAGTAGAGCGCGGAACAGAACCAGTGTAATAATAAATAAATAAATAAATAAATAAATAAATAAATAAATAAATATATATATAATTCTTGTCCTGGGTTCTTCCTTTAGGACATGAAGGTATGAGCTGGACACCCCTCTTCAACCAAACCTCTTGTCCCTCGGGAAGCACTGCTGACTGCCACCCCATCCCTATAGAGAGCACCGTGGACTCACCTGATGGCCAGCACCTGGAGGACACTCATGTGGCCCTGGTCAGCTGCCCGTCGCATGACTGCCCGGTGCACTGCAGCCAGCATGTTGGTCCGACGACGCAGAAGCGAGTTGTAGAGGTAGGAGATCCTTTCCTGGTGGGGCGGATCCCGTGTGGGACAAGTGGTCTCGCTCCTTCTGCCTTGCTGTGCCCTCCCGCACCCATCCCCATTCCTGCCTGTCTTTTCCTTCTGACTCCTTGAGCTCCTCAAGGCTTAGCTCAAATGCCTGTTCCTCCAGGAAGCCTTCAGGTCCCCCCAAGCAAAGTCAGCCATTCCTCCTCTGCCTCTCCATATATCTTCATCCCTTAGTAAACTTTTTTTTTTAAGTGATGCTTCATTAAAAGCCTTTCTTCCTGGGGCAGGAGAGATGGCTCAGCAGTGATGAGTGTATATTACTCTTCTAGAAGACTCCAGTTCCCACACCCACATCAGGCAGCTCAGAACTGGTTGTGACTCGAATTCTAGGGGATCTAACACTTCTGGCCTCCGGTACCTACAAACACATGGAATATACTCACACAGAAAAAAGAATATACACATGATTAAAAATTTAAAATGTAAAAGAAGTTAATCTACTTTAAATGTCTATCAGCCAAACTGTTTCACCATGCCTCACTGGAGTCCCTGCACCACAGATGTCGTGAGGCACACCCCCATGTCGCTGTGGCTTTAGGGAAGCCTTGGGGGCGAGATGAAGCCCAGGCTGAAAGGACATCACCCCTCCCGGCTCCACCGGAGGGCTCCCACTGAGGAGCAAAGACTGGGGCTGCGAGGCTTCTGAGACAGACAGCTTAGCGTCAGGGCTGCAGCAGAGAGCTGCTGGGTCCACACCCCTCACCTGTTCTCTGGATGGGTAATAGGAGGCACAGATGACACGCCGCAGTCTGCTGACGTAGCTGCCACACAGGGTGACGAAGAAGCACAGGCCATACATGGTACCTGGGAAGACAGCACCCAGTGAGCGCTGCCCGCTGCCCAAGGCACCGGCCTCACTCCTGGTCCACATGCCCCCTCGCCCAGGTCTTCACTGTTAGAAGAATACCGATAACAATGTAACCACTGGCGTCTGGTTCTGAGGGATGTAGGAGGCAGCGCTGGGACAATATACTGATGTTGCCTTGTTGCAGAACATCAAAAGCTGACACCAGGTCACGGTAGATACTCCCTGAATAGCCGGTCCCTTCCACCGTTATAGACACCAGCACCGGGCCTGCACAAAGACACTGTGAGGACACTCATGGCAACGACCACTTGCCCTGCAGGGTGGAAAAGGAGAGCCAGGCAGGTCATAGGCACGAACCACACCCCAATGCAGGACCGTTGGTGCTCAGGTACCCCAAGGTACCCTGAGACCTGGCTTCTGTCCTAATGCCAGCTGGCTCTGCCACAGTCTTCATGGCCATCCCAGAAGCATTAACATTGGCCGAAAGCTGGTAAGTTCTCCCTTGGTTTTTAGAGACAGGGTCTCACTGTGTAGCCTGGTCACTCAATCCTGCTGCCTCGGCCTCCAGAGTGCTGGGGTGACAGGAGGACCACCAGGGCCTCCAGAGTGCTGGGGTGACGGGAGGACCACCACTCCCCAGTTTATTGTTGTGTCTTACGTCTTGAGTTTCAGTGGTTTTCTTTTTCATTTATATTAGTGCGTGCGCGTATGTGTGGTTGCGGGGGCACACACGTCCCGGCACACGAATGGGACCAGAGGACGGCTCTGTGGAGGCAGCTCCCTCCTTCCACTCTTTCTAGAGTTTTGAGGATTGAGCTCAGGTCGAACCTTCGTGACAGGTGTCCCTGAGCTATCTTGTCTTTTTTGCTTGTTTCTCTTCTGTTCTCTGTGTGATGATATGCAAATTACAAATGTAGGTCAATTATGTTCCTTGACTTGTGACCCAGTCTCACGTGGGCCCAAGGAGGGAGTAAACAACTAAACAACACTCTCACTTCTTTTGTTTGTTTGGTTGGTTTGGTTTGGTTTTTCAAGACAGGGTTTCTCTGTGTAGCAGGCCTAGCCATCCTGGAACTCTGCAGACCAGGCTGGCCTTGAACTCACAGAGATCTGCCCGCCTCTGTCTTCGGAGTGCTAGGATTAAAGGTGTGCACCACCACCACCCAGCTAGTCTCACTTCTTACAGTGACCCAGAGAGCAGCCATTGCTTCATTATTCAGATGAGCAAACTGAAGCTGTGAGGGGTTAAACAATTTATGTGTGTGCTTGTGTGTGTGCATGTGCGTGTGTGCGCACGCATGTGTGTGTGCGTGCGCATGCGTGTGTGTGCATGTGTGTATGCGCGAGTGCGTGCGTGTGTGTGTGTGTGTGTGTGTGCACGCATGCGTGCGTGTGTGCTGGGGATGGACCTGGGGCACTGTGCATGGGGCTCGGTCCCCAGCTCCCAAGCAACTTACTTAAAATCACCTCCTGACAAAGAACAGGGCTGGGATTTGAACCAAGCCAGTTTGGCTTACAGCTTGTGTCTTTGCTATTCTACCATGTTGTGTTCTTTACCAGTGGAGGCAGAGGCTGGAAGAGTGAATGGCAGTGACATGAAGCTATCCAAAGAGTCCCCCAGGAGAAAGCCCCAGGGAGAAGGAGGATGCATCGGGTGGGTGGGCACAGGAGGAGGGGTGGGCACTCACTGCGGGCTACAATCTCGCCCTGGAGATGGTACCGGGCCAGGTCAAGTACCCAGAAGACAGCATAGTCCAGAAAGACCAGGAGGAACACGAGGAGGAGGTGACGAGCAAGGTCAAAGGTCTCCAGCACATAGAACAACTGCTCCCATCGGGACAGGAAGATCGAGCCTGAAGGAGGGTGTTCAGGAGGGTATTCCCCAGTTCTCCTGCCCACAGGTCTACAAAGTTCAGCCAGAGGGCAAGAAGAAAAGAGGCTGTGAGAACTCTGGCAAAGGTGGGAGCAGTCCTTTACCTGGACCTGTGGTCCACACCAGAGCTCTTCTACCCTGTTTGCTTCCTGCCTCCTGGGCAGTCCTCCCTTCCATATTAGCTCACCCCTCTGGCCCTCACCACAGAAAGCCTTCCCAAACTTGGTCCGTGTTGCTCTCTTGTCTTCCTCTCAGCCCGAGGTCATCTCTGTTTCCTCTGATCTCTATGTTCCCAAACAGGGTCAGGACTATGGGACCTTCCTCACACCCTCACCTGGTTGGATGTAGTATCTGGCTTCCTGGGAACTGAGCGGCAGCACCGTGGGCAGCCCTGCCTCGGAGCGCACTGCCTCCATGTGCAAGAAGCGGCTGGTAATATAGATGTTGTCAAAATCGTCCCAGTTCAGGTAACAGTACCGATACCACAGGGCTCTGAGGAGAAGCACACATGAGAGTCCAGCTCTTTTTACCAGACCCCCAGCCACTCCGGGCAATGCTGCCCCACCAGCTCCCGCCACCCCCAAGATTCCATAGATGGGCAGCCCGCAGCAGCCCATCTCCCCACTGGCCCTGGGAGCCCCTCACTGGAGGTAGAGAAGTGCAAAGAGAAGAGGCATGGTGTAGCCCATCAGGGCCAGGGCCTCCCTGGCCCTGTGCAGCTTCATGCTGACCGCCTCGTGAAGGTCCAGGGCCACCTGGGACAGGCTCCGAGAGGCGTTGAGGTCCACAGAGAAGTAGTGGGTGGCTGTCATGTTGAACTCAAACTCACGACGCACCTGGTTAAGCAGCTTCATCACAGCTGGGACCAGCAGGGCCAGAAGAGACATGAGCCAGGAGAGTTAGGAGGGCAGAAGTGAATGGGGTGGGGGCTGTCCCGGCCCAGGAATTGCACAACTCACAGATGGCCGGAGCTCCCAGGGCCCAGACCTGGACTAGGAAGCAGTGACACCTTCTGACACACAGCACTAGACCTTGCCTAGGGCTTATGCTTCGTCACGAGTAAGGAGTGAGCCACCGCCTAGCTCTGGTGGGAGGCCCTGTTCCTCCCAGATTCTGCTCTGAAGTCTGGCTTTGATGAGACACCTTCCCCCGCTCACTGGGCCTCAGTTTCTCAATCAGCTCAGCCTAGATGTTAGTCTGGGTGACCCTGCACAGCCCTTTCCTGATCATCATATGGACCAGGAGACTTCCGCTGCCCGTGGCCTCAGGAAGATGAGAACATGGGCAGCAGGGGCTGGAGGGGTCACTGGGTCACTCACGGGTGCTGATGGTCCTTCGCAGGAAGAGCTGAAGGTACATGGGGATGACACAGAACATCTGGACCACTGAGAGTCAGGGAGCTCAGTGTGAGGACGAGGCACAGAGATGTAACCTGCCTGTCCACCTCTGCATCCTTCCTCTAATGGGGCTGTCTAGACTCCCCACCTTTCCCACTGATCTCCTCTGCATTTCTAAGATTCTTAGCTTTTCTCTGCTGTGCTTTCCTGAACATCACTCCTTCTCCATCGCCTACCTTTTCCTACTGAACCCAGCGTCCTTATGAGCTCCATATGCAACACCCCTTATGTGACCCCTCGTGCCCCCCTCCTGACTGATCCTGCATTCCCACACCCCATTCCACCCCATGTTCATGCCTCCCCGCAGGGAACCCCTGGTGCTCTCACAGCTGGCAAGTCCGCAGAGCGCCAGTTTGAAGGGCATGATCACGTAACACAGGTGAGCGACCCGCGGCATGATCTTCATACAGCTGTCCCTGGCGTCATCAAATACCCGAGTGCATTTCGTATAAGGGTTGCCCAGCTCTGAGTTGCACACATCACCAATGTGAAGGAGCCAATACCACACATTCCGCAGGGCCCTGGCTGGAGAGGGCTCTTCAGTCAGTACTCTGGGTAGCAGTGGCCCAGCCTTTTTAATAACTTAGGTAACACTACCCACTTCCCCCTTTCCCCCAGAACTGGCCAGTGGTCAGTGAGCAGGCCTGGAGAGGCCTAGGATAAGGAGACCTCCCATACCAGACACGTGACACACCTACCCACATGCTTCACGCCGTCCATGATGGACCGGAAGAACCTGCGGACCCGGTCAGCCACCACTTTGGCCCTCTGGGCAATAGCTTTAATCTTGGTCAGAGCACCTGAGAGACAAAGGGCAACATTGTGGTGGGCCTTTCCTTCCAGGAGCTGATTGTCATCATTTCCTGGGGGAGGGGAGGTGCAGGGGGAGGCTATCAGAGAGGTTAGGGAACTGGGGTGCTGGGGTGTGAAAATAACCAGGTGAAGGAAGAGGCTGGAGGGCAAGGGAAAGAGGATTTAGCCGAAGCGGCTTCCCAGGCCCAGCCCCTCAGAAAGGAATTAAACTGAAAGGTGGAAGACCTTCCAGGCTGGGAGTCAGAGGCAGGCTGGGGTGGACCTTACTGACAAGGGGCTGCTTGGCCCGCTCCAGCATTTCTGCAGTCTGGTTCAGGGCCAGCTCTGCCCCACAGGCCACAGCCTCGCTGGCCTGCGTGAAGTTACGCAGGGTATTGGCACAAGGCCCTTGAAGCACCAGTCCAAAGGCAGCCACAAGCAGCAGCATCCGACCCTGCCCTAGGGAGATGGCTCAGTCAACGCCAGCCCAGGACCCCAACCCCAAGGCAGCCCGGCCATGCTCCCAGGGTGCCAGCCTCACTGGAGAAGACCTGGGGAAGCAGCAGGAAGACAGTGATGCGGACCTGGCGGGAGAACCCCATGCCCAGGCTAAGGAAGGCAGCCAAAGTGACAGTGGCCACCAGGCAGCCATAGGGACTGTGTCCCTCCACCAGGAGTTCCAGGATCCCATAGGCTGTGGCCAAGGACAAGCCCAGAGTAAAGCCCCCCATGCTGCGGACCACAGCCCGCGCCCTGCTGGGCCCTTCCTCCCTGGGGGGCCACTCTGTAGCATCAGTTTTAGACATGGCTGCTGGGACCAAATGCCAGTATGTCTCCAGAAGAGGCCCCCAGGTTCTAGAGACTCGGAATCCTCCATCTAATTCTAAGGTTCCGCCAAGCTTATGCCATGGGTGTGTCTCAGAACCCATTACCTAGTTCTGAGAGCTCACAGAGCTGGGGAGTTGAAGGAGGTCTGTGAGTGATGTGAAGGACACAGGCAATTCTCATCAGAATTTCACAGCCTAGAAATCTTTGAAGAGACTTCTCGGGTGAAAAGTGTTCCCAAGAATAGTCTGATGGACAAGACACAGTATCAGAACGGAGCAGGAAGACAACAGAAACTGCCCAACACTAGTGAGTCCCGCCCCTTCCCGGCACCCCTCAGACTTCTCTTGTCCTCGCCTCCATTTGGGGGTCCTCCAACATCTCTCCCTCATGTCCTCCCTACAGCCCGGTCCCTTCTCTTCTTCTCCACTCCCGCCTTACTCTTCAGGGTCCCTTCTCTCTTCCTGTGCACTCCACATCCCTGCCACCATGTTTCCCCACCATCTGATCCTCCGAAAGATCTCAAACCTTAGCAGGATGGTGGTGGCTCACTCCTTTATTCCCAGAACTCGGGAGGCAGAGGCAGGTGGATCCCTGAGAGTTTGAGGCCAACCTGGTCTATAGAGCAAGCTCTAGGACAGCCAGGGCTACACAGAGAAACCTTGTCTTGAAAAGCACCCCTCCCCCCTAAAAAAATCTCAAACCTTGGGGATGGAGAAATAGCTCAGTGGTTAAGAGCACTTCCTTCTCCCCACATCAGGCAGCTTGCAGTTGCTTCTAACTGCAGCTCCAGGGGCTCCACCACCCTCTGGTCACTGCATACATATGGCACACATAAACTCAGACAGGCGCACACACACTCATAAATAAAGTGTTTCTAGCCTTAACGACCCTCCAAGGCCAGAAGAGGCTGTGGGCTGAACTGTCCCCTTTCCAGCCATGCAGAGGCTCCTGCGCTGGGGTCTTCCAGTTCCCTGGAGCCGGTTCCTATGGCGCCAGCCAGGGGAGTTCCCTGCCACTGCTTTCCTGCTAGGAGCAGGAACTGGTGGGCTACTGGCCATAGGTAAGTGTGGGAGCAGAAGGGCAGGGCTGGGCCAAGGCTGGCGCAGGGCCAGGCTACCAGTTTACGGCTGGCTTCGTCCTGTTTCTTAGGTCTCTTTCAGCTCCTGGTGAACCCCATGAACATCTATGAGGAGCAGAAGATGGTGGCATTGTATGGCCTGGCAAGTTAGTAGTAGATAAAGGCGGGGTATTAGGGCCTGGGGGAACGTAGAGCTTGCTCCTTTTGTGCCCGAAGTCCATGAATTTACCTTCCTTTTACACTTGGGAAAAGAGAGAAAGGAGGCTCAGAGGAGAGAGGGTCCCAAAGTGAGAAAACACAGCCCCTGCCGTCATTAAGTCTCGCTAGTCTTTGAAAGTCTCACTGCCCACACATCATAGGTCAAACCAACACCTTATAATCTGCTCTGTTGACCAGTAGGGCACATCGCCAACTCATCTAAAGAACCCTTTCTTTCCTTTCCTTTCCTTTCCTTTCCTTTCCTTTCCTTTCCTTTCCTTTCCTTTCCTTTCCTTTCCTTTCCTTTCCTTTCCTTTCCTTTCCTTTCTTCAGGAGGATTCAGAAGTAACAAAGTTGACAAGCACCAGCCATTTTGGAGTTTACAAAGAAAAGAAAGTCAGGCATAGCTGGGTGTGGTGGCTCAAACCTACAATACCAAAATTCATAGGCTAAGGCAGGAGGATTGCCTTAATTCAAGATCAGCCTGGCATACACAGTCTGGATTGCCAAGTAACATCCCTCCTCAAAAAATAGACACTAACCAACCTGCCAGTGTGAGAGTAAAGGGGGGAGGGAGGGGCTGGGCGCGCCCCTAACCCTGTCAGGGAAGGCTTCTAGAGGTGACATTTGAATGGAGACATTTGCTTTGTGAGGTGCTGGGCCACAGGAAAGGGACGGCCGAGAAGGGCTATGTGAAAGTAGCTAAGTCTTAGAGACAGTTTGTCATCCCAAGGAAACGCTGCATGAAGAAGAACGTGGTGGTTTACGCCTGGAGTTCCAGGACAGCTGGGCTCACAGAGTCTCGAAAAAAATAGACAAGAGAAAAAGACTCAAACAGGATGAAAAGAGAAAAAGCTTTAGAGCTTGAGAAATCTAACAGCTCCAGATGTTAGCTCCAAGATGTACTTAGAATCCCAGCACTCGGGGGCTGGAGAGATGGCTCAGTGGTTAAAAGCATTGCCTGCTCTTCCAAAGGTCCTGAGTTCAATTCCCAGCAACCACATGGTGGCTCACAACCATCTGGAATGAGGTCTGGTGCCCTCTTCTGGCCTGCAGACATACACACATTGTATAATAAATAAATAAATAAATAAATAAATAAATAAATAAATAAATATTAAAAAAAAAAAAAAGAATTCCAGCACTAGGAAGGCTTGAGGCAGGAGGATTGTGTATTTGAGGCCAACCTGGACTATATATTAAGACTTTTCTCTCACAGGACTGAGCGATGGTTCAGGAGTTAAGAGCATCTGATGCTCTTGCAGAGGACCTGGGTTCGATACCCAGCACTCATGTGGCTGTTCACGACCACCTGAAACTCAACTTCCAGGGCATCTGACATGTTCTTCCAACCTCCAAAGGCACTAGGCACACACATGCTTACATACATACATGCAAGTAAAATACACATATGTGTGTATGTATATGTATATGCTTTTTTTTTTCTGAGACAGGGTTTCTCTGTGTAGCCCTTAGCTGTCTTGGAATTTGCTCTGTGGGCCAGGTTGGCCTTGAACTCAGGGGTCCACTTGCCTTTCCTCCTGAGTGCTGGTACTCAGGCATACACCACTACCACTGGGTACCTATTTTTTTTTTAAAAGAATTTTTGTTTTGTTTTGTTTTTTTCTTATTTATTTATTTATTTATTATGTATACAATAGTCTGTCTGTGTGTGTGTCTGCAGCCCAGAGGAGGGCACCAGACCTCATTACAGATGGTTGTAAGTCACCATGTGGTTGCCGGGAATTGAACTCAGGATCTTTGGAAGAGCAGGCAATGCTCTTAACCACTGAGCCATCTCTCCAGCCCCCTGTTTTTTTGTTTTTCAAGGCAAGGTTTCTCTGTAGCTTTGGAGCCTGTCCTGGAACTAGCTCTTGTAAACCAGGCTGCCCTCGAACTCACAGAGATCCACCTGCCTCCGCCTCCCGAGTGCTGGGATTAGAGGCATGCACCACCACCACCTGGCCACTTAAAGAATTTTTTAAAAAAGGACTTTACTTCAAACAAAATAAAATACAACCAGAGTCCTTCTGTCTTTTCACAGTCTTTGGCTAGAGGTTTCATCTTTTTGATTTTTTCCGAGACAGAATCACCTGTAAAGCCTTGGCTATCCTGTTTGTAGAACTGATAGACCCACAGTAGTCTCCCATGTGCCACCGCCGCCTGGCTGCCTAGAGCGTTTTCTGTTACCAAATCCCCGCCATAACTCCTGCACCACATCTCCGTGCAGTAACCGCACACTCAGGCGAAGGAACATCTCTTTCTCCTGCCCCTGGTTCAGGACCCAGGAAAACTTGCCAGCAGGCTTTTCACAGTCTGGTCAGTCCCGCAATCGATGCCCTTCTCAGTCCCAGCCAGGGCAATGGAATGAATGCCACGCTCACTGAACATGTAAACTAGAGTCTTTGACCATAAGGTCATGACCACAGCAAACTGTTTTTCTTTCTGACCACCTTATTCACATATGTTCTTTAATTGACCACTGTATTCACGTGTGTTCTATAGATGACCACCATATTCACGTGTGTT
>NW_026068045.1:2366167-2443440 GCF_014885135.2 Alexandromys fortis | reverse complement strand
GTATTCACGTGTGTTCTATAGATGACCACAGTATTCATGTGTGTTCTATATGTGAACACCATATTCACGTGTTCTATAGATGACCACAGTATTCATGTGTGTTCTATAGATAACCACCATATTCACGTATGTTCTATAGATGACCACCATATTCACGTGTTCTATAGATGACCACAGTATTCACATGTGTTCTATAGATGACCACAGTATTCATGTGTGTTCTATAGATAACCACCATATTCACGTATGTTCTACAGATGACCTTTCACTCAGACAGGTAGGAAGCCCCTGGCATGGTGACTAGTTAGGGCTTCTCTTTTGAGGGGTCAAAGGTCCACATCTGGTTTCAGGTCCCATGTTTTTTGAATGTCACTGCTCCTTGCCAATCCAGCCCATTCCACCTCAGTCTGCTCTTGGCCCTAGGTCGGCCCTGCAGTGAGAAAGGGGCTCTGCTTCTCTTCCGCTTGCTTCTCCCCATCCTTCCCTCGCCATTGCCTCTTCTTAAAGCATCCTCTGACGGTTTTATATAAGCATATAGTGAATTTTAGTAATTTTGAGCCCCCTTGCTTCCCCCTGCCACTGGAACCTTTCCTCCCCATAAGCCCCCTCCTCCTTCTTTCATGGCTTCATTTTGTATGTGACCTACTGTGTTTAATTAGGATTGCATGGGTAGGAAGTTATTTACAGGAGCTAGGGCAACTTCTCAGTAGCTGCCTGGCCCCTTCCCCCAGCCACCACCCCGCCCTACACCCTCCTCCACCTAGAAAAGGCCTCAGGTAGCCCCGGCTAGGCTTGAACTCCTAATCTTCCTGTCCCCACTTTTCAAGGGCTGAAGTTACAGGTGTGTACCACCACACCTGGCCTCCTTTTTGTTTTGTCTGATATCAGAAGGAGAGAGGAAGAATCGGGGGAAAGGTACCAAATCTCTATTTCTTCTGACCGGAAGGAGGGACACAGTCTTTAGTCAATAGTGCCCTCAGTGTGGCAGGCTCACTGACAGGCTTTGGGGTTCCTCATGGTAAGACCTTTGACAGGTTCTTTTGGTTGGACTCAGATGGAGCCCCTTAGCGCCTGTGAGACAATCACAAACAGGCTTTTCCTTTGAGATGTGCATCCATGCCCCCCCCCCCAGCTGCTTCCGGATGGAGAACTCCAGGCCTGCCACCCTTAGGAATTATATGTACCTTGTGGTTGCTCTGCCCCCTGCCTAGAAAGAAGTTCCACATTCTGGGATCTGCAGAGGGCACAGTTCCACAGGAGCCCAGCCCACGATGGCTGAGACTCCCTGGAGGGTCCTGACCTGCCTACACTAAATGCTGCTCTTCGCTTCCAGAACACCAACATTTCCAGTTTATTGATTGACTGGTTGCTCTTATAGCTCTGGCTGTCTAGAAACTAGCTGTGTAGGCCAGGGTGGCCTTGAACTCAAAGATCTGCCTGACTCCCAAGAGTTCTGGTGTTAAAGGTGTGTATCACCACATCCAGTCCTTCCTTGTCTGTCTGTCTGTCTTTCTCTCTCTGTCTCTTTTCTTATTTTCTTTCTCTTTACTTTTTGGACAGGGTCTCATATATCCCAGACTGGCCTCAAACTGGATGTGTTGCTAAGAATGGCCTTGAACCCTTTTTTCTTTTGCCTCTACCTCTGAGCGTTAGGCGTAGTTAAAGGCATATACCACCCAGGGCAGCTTGCGTGCCAGGCAAGTGCGTTCTCAACTGGGTTACATCCCCAGTCTTTTTATTTCTTGAGGCAGGATCTCATGGAGCGACTGTGAACATATCTGTAGAGCAGGTAGGCCTTAAACTTTTCTGTCCTCTTGCTTCAGCCTCTTGAGTCGCTGGAGTCATAGGCACATGGCACCAGACGCCAATCTCTCCTTGTAGAATTATTTACCTCTTAGTGTTGGTGAGTATAACAACCCAGCCCTGCTCTCTTCCTACAAACTGGCTGGGTAGAGGATGGAAGATTAGTTCTGCCTTTGTGTGAAGCTAAAGGAGCTGCTGGGACGCTGAGCAGTGATCTGTCAGCTACTGTCTCAGCTGAAGGCCAAGGCCACAGAACCAGTCTCTTTCTCTGCCCTGTAATGCTCAGATTGGTTTAGGCAAACCCAGACTCAACCCCCAGGGGCCAGGGCAGAACCAGGCTATTGTCCTTGAACAAAATCCAAGTTGTGTTAGCAAATGAGAAGGCAGGAAAAGAAAAACGCTGGGTGGCATCCAGGGTCTGCCGCAAACCTGTAGTCTAGGTGGAGCCGTGGGGAAGCAGCGCCGCTGCAGGCCAGAGGGCAGAGGGCAGCGAGCACCTGAAGAGCTGGCAAGAAACGGGCAGCTGCCAGGGCCTGTGGGCTTAGGAGAGACTCAGCGGCATGGGATCCCTGCAGAAGGAGGAGGGGCTGACCTGGGGTCTGCTGTGCGTGTCGAAGGAGAGACTGAAGGAGGGAAGGGCTGCCACTGTTTACCTTTGATAAGATCAGCTTGGCCACTGGAGTGGAAGGTAGTGAGGGGGGGCATGGAGACAGGCTGGAAAGTTTCCGTCCATACGGCTGGGGAGATACTTAGTGGTGAAGAGACCGGCTGTTCCTCCAGAGGACTGGGTACTATTCCCAACATCCACACGGCAGCTCACAACTGTCTGTAACTCTATAATTCCAGAGATCCAACACCCTCTCTGGCCTCCATGAGTAGGCACACACATGGTGTACATACGTGGTGTGATAAACACATGAAATAGAAAAGAAAGGAAGTTCCAGGCCAGAAGCTAGGGGTAGAGCTCACTGGTAGAACACTTGCGTGGCACGTGCGGGGCTGCAACCATAGGCTCTCGTCCCAGGAAGTGATGATGGGGACTGGGGGAGGACTGTGGAAATGGTGGGAGTATAAGTATTTGGGGCTTGCCTTGGCCACCATTGGGCAGAGACTCCATTTACATGGGGATCTTCTTGTTCTCTGACGAGCTCATGCTGTTCCTTTGTCCTGGGCTGCCATCTGTGCTCCTAACAACAGTTACTCATCTCCCAGGCCCAGCTGACACATCGTCTCCATTGTCCAGCCTTCCCAGCCCCACCCCTCCCTGCAGAAATACCCACACCCTCCTTGGCTCCGCAGCTCTCCCCATAAGCCCCTCCCTGGTGCACTGAGCACGTCTGTCCCGTGGTAGTCATTTGTTTACTTGTCTGTCTTTCTCTCTGGATTATGAGCTTCGCGGAGCTCACTGTCTCCTTGCTGAGACCACATGTGCCGCTGTGACTGCTGATCAGGAGCTACTGCGCGGGAAGGTTGGGGATGTGGGTGCTGTGGGCACCAGACCGAGACTGTCCGGGTGGGCTCTGTCCGTTCCTCTGGCCACCTTGGGCATCAGTGCCCATTTCCTCAATGTCTCCTTTGTCTGCTGGGCTCTCTCACTGCCTAACATAAATGCTTCTGCCTGAGTGTGGAAAGCGTGGACTCCTGACACACACATGCACACTCACAGGCACACACAAGTGTGACCATGACTTTTGTGTCCCTAACCATCTCCCAGGGACTTTCCAGAGATAGATATATAGCTGTACTCTATAAATGGCTGGTAGAGGGAGGACGGAGGGAGGGAGGGAGGGAGGAAGGGAGGGTGGGAGGGAGGGAGGAAGAGAGGGAGGGAGGGAGGAAGGGAGGAAGGAAGAGAGGGAGGGAGGCAAGAAGGAAGAAAAGAAGGAAGGAAGGGCAGGAAGAAGGAAGGAAGGAAGGATGGGAGGGAGGGAGGAAGAGAGGGAGGGAGGAAGGAAGAGAGGGAGGGAGGGAGGAAGGGAGGGAGGAAGGAAGAGAGGGAGGGAGGGAGGGCAGGAAGAAGGAAGGAAGGATGGGAGGAAGGGAGGGAGGAAGGAAGGGCAGGAAGAAGGAAGGAAGGAAGGATGGGAGGGAGGGAGGAACGAAGGGAGGAAGAAAGGGAGGGAGGAACAAAGGAAGGAAAGGCAGGAGGGAGGAAGGAGGCCTGAAAAGCACATCAGAGTGGGCATAAATGGAAAAGAGGGCAGACAGACCCAGGAGCGGGCTGGAGCAGGTGGAGGTCTGGTAAATGTGAGGTTGCTTCCTTACTTCATCTCCCCGCCCTCTGGATTTCCCAATAGGCTTGGGGGCCATAGGCTGGGGGACCTCCCCTCATACTCGCTGTGCCAGTGTCCTGTTGATACCCAAGATGCTGGGCAAAGAAGGCAGACTCTTTGCCCTGGGATATGCTTTGGCTGCCATCTACAAAGGTGAGGAGTGGCTATCCCACAGTGCCAGCTGGTGACACCAAAGCAGTGGCCCTGGGCAGATCACCCAGTGGGCACCATGTTGAAGAAGAGCGTGGTGGTGGGGTGGTGCATCTTACTGTTCCAAGTTTCTGCATTCCCCTGAGAGTGCCTTCCCACCTCTTGACCTCCCTAGTTTATGGGGCTGCAAAGACAAGGATTGAACGGATCTCTCACAGACTCGGGCTCATTAGTAACAGGCCTAGATATGGCCGATGGGTTCGCAGGGGGCCCGCATGCAGAGAAGGTGCCAGGGGTGGCTCTAAGAAGGGGCTGCCCCTGCAGAGGTGACCCACCAGCTCTCTTCTGCTAGGTCCAGCAGCCAACCTGCAGTACAACCTGAATGAGGTGATAGCATCCCTGGGCTGCACCGTGGAGCTGCAGATCAATAACACCCGAGCGGCCTGGCGCGTCTCCACAGCCCCGCTGCGGGCCGTGTTCAAGGACCTGCTGGTCAGAATCCTGTAGTCTCAGTCCCCAGAGCTGACTGGGCTGATCTGGGAACATGATCTTGGATCTATGGTCCCCTGGTGGGGGTGCTCCAAGTGTATTTTGTAGTACTGTACCCAAACATTGCAGATCCCTTCCTGATCTTGGGGCGCTAAAACCCAGAACATCCTACCATCAGACATACATACCTCCACATTTCCAGATACCTGCAGGGCAGGACTCTAGATAGGCAGCTGAATTAGAATGTAGGGCAATTGGGGACATTGGCCTTTGAAGACCAGAGGATCAGAGAATGGGAAATTCGAGGGCTAGCAGCTAGGAGGTTGGGAATGTTGGAGAGGAGAGGACTGGGAGAGGGGAGGCCCCAGGGGTCAGAATAGGACTGAAGGTGTAAAGTTCAAAATTATGGGAATCATTGAGCAATAAAGATGAGAACGGGAAACCCAAGGGAAAGCTGAGGGTCCGGGAGGAAGGCAGAGCCACAAGGGGGAGGCGAGGCTACCAAGCATGTAAGCTGTCAAAGCCTCCCCTGCTGCCTCCTGCTCTCTAACCCCAGGGCAGCAGAGAGTCACTGAAAGCAGAGACATGGAACATCTCTACCTCCTTCGAGGACCTGGATGCCCAGGTGAGGAGTGAGATTGGTTACTCACCTGAGGATGCCACAGACACTCCAGGTGCAGAGAGCCGTGGAGTTCCCGAAGGGGGACGCCACCTCTCCACACAGAAGATGTACGAGCTGAAGACCAAGTTGCGCTGCTCTTGTGAGGAGTGTTCCTGAGCAGGGCGGGGTGGGGTGGGCTTCGGAAGCCCTGGACACTGCTGTCTTTGCTGCAGATGTGGTGAATAAGGCCATCATCAACTGCCATCGCTGGTTTGAGGACAAGCACGGGCAGTGCATGCAGCACATCCGGGTGCCTCTCCTGAACCACCTGCTCTGCCTGCCCATGAAGTTCAAGTTCTTCTGCAGCGTTGCCAAGGGTTAGTGGCAGGATGGTGAGGGATCCCCAGATTAAAGGGGATGAATCCTTGGAGACCAGAATAGGTATAAGGCCAGAGGGTTGGCAGGTATAGAGGATGTGGGCTCGTGGGTACATGAGTCCACTCTGCTGATTTCTCTGCAGTGCAGATGAGTTTCAGCTAAGCTGTGAATTCTGTCTCTCCATTGGGAAGACTGATAGAATAACAGTTCTCATCCCCGTTAGGGTTTTGAAATTTAACAGGCTAATGCATGCCAAGTGCTAACAGAAGTGGCCCCTGGAAGAACTGCTCTAGAAATGCTGGGCACCATTATTAGTATTCAGTACGTAAGGGCAGATGCAAAAATAAGAGTGAAGTGCTAAACAGTTTACCCCAGCCCTCGGGAGGCAGAGGCAGCAGGAGCTCAGTGAGTTCAAGGCCAGCCTGGTCTACAGAGGGAGTTCCAGAGTAGCCAGGGGTACACAGAAAAACCCTGCCTCAAAAATCCAAAAACAACAACAAAGTAGCCAGGTGGTGGTTGCGCACGCCCGTAATCCCAGCACTTGGGAGGCAGAGGCAGGAGAATCTCTGTGAGTACGAGGCCAGCCTGGTCTACAGAAGGAGTTCCAGGACAGCCAGGACTGTCACACAGAGAAACCCTGTCTTGAAAAACAAAAGAAAAAAAAACCAAAAAAAAGTAGAGGAAGGCATCAGGCCTTGCTGCTGGGGGTGGGGCTGAGGATCCAGGGCCAGTAGAGCCTGGACTCAGTCCAAAGAGGCCTGACTTGCCGCCACTGTCCACCAGTGATGGAGATTTGGTGCCACAAGCGCATCCCGGTGGAAGGCAACTTTGGGCAAACCTACGATTCGCTCAACCAGTCTATTCATGGTCTGTATGGAGAGTTTTCAGCCAATATTGACATTAAGGTAGGAGGCAGAGGCGTGGGAGAGGGAGAAGAGCAGATAGGAGTAGGAGGGGAGGAAGGAGGGCATCAAGGAACAAGGCAGGGAGAAGGACAAGTGAGAGGCCCCGGGGAAGGCGTCAGAGTGCGGAAGAGGGGTAGAGAAGGCCAGCGCGGGGGAGTCACGCCAGCCTGTGGAAGGCATCTCTCTGGGATGGAAGAGATAGGCATCAAACGGTGTCAGCTAATGTGGGTGCGGGGAAGCAAGACAGTCACAGAGGCTGGTGAGCAGTTGAGCTGGGGGATCGGGGCTAAGCAATGTGTCCCCGAGAGGCTGCAGCAGGCTGTGCACCCATTCCCTTCCCAGGAGGAGAAGCAAGCTGCGGTGCTGGGTCTCAGCACACCCTGGGAGCACGTGAGCGTTGAGGTGCGGGACTATGTCCGACAGCAGGAGGCCCATCTGCAGTGGACTGTGGCGCTGCTGCAGGCGCTGCTGTCCTGCACCTTCCTGCTGGTCTTCCACGCGTGAGCCCTGAGCCCCACCTGTTGCCCCTCCCTCCCCCATGGGAACCTTGGTATAAGGGATGCAGGGCTGAACCCCTGATCGGGACCCTGATCCTGATTTGCCCGATTTTACAGTTCATGGGCTAACACCGGCTCCCCTCCTCCCTGCCTCGCCACACACATTTAGCTTTGACTGTGGACTTTTTTTTCCCTTGCCCTTCATATTCCCCTTGGCTCTGACTTTGTGCCGTTTTTACCATCCAGTTTTGCTTTCATTCTCTCTTGCCTGCTGTGTTGGCAGCTCCTTTCCTTCCATTTAGAACAAAGTCCTCACCCCGACCCAGCCCAGTGTCTACCTGGGGCTTCCCTGGCCCTCACTTTGCTCAAGTTCCCCCACTGACTTCTGGACCTTCTTCTCTTCTTCACCCTCAAATGTCTGGGCTGGGCAGGAGCTAGGCGATGGCAGTCATAGGGACCCTTGCTGTCTGTACCTGTTCTTCAGGCTAGAGTGGCCCCAAGTGAATGATTATATGCATACCCAGGGCCCTGTGGAAGGACAAAGGTGAACAAGCCATATGCTACCCTGGAGACATTCCTGCTCTAGTTGAAGTGGTAGCAAAGACACCCACAGACACAGATGGCTCAAGAGCAATACTATAGTCTGGCTGTGGGGAAGCACCATGGGGTGGTCATCTCTGGGATCCAGAGGCTGCAGGTGGGGTAGATGTGTAGTCAAGGGAAGGCAGGGCAGTGTCCTGACCAAGGACTTGGACATGTGCACAGCTCATGGGGCAGGGGCTGGGGTGGAGCTGAGCTAAGGGCAACTTGGCTAGGAGAGCCTGGAAAGCCCTACAGAAAGGCCCTGATGGGGGTGGGGATGGGGAGGGTGGAGGGTGGACAGTACCGGGGCAGAGGCCAGGCTAGGTCAGAGGTTAGGAAGATGGCCCGAAATGGGAGGAAATGGAAAGGTACAGCAGTTCTCAAAGCCAAGCCTGGGGAGGGAAGGGAGGAAGCATAGAATCTGGAGTCACCGCCAGGCTTTCAACCTTGGTGAGATCACTCAACCAGGACAGCTGGGGGAAGGGTTGTTCCCCATCCTAGGAAATCCAATCTTGCAGTGGCAGGTCTTTCCACAAGGGGGCGCCCCAGTCTATCTTTGCATTTCTTTGAAGCTCCTCAGTGGCATTGTTCTTTAAAAGGGGGATTTATGTTTTATGTTTTATACAGTTTAATATATTTTGGCAACTTAACATGTTTCACAATTAGAATTTTTCCTTAGTAAACAAGCATTATCTATGACTTTGGAAGTTACACAGAGAACAGCTACTTATGCACATTTGCACACACACACACACACACACACACACACACACACACACTGGATAGGAGTTTTGTTTGAGGTGTGCAGCAGGCAAAGATGGAAAAGGTGGTAGTGCACGCCTTTAACGCCAGCACTCGGGAGGCCGAGGCAGGCAGGTCTCTATGAATTCGAGGCCAGTCAAGGCTACATGGTGAGACCTTGTCTCAAAAATAATAAATAAATAAATAAATAAATAAATAAATAATAAATAAAAGTGAATACGGGAGCCATCATACAGAGTGATGCTTGCAATCTGGAGGGTTTTCTGCCTCTGAGCATCTACTTCTTTCATCCTGCAAGATAAACATTTGCCCCTAACCCGCAGAGTGGGCATGCCCTCTGTTGGGTCTCAGCAGTCACACAGATGGACAGTCTACTGCACAGCCAGAAGGCAGGGTGCAGCTTCCTTCACCCAGCTCACTGGCCCTGGCTTTAGACACGGGGAATGCTGTTGGTCTGCCGTTGAGTGTTGATGGGAGACGAGGCAGGAGCTGGACACACCCTGTCTGTCCCTTCATAGGTCCTTCTCCTACATGGACAGTTACAACTGGGACATCCGCTTTGACAACATCTACGTCACCACCTACTTCCAGCAGATTGATGAGCGCAGGAAGAAGCTGGTGAGGGAACTCAGCCCTGCCAGGGGATGCCTTACTGCGCCCTGTGTGGACATACCTCAGGAGAGTGACGGTCCCTAAGGTTTTTCCCTATAGAGACATTTTTTAATGTGTTTTGCCTGCTTGTCTGTATGTGTGCCATAGGCATGCATGTAGTGCCTTCAGAGACCAGCAGTGGGCTCTGGATCTCCTGTAACTGGACTTACAGGCAGTTGTGAGCCACCTGAGATGGATGCCGGCAACCCAACCTAACCTCCGAAAGGGCAGTAAGCGCTCTTAACAGCTGAGCCACACTTTCAGTCCCCCCCCCCACACACACACTTTTTTTTTTAAGGGCAATCAGAGTCTGTTGCCCCTCCGCAAGGCAGAAAAGAGATCCGTTATCTTCCCTTTCAAGCCCTCCATCCAGGCCTCAGAAATGCGAAACGTGGTGAGCTGGGTCAGGAGCAGGTTGGGGATGGGTGGCGACTCGTAGGTGGGACTCTGAGGGCAAAGGGCAGAGAACACCCCAAGCCAGGGCAGGGGCCCCAACCCTATCTACCTGGGCTCCCCACAGGCAAGGGAGCTCCTGGAGATGCTGCCTATGGTGCTTCTGCTGCTGGTGCTGTGTGGGCTCGACTGGGCGCTCTACTCCATCTTTGACGCCATCCGCCGGCATTCCTTCCTGCAGTACTCCTTCCGCAGTGAGCCCAAGTGACAGCCCCTCCCCCAAAGAATGTCTCCTCTACCTCTCTGTTCTCTCCTCCTCCCAAGTCCAACCCTAGTCCTACGTGAAACCCTCTTTCTCTCCACTCTGACCAGGCAGTCACAGACTGGAGGTGAAGGTTGAGGGAGACTCTATGCTGGCCAGGCTTCTACGAAGAACCATCGGAGCCCTGAACACCTCCTCGGATACAGGAGTAGTGGAATCCGACAACATGCGTAAGGGAAGAACTTTGGTATCCTCGAACTGGAAAAGTCAGAGTCCAGAAAAGCTCAATCAGCCTTCGGAGGAGGTGTCATTGTGGGGAGGGCAGATAATAGAAGCTATGTAAGATTGGAGGAGCCGGGCGGTGGTGGCGCACGCCTTTAATCCCAGCACTCTGGAGGCAGAGGCAGGCGGATCTTTGTGAGTTCGAGGCCAGCCTGGTCTACAAGAGCTAGTTCCAGGGGCTGGAGAGATGGCTCAGCTGTTAAAGAGCACTGACTGCTCTTCCAGAGGTTCTGAGTTCAATTCCCAGTAACCACATGGTGGCTCACAACCATCTATAATGAGAGCTGGTGCCCTCTTCTGGCCTGCAGACATACAGACAGAATACTGTATACATAATAAATAAATAATTTTTTAAAAAAAGAGCTAGTTCCAGGACAGGCTCCAAAGCCACAGAGAAACCCTGTCTTGAAAAACTGAAAAAGAAAAAAAAAAAAAGATGGAGAAGAAGAGGCAAGGGGAAGTTAAACTGGAAGCCCATCCTGTACCTCCTACTGGAGCAGGAGATCAACCCGATGCTGCCCTGTCCCTCAGCTGGCCCTGACCAGACTGCTCACAGCCTGTCTCCTCCCCCAGCCTGTCTGCCTCAACCCATGGGCATGGATGCCAGGGCCTACTGGAGAGCTTCACTGCCAACCGTTCTCCTTGTGTGTCTCTGCTTAGTCCAAGCTTTTGGTTACAGGCTCCGGAGAGTCATTGCAGCCTTCTACTTCCCCAAGGTGAACTCTCAGACAACTCCACCCCTCAACACACGCACGAGGGTGGACACACACACACACACACACACACACACGCACGCACACACCGGCCCTGTGTCCCTCCCTGCTCTGGCACTATGACTGAGTTCCTTTTGCTCCCTACCCAACCCTTCAGCGAGAGAAGAAGCGGGTTCTCTTCCTCTACAATGAGTTGCTCAGGAAGAGGGCAGCTTTCACTAAACTGAGGAGGGCCGCCATTGTTCGTCGGGCACATCAGCAGAGGGCTCCGGTAAGTACAGTCCCGGGCAAGCCTGCCAACTCTCGCCTGGATCTAGATTCTCAGAGAAGGGGCACCCTTTTCAGTACACTCAGCACCCTCTGCACCCTCTGTTGTCCCAGGCTCACTGGAGCTGGGTGTGTCTGGCAGGATGTGGGTTCCAACTTCTTCTGGAGGTCAGGCTATATCTGTCTATGAACTTCGATATTCAGCACAGTCCGAGACCAGTGGTGGCCCTTTAGGAGGGACAGAAAGGGGAAGTCAGATCTGATGGTCTGTTTGTAGGAAATCAAGCAATACTGATCAGAAAGAAGCCGCTGACGAGCCCAAGGTGGTTCCGGAAAAGAGAAAGGCGGGTGGCGGGGGCGGGGTGGGGGGAGGTATTGGAGAGCTTCATGAAGGAGCTTGTGATCTCTGGAGGACACAGTCAGAACCGAGTCTGAATCCACACTTCCGAAAGCTGTGGGAGCCTGTGGTCCTCGCTGTATCTATTCTTCCTTGGAACAGAAGGGCGTGTGGACAGGATGTGAGACCATTCCTCAGTTGTAAGAAGGGTAACTAGGTGGCAAAGACGCTTTGGTTAACTCCACCTCCATCTCTGCCCTGCCATGCGCTCTCTTTTCTGTAAAACGGTAGGAATTACATCATGGTTCAGTTGTTACAATGACTGCTTTACTTCCTTGATGCTGGTAGAAGAGCATTCTATGTGTGTGTGTTAGTTGTCACTGGATGTCACTATATGCCTGGAGCAAACAACTCTTTCTCCATCAGTTCTCTCCCCGGAGGAGAGATGGTAACAGTAACGGTAAGCACTGCCAGGCAGCGGTGGCTACACTTTAATCCCACCCAGCACTCGAAGCAGAGGCAGGTGGATCTCCTAGTTCAAAACCAGCCTGGTCTGCAGAGCAAGCTCCTAAACAGCAAGAGATACACAGAGAAGCCATGTCTTGAAAAGCAAAATAACAGTAAACAATCACACACACACACATACACACACACATACATACACACACACACACACACACACACACACACACGGAGGGGTATTGGGATGAACAGAAGGCATGGGCTCTACCACCAAGCTACACTCCAGTCCACACATCGTTTTGTTTACTTGAGTTGTTTACTGTAGTCTTTTTACAGGTGCTACCATTATGACCAGAAAGACAGTTAAGTGGCTACGGTGACCTGCCACCTAGCCTGATGACTTGAGTTCAATCCCACCCACATAGTAGAAGGAAATGACGTTCACAAGTTTTCCTCTGACTGCCACACATGCCCCGAGGCACACATAAATATGGCACCAACAGGCTGGGATTCCTTGACCTTGGTCCTGAAGAAAATTGAACCGGAATGGCTATGAAGTAGAAGGGATATGTATTCTAAGCTAAAGGAACAGGATGTGGGAAAAAAAAAAAAACCCTCAGAGACCAAAATGAATGCCAAGACCAAAGGTTAAGCTAAGGAAAAAGCTTAGACAAGGGAGGCAGAGCAAGGCTACAAAGAAATAGATCTGAGTGTTCTGAAGGCCAAGCCCGGAGCTGCTTTCATCTGGCAGGCAGTGGGGCCCTGGGATTTCTTAAGCAATGGCCAGTGACGGGTTCCCGGCAATTGTATGAAGCCATCTGGAAACTGGGATACTGAGTCTAATAACAGCAAAATCTGTAATTTGGCTCCTGCCAGGTTTGACTGAGATCTGACTCACGAAAGTTACACCATCTTTCTAAGTTTTGTTTTATAGATTTAAAAATTTTTCATTTACTTATTGCAAACGGGTGTTTTGCTCACGTATATGTCTCTGTGCACTTTGTGAGTGGCTGGTGCCCAAGGAGGCCAGGAGATCATCAGACCCCCTGGAACTAGACTTACAGACAATTGTTTGGTGCTCGGACTCAAACCTGGGCCCTCTGGAAGAGCGGCCAGTGTTTTGAAGCACTGAGACATCTCTCCAGTCCTCCTGTAGGCCCTGTCTGCCCTGCTCCCTTCTAAGCCTCACTATAAGGATCAAATGAAGCCGCTTTACAGGTACATATAATAGCTGCTGCAGGTTATCCTCGGGAGAGGTTCTGCATTCCACCGTGGAGGAAAGGCGGCTCTGCAAGACTCACCTCCATAGCACTCTCGCCCTCCAGGGCTCTTCTGGTCCACCCCAGCTGCCTTCAACAAACCAGTCAGGCCTTGCTTGGGACTTGAGACTTTAAGAGCTGCCCAGTGGTCCTGACAACCCTTTCTGCTCAGCCCACCTGGCATTAACCAAGCCACCCCGCCTCTCAACAGCGCCACCACCTGGTGGACACTCTGTACCGCTGGAGCCCTCTCCTGCGCCGCTTGACGCGTCGGCGCTGCGTAGTGTGCCAGGCACCGGAGACGCCCAAGTCCTACGTGTGCCCCACGCCGGACTGCCAGGCCGTGTACTGCGGGTCGTGTTGGGACGACATGCGACGGCGGTGCCCGGTGTGTACACCCCTCGAGGAGCTCTCTTCCTCCGCCTACAGCGACAGCAACGACGACACCGTCTATGGCGAGTGAAGGGATGCTGCCCGCCTTCTTGCTTAATAAAGTGTGATGCACGCTCCTGCGACTGGCGCTTCGCGGGGGTCGGGGACTGGGGAAGCTGGAAGTGTCGGTCCGCACGACCCTCACCAAGCCGGGCCACAGACCCGAGGCCGGACCGCAGCGAACAGCGGGGGAAGGCACGCGCCCCGCCGCCTCCACACCGAACCCGGGAGCCGCCGGAAAGAGGCTGCGCTGGGCGGCAGGGGCGGGGCCTCGGGGGCCGCGGACGGGGCGGGGCGGGGCCTGGTGGCTGCGCTGCGCCGAGCTGGTGTCCGACCCCGCTGCTTCTCCGCGCGTGGCCCCGCACCTGCTGCCTTTGCCCGACCCGGAGCTCCGCGGCTATGCGGCTGGCGCTGCTCTGGGCCCTGGGACTCCTGGGTGCGGGCAGCCCTCGGCCCTCCCCGCCGCTCCCAAATATAGGTGAGTTCCCAGGCGGGAGTGGGTCGAGGAGGTGACTGGGAAGAGGTACAAGGGAACCCGGAGACACTGGGGTGCTGCGGTCTGCCCGAGCTTAACTAGGGTGCAGCCTGTCTGGTTTGCTGACCAAGGCCTAGGGCTGGTGATTCGGCGAGGGAATGGTGAAGGGAGGATGCTGGCGTTCCTTTTCCAGAAGTCCTGCGTGATCCCGGCAGACACTTTCAGGTTCCGCTTTGAGTTGAGGGGCCTGCCCAGCGCCCCTCAGAATCATGGAAAGTGTCACTTCTCAGGACTGACGTCTTCATCTCTCTAGGGCCTAGCTGACAGTTCCACTCTGTGCAGTGCCCGGAACAGGCATGGCTGGTGGGCTTTTAGTGAAAAGGATTATTTCCAGCCGTTCATTCCACATTTGGGCGGCCAACACCGCTCACCCTGGTGAGGTGGCCACCAGGAGCCTGGAGGAGCGGGAGTGGCCCCCGGAGGAGCACAGGGAGGGAACACTAGCCAGGAAAGAGGCTGGGACAGCAACTCCTCCTTGGAACTTTCACTTCCCGCTGCTGTCTTGGGCTGGGGGCCGAGAGGGTAGGCGGGGGTGGAGTGTCCGGAGGGGAGAGGGCCATTGTTGGGGGTGCTGGCGGAGGAAGCAGAGGCTGTTGGGAACGGGTGCGCCTGACTGGGCATCAAGGCTGTTTAGGGAGGTCGGTGTTTGCACTGCTCACCCAGAGATGGGCGTTCCCAGCATCTCGTCTGTGAGGGAAAGGAAGGGCAAGTGGGCACCAGGCCACAAGGCTTCTCCCAGTCCTAAAAAAGCGCATTCCTGATTGGGTGGAGGGTGTGATTGAGAAGGGATGGGAACAGGGAGGGTCCGTGCGAGAACCTGGGATTGGCCAGAGAGACTGGATAAGCTGAACTTTCTTTAGGGACTTGGGGATGAAATTGGCCAGTTGGGATTTCCAGGATCCTTTGTTAAGTGCCAGCATGCAGTGCAGGAGCCCTAAAGTCACTGCTAGGTCTTGCTGTGCGAGAGTTGATAGGTCTGGGACACCAGGCACCCCAGCCTCGCTGAGAATTCCCTCAGCAATCTTCTCGGCCCCCGCAGGAGACACTGAGGAGCAGCAAGCCAAACCAGAAAGGGCCCTGAGTGGATCCTTGGAGAGGCAGGTCGGTCAGGACAGCCCCCCAGTTAGCTTAACAGGAATGCTTCAGGTGAGTCCTACCCTGCTAATACGTTCTCACACTTCACATTATTATTAGCTATTATCTTGAGGCCAAAAGTTTGGATAAACAGCCAGTGAACAGACCTTGTAGCAGGTCGAGCCGGGTCCAGTGGCTTTTCCTCAGCACCTGGTTCCTTTCATCTGTCTGCCTCAGCCCCATCAGCCCACCCATGTACGCTGGGACAGTGACACTGGACCTCCTTTCATCACATGCTGTTTGTTTGCTCAGGGAGAGGTTCAGAAAGGGACAGACAGACAGACAGACAGACAGACACACATTCTACAGCTGAGTCAGAGGAAGGGCTGGGGCCTGTGCTGGATCCTTCATGATGCTTCCTCTCTGGGCAGGAAGCCGAGAAGGGGTGGCCCAGATGCCTTCCTTGACCTCCCCACACTAGCCCCTAGAACAATGCCCCAGTCCAGGCAGGGCTTCCTGGTCCCTCCCTTGGGATCCCCAACCAGTGACCTAATCATTGGTACTCTCCTGAGAGCATGAGATTGTCAGGTTATAAAGGGTAGGAGTTGTGGGCAGGACTAGGGAGGTGACATGCCTCTGGTGTCCACAGACTGGTCTGCCTGAGGCCCTGGGGGTCACAGTGGAGCTGGACGGTGAGACGCATGTCCTGGAGCTTCTACAGAATAGGTAAGATGGCAGACATAAATAATCACAGGGAAAGAGTTTGCATACAAGTACCTACCCTCCTGGACTCCTTCCAACAGTCCCACAGGGTAGATAACTCTTATGGAGTGATCCTTATTTAACACAGGAAGGATTTAAAGCCCAGAGAAATTAAATGAACTTGACTGAGTTCATACAGACATATATCTCAAAAAACATTGGAACACAGAAAGGCTGGAGGAAACAGCAGCCCAACCTTTAAAGTCTGTGGCCTCCGAAGAACTGAGGACTTTGTTGGCATAGCCTTGCCCATCTCACTAGCTGGTTACAGTGACACTCTATGAAGTGGCTTCACAGGTCCTGCCTTCCTTTTGTCACAGAGATCTAGTCCCTGGCCGCCCCACTCTGGTGTGGTACCAGCCTGATGGCACTCGGGTGGTCACTGAGGGGCACAATCTGGTGAGTCAGCCCTCTCATGCTGTTTCTGGCCTTGGCAAAGGAGGGAAGGATGACAGGAGGGTGGGAGCCCTGGAGGAAGTGGGAGGATTCCCTGCTAGCAAGCTGGACTCCAGGGTTCTCTGGTCTTCCCTGTGAGCTGGTGCTACTAGTGTGGCTTCCCTTTTGTAGGCAAACTGCTGCTACCGAGGAGGCGTGCAGGGCCGTCCCGGCTCATGGGTCTCCCTCTGCAGCTGCTCCGGGATCAGGTACCAAGGATGGTTTGCTACCAGGGAAGAGGACACATGGGCAGGGACCCCAAATGCCCTCTGACTCCCTGTCTTTTTCCTTAGAGGGTTGGTGGTCCTGTCCCCAGAGAGAAGCTATACACTGGAGCTGGGACCTGGAGACCTTCAGGGTCCTCTCATTGTTTCTCGGATCCAAGACCTCCTCCTGCCAGGCCACACCTGTGCCCCAAGTTGGCATGCGCTTCTGCCCACTCAGGCTGGACAGCGCCGTATTCATAGGGTGAGAGGCATGGAAGCAGCACGGGCTGGCTCAGCCAGCACAGTGACAGCCAGCGCAGTGACAGCCAGCACAGTGGCAGCCAGTGCAGTGGCAGCCAGTGCAGTGACAGCCAGAGCAGTGACAGCCAGAGCAGTGAGAGCCAGTGCAGTAATAACAGCCAGCACAGTGACAGCCAGCGCAGTGACAGCCAGCGCAGTGACAGCCAGAGCAGTGACAGCCAGAGCAGTGACAGCCAGAGCAGTGACAGCCAGAGCAGTGACAGCCAGTGCAGTAATAACAGCCAGCACAGTGACAGCCAGCACAGTGACAGCCAGTGCAGTGGCAGCCAGTGCAGTGACAGGGCTCCTTCCTCATCGGCTCTTCATGGCAGCCTGAAAAGGCAAATGCTGACAAGAACTCTGTTTTTAAATGAAGAAACAGTGTTAGATAACTCGCCTGAGGTCATACACTAGTAAACAGTATATGGAGGATTCAGAAGCAGGGTTTACCTCAAATACCTCCCCTATCTCTAGGCCCATGGCAGAGAGCATTCGCTTGAGTAGAAACTTCCAGCTAGAAAGCAAAACAAAGACAACTTCCTAATTTACAAAGGTGGAGATTACACTACAGTGTGAAAATTAAGGTCAATTGTGATATATGTCCAGTGCTTAGGACTGTGCCTGAAGAGCGGGTTTGACTGTGACAAGGTCCCACTGTGTAGCCCTGGCTGATTGGGAACTCACTTTATGGACCAGGCTGGCTTTGAACAGCGATCCACCTGCCTCTGCCTCCCAAGTGCTGGGATTAAAGGTGTGTGCCATTACACCCGGCTTTAGTTGGTATTTTCAAACACTGATAGAAGCTAGGTTTGGTGGTACACAACTATCCAGCAGGTGTTTGGGAAGTGGAGGCAGGAGGACAGTGAGTTCACTGCCAGCCTGGGCTATAAAAGACACTGTCGCAAAAAAACAAAAGCTCGGTTTTTGTTTAGAAGCAGTGGGTTGGAATGGGAAAAGTGGAGCCCTGTTGCCAACTCCGTCTATTTCTGGCCCCCATGGGCAGGTCTCTGGCCTCTCACACTTCCCATGAGGTCTTCCTCTGACTACTCGGAGTGGGCATGGGCACAGCTTGCCCAGCCTGAGCCCTGGCTCTGAAGGGGGTTTGCCTGACATGCCCCACTTCTTATCCACAGCTTAAGCGGGATGTTGTAACAGAGACCAAAATTGTTGAGCTGGTGATTGTGGCTGATAATTCAGAGGTGAGTGTCCTGACACCACAGTTCTCTCTTGCTCACCCTGTCCCCACTTGCCCACCACATTTCAAGGTGACCCCTATTGACCCTAGGTCAGAAGGTACCCTGACTTCCACCAGCTGCTGAACCGAACGCTAGAAGTGGCCCTGCTGTTAGACACAGTGAGTGTGGGCTGGGAGGAGCCTCAGCTCCCTTGCTGCAGGCCCAGCCTCCTCCTGAGCCTCAGCTATTTCAGTTCTTCCAGTCCTTGAATGTCCGGGTAGCACTTGTGGGCCTGGAGGCCTGGACCCAGCGGGACTTGATAGAGATGAGCTCCAACCCAGCTGTCCTGCTAGACAACTTCCTCCACTGGCGCCGGACAGACCTGCTGCCTCGACTGCCCCATGACAGTGCCCAGCTGGTGACGTAAGGACCCCAAGTTCAGCTGCTGGGACCTGGTGCTATCCAGACTGCTTCGACTCCTCCGGCACTCTGACAACAGCTTTAGACTCTGACCTTTCACCTCTGTCCACAGTGGTACTTCCTTCTCTGGGCCCATGGTGGGCATGGCCATTCAGAACTCCATCTGTTCCCCTGATTTCTCAGGCGGTGTCAATATGGTAAGCTAACCGTTACAGGTACCCTCATCTCCAGTCCCAAAACTGTGCAGAAAGAGGGCAGTGGCCTTTGTCAGGGAACACAGACACCTTTGCATTTCTTGGGGGAACCTGAGGCCCAAAGGCAGAGGCGAAAACCAGGGGCTATTCAGTGGGGGAGGGGCATAGGACAGGGTTGAACTAGCACTTAAGATTTCTGTCACCCAGGCCTGTAATCGCCTACTTTAGAAGCAATTAAGGAGGAAGACAGCGTACAGGCAGGAGAGCGGGCGAGGAGGGAATGGGGGTCAGAGTCGGCTGTCCGTTGTGTTAAGTCCAGGCTGGGGTTAGACCTGGGGCTATCTCTGTCCCCAATGATAGGATCACTCCACAAGCATCTTAGGAGTTGCCTCCTCGATTGCCCATGAGTTGGGCCACAGCCTGGGTCTAGACCATGATTCACCTGGGAGCAGTTGTCCCTGTCCAGGTCCAGCCCCAGCCAAGAGCTGCATCATGGAGGCCTCCACAGAGTGAGTAGCTGGGGGGCGGGGGTTGGGACCGTGAGGGTGAGGCAAGCGAGAAGAGCTTCCAGCCTCAGCCTCCTTGCCACTCTTCCCAGTTTCCTACCAGGTTTAAACTTCAGCAACTGCAGCCGACAGGCCCTGGACAAAGCCCTCCTCGATGGGATGGGCAGCTGCCTCTTTGAACGGCTGCCTAACCTGGCTCCTATGTCCCCTTTGTGTGGAAATATGTTTGTGGACCCTGGCGAGCAGTGTGACTGTGGCTTCCCAGATGTGAGCCCCTGACCTCAAAGCCTTGCCCACTCCCATCTGTGCCCTCATCCTGATTGCCCAGCCCTTTCTAAGTCTCCTGCATGGCTTTCTTGTCTTCTCTGGTCCTCATTTACTGGGGGCTTTGACACCTGGGTTTGCTCTCTGGGAGGCTAGGAGGTCTTGAGCACTGCTGCTGCTCCGTGCCTCAGCTCTCTCTGTCCCCTTGCCTGCAGGAGTGCACTGACCCTTGCTGTGACCACTTCACCTGCCAGCTGAGGCCAGGAGCACAGTGTGCATCTGATGGACCCTGTTGTCAAGACTGCAAGGTGCGAACAGGCCCGAGACTAGCCGTCCCACCACTCCCCTGCCAGGTGAGCTCCTGGCTGAATTTGCCCAGCACCTACTTTGTTTACCACCCTCCACAGCTGCAGCCAGCTGACCGGCAGTGCCGCCCTCGCAGAGACGACTGTGATTTGCCTGAGTTCTGCCCAGGAGATAGTTCCCAGTGCCCCCCTGACCTCAGACTGGGGGATGGTGAGCCTTGTGCTAGTGGAGAGGCTGTGTGTATGCACGGGCGCTGCGCCTCCTATTCCCAGCAGTGCCGGTCGCTCTGGGGACCTAGGGCCCAGCCTGCCACGCCACTCTGCCTCCAAACAGCCAATACTCGGGGCGATGCCTTTGGGAGCTGTGGGCGCAGCCCCAACGGCAGCTACGTGCCCTGCACTCCTAGGTGAGTGGGGAAACAAGCTCCTGAGTTTGTGGGAACCTTGGTGCTGCTTCTACCCGCCCTGCTCGCCTTTCCCCCTGCCCTAGGGATGCCATTTGTGGACAGCTACAGTGCCAGTGGGGCGGGAGCCAGCCTCTGCTGGGCTCGGTCCAAGATCTGCTCTCGGAGGTCCTGGAAGCCAACGGGGTGCAGCTGAACTGCAGCTGGGCGCACCTGGACCTGGGCAATGACGTGGCTCAGCCCCTCCTGGCTCTACCTGGCACTGCCTGTGGCCCTGGTCTGGTGAGTGGTCTGGGTGGTTGAGGCCAGGTGGGAAGAGACATCTGAAATAGAGCGAGCTGTGCCCAGGCTTTGCACCACCAGCTGGGACAGGCACAGGCTTCACAGGAGCTGGTGATTTTGTTTCCCACCCGGCTTCCGTCACACATCTGGAATAGCCTCACAGCCTTGCAGGCCCAGCAGAGCCTGCGGGCCCTTGCAGAGCCATCTCTGCTCTTCTCTCTGTGGAGTAGGTGTGCATCAACCATCGGTGCCAGTCTGTGGATCTCCTGGGAGCACAGGAATGTCGAAGCAAATGCCATGGCCATGGGGTGAGCTGGCGTGGAGGAGACGGAAGGGGGAAGGGAGCCTGCTGAGGGAAAAGGGCTATGGAAGCAGACATCCTCAGTCTTTGCCACTTCCTGGGGGCATGCCGTTAACCTTCCTGGAGTGTTTCCTAGTTGCAGTGGACGTAACAATGGCACCCATATCCTGGAGGGCATGAAATGGGTAGGAAAGCGGCTAACTAGTGAACATCACACTAAAGGTCATTTTCCCTGACAGACAAAGACTTCCTCCCTCCAGGACTGTCTGTCTACCCACTAGCCACAGCATTCCTGTCAGTTTGAGAAGCCTGAGCCTTTGTGAAGCTAGATAAAGGCTGCTGGGGCTGGCTCATGCCTTTAGTCCCAGCTCTTGGGAGGCAGAGGCAGGTGGAGCCCTAAATTTGAGGCTAGCCTGGTCTACAGAGCAAGTTCTAGTACAGCCAGGGATAGAGAAATCCTGTCTTGAAAAAACAAAACAAAACAAAAAGATGGAAAGTCAGAAATAGGGCAATGGTCCCATCTTCCAGATGCCTTCATTGCTTTCTTTGAACCTCTAGGTCTGTGACAGCAGCAGGAACTGCCACTGTGAGGAGGGCTGGGCACCTCCTGATTGCACGGCTCCGCTCAAAGGTAGCTAGGAGACGGGCCCAAGGAGGGGAGGGCGAAATGGCTCCACCAGTTACCTTTCTCCTTAGTCCTCTTCCTGACCCCTTCACTTCCAGCTCCTTGGCTCTTGGCCCCCGGAAGCCGCCTTTGTCTCTGAGCACTTCATCTACTGCCCGTCCCTGCTCCTCTCTAGGTAGGGAACTCAGCCATTCTCAGCCTGTGTCAACCTCTTTCCACAGCCACCAGCTCCCTGACCACGGGCCTGCTCCTCAGCCTCCTGTTGTTGTTGGTCCTGGTCCTCCTTGGTGCCAGCTACTGGCACCGTGCCCGCCTGCATCAGCGACTCTGCCAGCTCAAGGGATCCAGCTGCCAATATAGGTATGAACATCCTTTTCCTGCTGTTACTTCCTTTAGTTAAGGACAGTTCTGAAGCCCCTGCTTCTAATGGCCCAAGCCATGCAGTCCTTATCCCTACTTCTAAATCCCAAACTCCCAGCCGCTGGATTTCCTGACCACTATTCCTATACATGTACCTACCATCTCCACAAGTATCCCTTAGCCTCTCTCATAGGTCATAGGTAGACCTCCAGGTACTGGGGCCACCTCATTCCAGACCCCGAAGTAGGGGAAAGGTGGCCTTCTTTCAGGCTGTTTATCCACAGCCCTGGCCTAAACCACACAAAGCTACCCTCCAAGGGCTAAAAGGTTAACTTCTCCCTGATCAGCAGGTGGGAGGCCAGTCCCATTCTCTCTTTGGTTGTCTTTATACTTAGGGCAGCCCAGCCAAATCCTCCCGAAAGGCCAGGACCTCCACAGAGGGCACAACAGATGCCAGGCACTAAGGTAAGCCCTGGATGGCAGAGCAAAGAGTCCACATTACTTGGTACCTACTTTGGGCCTAGAGGTGGCACTAAAAGTTCAAGACTCAAAAAAGCTTCGGAGTGCTCAGTCAGTCCAAGGAGCAGGCAGAGAAGCAGCAAGAGCGGCCAGGCCAGTCCCCTAGGAGGCTCTGCTGAGCTCTTTTAGCTGGCCAGATTGGTACTTTGAGAGGTGGTTCTGCCCACACCCATCGGCGGCCAGTGCCATGGGATAATGGGGTGGTGTGCAAGAGGACCTTCAGTGTGCTGAGATCTGACAAGGCCCAGACATCATGTGTAAAGGGTGCCAAGTGCCCAGGGCGAGAGCTCTGTGTAAAGGGTGCCAAGTGCCCAGGGCGAGAGCCTGAGCTCTCTCATGGCAGAGGGTGTGCATGAAGTCAGTGCATGTCCCTGTCATTACATGTCACCCCTGCATGTAGCTGAGTAACATCCCACTGCCTCTGGGCTCTGCTGCACTCATCTTGACACTAACCCCTTTCTGCTCACATCTGTCTGTCTCCTCCTGCCCACTCTGCCTGTCTGCTCCTCTCGTCATCTCAGCAAGCTAGTGCAATCATCTTTCCGGTGCCCCCCTCCAGGCCGCTGCCACCTAACCCTGTGCCCAAGAAACTCCAGGTAAATCTGGGCTGGGCCTTGCCCTGGCTCGGGACACATGGGAGGCGAGGTGCCCAATCCCAGTTCTCATCCCTGCTTCCCCCCAGCGGTGTTCTTCATTAGGAGACCAGGGTGCCCCCTCAGCCTTCAAAGCCCCAGAAGCAGCCAAGGGTGAGCCTCCTGACATGGTCTCTGCTACCACCTGGTGGTCAATAGTGGGACTACAGCCATTCAGGGACTATGATTGATCCACACCTTCCTTCCCCGAGGCTCCTGTCTATTGGCAAGCACCCAAGGCCCCCTGCGCATGCTCCCATGTTCCATTGAGCCCCTGGCTGACTTTGCATGTTGACCCTGGGGAGTCTCTGCATGCTCACCCCCTCGGACTGTGCTTTCAAAGCCACCACTCCTCTCTTTGTTCAGGCTGAGCTGGCTGACCGACCCATTCCCCCCACTCGCCCTCTGCCCGCCGACCCTGTGGTGAGGCACCCAAAGGTAACAGTGAGTGGAAAGCAGAAAGCATTGCCTCTCCTGCCTAGACCCATGGTGACAATGGCAAGATGGCTTCCTCTATGCCTGAGGGCATGTACCCCAATAGCACCTTTGGTAGTGACAGGTTTGTTTGGAGACGAAGGTGCCCATTAGCACTGCTCCTAGAACCCTCCATGGAGGGTGGAAATCATGACAACTGATCTTCTCTCTCAGTCTCAGGGGCCCACTAAACCCCCACCCCCAAGAAAGCCACTGCCCGCCAACCCGCAGGGCTGGCACCCATCAGGTGACCCGCCGGGCCCAGGGGACGGAAGCATGCAGTTGGTGGTGCCCTCCAGGTAGGTGAGGAGCCTGCTGTGGGAGACCCGTGTCTTACTGCCAGTGAGGCATCTGAGCAGGAGTTCTGACTTTTACAAATGTTTTCCTTGGCTTTCTAAACTCCAGGCCAGCTCCACCACCCCCGACACTACCCTCACTCTACCTCTGACCTCTCTTGAGGTTTGGCTGCCTCCCACCCAGATTTAAGACTTAAAAGTGAAATCTCTGCCGGACAGTCCCCCTCCAAATGCCTAGAGGGGCAGGAGCCAAGAGGACGCAGCGTCCAGCCCTAAGGAACCACCCACCATCCGGCGCTGTTAACCTTGGGACCCACCAAAATAGCTGCACCTGGCTGTTGGGGAGGGGCCGTGGCTGGAAAAGGCGGCGGAGGGACGCACACACATCTGTCTCTGCTTCTTTGTAATAAATGTGAGATCTTGGAATGTGGCTCCTGGAACAGGGTAGTGGCTGCTGTGTTTCCAGGTCTGACCACTAGGGGACGCCGCTGGGTCAGACCAGGGCCTGTTGGGGAGGATGACATCCCAGAAAGGGTCAACTAGAATTCTCACTGGGGATGCCTGTAGCTTGTTTCTGCCCAGTCTGGGGTGTATGGCCTCTAGTTTCCAAGTTCTTCCTGCCCGTGCTGTTCAGCCCCCACCGCAGCTATAGACAAATGACCTAAGTCGTCAGACCTGCATCCCCACCCTCCGACCAGGGCTGGGAAAATGAATCTAACTGGTGTTCTCAGAGCCCTGAGCCTGGGCGGAGCAGGGCAGCAGCTGCTTGAATTCCAAGGTTTCACACCTGCCTCCTCCACCTCCCTACCCCCACCCGAAGGTTCTAGAACAAAGGTGCTTTGTGTTTTGTACAGATTGCTTCTACCTCATCACTGGGTCCTCAGGTCTTAGGCCTCCTGGAAGAGGGAAGGTGTGTGGGGATAAGAAGCGGGCTCTGCCCCAAAGTGGTCACTCAGTGTGACACCTAAGGCTCTATAGCAGTGGGCATGTCCCCAGAGGTACTTCCTGCCTTCCCTGTGCACCGTCCTCTAGATGCACAGAGAAAACAGCAATTCATGGAAGGTCCTTCTCCTTCAGTCTCCAAAAGATCTGGGCTTTCAGGTGCTGGCCATCGTGTGCTCGCGCGAGTGCGCGGGGGGGGGGGGGGGGGGGTTTTTTGGTTATTGGGAACTGACCAGAATTCTGGATTCTTCCGGACATTCTCCCACTGCAGAGACTGCGGATGTCACTGCATACGCAGTCCAGCTCTGGCCTCCAAGCTTTCTACCTTGAACTAATGCAAACACGAAAGACAAGATCTGGACAAAACAAAACCCACCCCTCTTAGGCGGTAGGTGCATGAGTGCATGGCTGTAATTCCGGCACTGGGGAGGATGGGGCAGGAGGATGGCCAGTTTGAGGCCAGCCCCGGTTACAATATAAGTTAAAGGTTAGCCAGGCTTTAGGGTTAAGACCCTGTTTCAAACAAAACAAAGCACAATATGGGACTGGAAAGAGGCCACAGCCTTGGACAAGTGCTTCCTTGAGTTCGGATCCCCAGCCCTCAGGTAAAAAGCCCCAGGTGAAGTGGTTTGCTTCCGTTCCCAACCGCGTGTGGGAGGGGTGGGGTGGAGCAAGGAAACAGGAGGATCCCCCCCCCAGCCCCAAGCTTACAGGACTGCAAGCCTAGCCAATCAGTGAGCTCCGGGATTCAGCGAGAGACCCTGTCGCAAAAAATAAGGTGGAGAGGGATAAAGTGAGACCTCTGCCCCATGACAACTCGTACGAGCACGTACACATACATACAAACCAAACCAAAAACCTCAAAACAAAAACTGCTTAGTGGAATAGGTCCCCTCTGCCACCCTCTCTCAGCGCAGAGAGATACAAAAGGAAGCTTTGGCTAACCTGGAGCGCACAAGAACGCACAAAGGGTTAACACGAGTTGGCACTGGGTGGAGAGGCGGAGACGAGTTTTCATTGGTGGAAAGTTATCCAGGGATGTGGTCTAAGAGTCTCCACACCCCACCTCCTTTCCGTACCCCCCCCCCCCCGACTTTTGTACCTAGTCTCGCCGGGACAGAGAAGCGGGCCGGGACCAGCCGGGCCAGATCAGACTGGACCCCAGGGGCGATGCGGCTGCTGCCCCTGCTGCGGACTGTCCTCTGGGCCGCGCTGCTCGGCTCGCGCCTGCGGGGGTGCTCCAGCCTCCGCCACCCTGTCTACTGGAACTCCTCTAACCCCAGGTAGCCCGGCCGAACGAGGCGAGCGCCAAGCTGGGCCCGCGCGCTCCCAAGCTGTGCGCGCGCCCGCCGCTCGCCTTTTGCAAGGCGCTGTTTGAGCCCTGCCCAGCCGCGCGCCGGGGCTCCTTTGTTTGAGCCGGCGGGGGAGGGGCGAGGCGTGCCCGGGGTCCCCCCCGCCCGAACGTGTTGGGGGACGGGCGGAGGACCCTAGTTCTGAGGGTGGTCGGATACCGGGAGCTGGGGGACCTGGGCCCGTATTTCTGGCCCCGCCCCCCTTTTCTAGTGAGCCCCAACCTCCGGCCGGCAGCAGCTGGGGCGGACCGCTGAGAACCCGGGAGGGGTCTTCTCACTAGTGAAAGAACGTGAGTTCCTCTCTAGTTTTCAGGTCCCCTCGGCTCCTGATTTTGTTTGATATCTCTGCTTCCATCTTGATTTTATTTCTGCCCAATCCTGGCCCTGCCCTTCCAGCTGATTCACCTGTGGGCCAGTCATTTGACCTTGCTAACCTCAGTTATGTCATCCACAAAATGGGCTAATAATACCTAGTGCCCTGGGAAGCGAGCGGACTGACTGAGGTCAGCTTGTGAAGAGAAGTGCAGCTGTACAGATTTAGATGCGTATTTCTTCCTCTCTGCTGAGCTGGCTGCCTTTGAACCTCGGGATTTTTTGCTGTTTGTATCCTGCCTCCTGTTTCTCTCTGCCTCTCTGCCTTCCCCATCTGTTTCCCGATTTTCTACTTCAGACAATCTGTGGCTCTGTTCATCTATTCACTAATGTTTGATAAGCACACTGTTTCAAGACTAGTGTTGGTCTGCTGGGCATTGCCAATGTGAGAGGCGGAGACACTGCCCCTGGGAGGCTCCAGACCCCCAGGAGGGCAGGCCAAGATAGTCATTCCCTTACCAGGACTGGGTCATAAGCGCTATTGTTGTCCTGGACTCGCAGGCTGCTTCTGTCTCAGCTCCAGACCAGCTCCATCCCCAGCTCTTGAGTTTCTAGTTCATTCACCAAATCCACAAGTATTTATTGGGCACTGGCTTTGTAGGGAGCCTTTCCACACCCAGTGGAATGAAACACAAAGACGCTAGCTTCCCTTAGCTTGCCTTCTAGTGTTCTGAGCTAAGCCGGGAATCTTTCTAATCAAGCGTTCCTACAGCAGGGGTCCCTGGCTACTCAGTGCAGAAGGTCTGGAGGCCTTTTCTAGACATGCTTTACTCTGCACATGGTGTTGGAGGCAGGACTCATTCAGTATTCGGTGCTGTGGGGGTGGCCTGTCCCAGCCCTTCTCTCCTGTGAGCAACTCGGTTGTGTGTGTATGGGGTCCTTTTATACCTAGCCTTGTCTGGTCAAAAGGAAGTTGGACTGTGTGTGGTGGCACATGCCTGTAATCCTAGTTTTCTGAAGGGTGATGTGGAGGGGGGAGGGGAGGGGGATGTCGCAGCCTTGGGAGCTCCAACTCCAGAGCAGCCATCACCACCTCTGGCCCCCGCCAGCACCTGTGCTCACGCACATGTACCATACACATAGAATAACTAAATAGTATCAATTACAGAAGACTGCGAAGGGGCAGGAGGAGCATTGAGTCAGGGCCAGCTTGGCTACACAAGATTCTCCCTAAAGAGAAAAGGAGAGCCCGCTCATTCATTCTCTTTTTACCATGCCTGTTTCTCCCTAAGAGCTCCAAGTTCATTTCTCTAACTCTTTGGGCGTGTATCTGCTCCCCTGCCTCGGCCTCGGCGCCTGCCAGCATTCATCCTCTTAGCGTTTATCAAGCACAGATGGTAAGCCAGGCCCCATGTGGGGCAGCGGGCTACAGGGAAGGTGCCCTGAAAGATGGGTAGGATGGATGATGGGGTAGGAGATGGATGATGGGGTAGGAGATGGATGATGGGGTAGGAGATGGATGATGGGGTAGGAGATGGATGATGGGTTAGGATGATGGATGATGGGGTAGGGGATAGATGATGGGGTAGGGGATAGATGATGGGGTAGGGGATAGATGATGGGGTAGGGGATAGATGATGGGGTAGGGGATAGATGATGGGGTAGGGGATAGATGATGGGGTAGGATGATGGGGTAGGATGATGGATGATGGGGTAGGGAATGGATGATGGCGTAGGATGATGGGGTAGGATGGATGATGGGGTAGGATGATGGCCTCCTCACTAATAAAGAAGCCTTATGGGCTGGGCACTATAGCCCCTTAACCTCTCTGAAACTGACTTGATTGTCACATTATTACCTATACACTGTCTCTCATGGAGGTATTCAGTCTAGGATTTGACATAGGCCTATAATCTCAGCTACTCGGAAGACTAGGGAAGGAGGCTCATAGGTTCAAGGCCTGCCTAAACTATAGTGAATGCAAGGCCAGCCTGGGCAACTTAGCAAGGTGCTGTTCAAACAGGAAAAAGTAAAAGGCTGGTCATAGTCAGAAGTGGTCACTTAGCATGCGGGCCTTGGAAACGCACCCTTTCTGAGCTATTCTATGACTAGTGGGTGAGAGAGGCCAACTCAGACCCCATGGTCCAACTGGGCCACACACTCCCATCAGCCCACACTCCCTTGTGCCCACAGGCTGCTTCGTGGAGATGCTGTGGTGGAGCTGGGCCTCAACGATTACCTAGACATCTTCTGCCCACATTATGAAAGCCCAGGGCCGCCGGAGGGCCCTGAAACCTTTACTTTATACATGGTGGACTGGTCAGGCTACAAGGCCTGCAAGGCAGAGGGGGCAAGCGCCTTCCAGCGCTGGAAGTGCTCGCTGCCTTTTGCCCCTTTCGGCCCCGTTCGATTCTCAGAAAAGATCCAGCGTTTCACACCCTTCTCCCTGGGCTTCGAGTTCTTGCCTGGAGAGACATACTACTACATCTGTGAGTGAGCAGCTCGGCTCGGCATGCCTGGGGGAGGGAAAGGAGAGGAGGAAGGGGCTCCTAAGGCTTAAAGGCTGGGTTGTGCTGGGAAGAGACTGTGGAAACCAGGAAGGAGGACTAGGGAGTTGCCGAGAGTCATGGAGGACCTGGTACTTGGGGTGACTCGCAAAGGAAGATAAGCCAAGAAGGCCTGAAATAGTCCGATTCCAAGGGATGGTTTTCTGTGCTAACTTTTTCCTCCCAATTTCTCATCAGCGGTGCCAACCCCGGAGAGTTCTGGCCGGTGCTTGAGACTGCAGGTGTCTGTGTGCTGCAAGGGGAGCGGTAAGTGGGCCAGGATCTGGGGCCCTTTGGGGATTGAGAAAAAGGGGGGGATAGGAACATCAGACCTCAGTGGTCCAGGCTAAGCGTCAAGCTCCAGCCTCTGCTCCCATAGTCACCCCTGCGGCAGCTTCCACCACACCTTCTTTAAAGCTGGGCATAGAGAACGGGGTTCCCAAGGGGCAGGGCCTTCCACATCTTACTTGGACTTGAGGACTATTGACTAGGAAGGTTTGGAAATGGGGTTTGGGAAGGATGAGGGCGGTCATGGGAAGGCAGTGGCTGTTTTGGGAGACCTTAGAGCCTGAAAACAGACAGAGAAGGCCAGGGAGAAGGCTGCTGAGGAAGCAGGAAGACCCAGCTGGTTCTGCCTCTTCTCCCTCACAGGATCCGAGTCAGCCCACCCTGTTGGGAGCCCTGGAGAAAGTGGCACATCTGGGTGGCGCGGAGAGCATGCCCCCAGCCCCCTGTCTCTCTTGCTGCTGCTGCTGCTCCCAATACTTCGTCTCCTGCGAGTTCTGTGAGCCAAGTGTATCTTCCCTGTCACCCCAAGGAACCAGAGCCCTTCCCAAGATCCTCTGCTGAAGGGTTTTTGCCACCATACCGGAGATGCCGTGCCAGGCAGACACGATGAAGCTTTGATGTGCAAAGTCAGAGGATCTGAGGTGACCCTCGTAGGTGACTGCCCCTTACCACAGGCTGAAGAGGAACTACAAGGGAGCTGCAGACTGTCCAGGGCCCCCTGGAGCATCGCTGCTTTGATGGTCTTGTCTCTTCCCCCAGAAGACTGGGATTTGGTGAGATCAAATCCTTGAGCCACTGGGGGCCCAAAGCCAAAGACCTGTGAACAGGTGGGTTCCTGGCCAAGAGCGAGGGAGAAGCCATGCTATCTGTCCCCTCTAGGTGTCTTCCCAGGGGCAACTGTTGCCCTCCCAGGGGCCATTTATTTGTCTTCTGTGAAGACGGACTTGCCATGAGGTTGAATTTCATGCTGGTTTGTATTTTTTATAAGTGTTTGGACCAATAAATCACCCATTCTCATGGGGCATGGTGGCTCACACCTGTAATCCCAGCACTGGGGGGTGGGAGTGGGATGGGGGTGGTAAGCAGGAAGTCAGTCTGGGTATGGGAGACCCTGTCTCAAAAAAAAAAAAAAAAAATGGAGGCCCGTGAGAAGATTCATCAGGTTAAAGTTTTTGCTTGCTGTAAAGCCTTGGCCACCTGAGTTCAGTCCCTGGAACCCACCCACATGGTGGAAAGAGAAGAGACTTTTGAAAGTTGTCCTTTGGACATGCCACATGAGAATACACACACACACACACACACACACACACACACACAAATAAACTTACGTTAAAAAACCACCCATCTTTGTCTTACTCTCTCTTCTGACTTCTTCCCTGACACCTGAACTCCCTGGGGCCTCAGCTCTTAGCTCGACTTGGCCTGACCCCCATGCCAGCTGTGTCCAGGCCATCCATGCCAGACATCAGTGGGCACCCTTCTGGGCAGTTTGGGATAGGTGCCAGCAGGAGCTGTGGAGCTTGGCACCCTCTCGCACCTCCCCAGCCATCTTCCCGTGCTAGGTGGCAGATGCTACTGACATCCACTCTGGCAATGCTTACTCCGGGTGCTGGGGTAAAACCCAGGGGAAACAGAAAAGCACCTGGGTTTCAGAATGCCGGCGTCAAAGCGAGACTTGCCGCCCTCCTCCTCCCCAAGGGCACTCTGGGCGGTGCCTGGCCTAGAACTGGGAAGGTGGGGTCAGATCAAAGCCTTCTTCCCCAGCGGCCTCTTTGTTCTGAGCTTTTATAAGGAGAAGGAGGTGGGGCTCTCAGGAGAGAGGGCTCCTTCGTCCTTAGTCCGATACTGTCTCTTCCTCTCAGACGGACACCCCCTAACTCCGCAAGGGCTCTCTTTCTGAACTGTGCCCTAGGTGGGAGTAGGGGAGGGAGCACCCCTTCCCATTTGCTCGCGCTCTGCCCTCCCGGGTGCCCGGCAGGCTCCCCTGGCTATGTGCCGGCCTACCTGGCATGGAGCCAGCGATCGATAGGTGTCTGTTGTGCTGATTAGCCCGACCCGGCTGCGGCAGCGAGAGGCTGCGTGTGAATGATTATGGGGCGGGGTTATGAGGGTCAGGCACCAAGATGCTGGAGTTGGTGAAGCCTCCCCCCACCCCTCGTCTCCTTGCACACCTAAGTCAGACTGGTTTCTTTAAGGGAATGGGACCTATGTATCACACAACTCTGGTCCTCACAGTTCGCGGTAATTCTTTGGCTCTGGCTAAGGCCCAGGGTTAAGGAGAGTGGCGGCAGGCAGAGCAGATTTTTGAGTTAATAATCTCCTCATTCGAGGCCAGTTTCAGAAAATGTTGCTTTATCGGTGTTTGGGTTAGGGTCCTGACCCTAAACTTTGATCTTCAGCAATTAAAAAGATGTTTATGTGTCGAAGAAAAGGCGGACTGAGAACTGTGGGAGGAGCTGTGGGCTGAGTCTTTTGGTCCAGCGTTGGAGTTCATCGCTGCCATCTTCCTGGAGGGCGTCTATGTGTTGCCATGGAAACCAAAGATACAGTTACCTCCGTCCCTCGTCAGAGAAATTATAAGCAGGGCAAGCCCGGGGAGATTGTTAAGTGGCCCCTGCCCTGAATTCAGAAATATGGGTTCTTACCCAGCTCCCCTGAGATTACACACACACCTTCTCGGACCCAGCAGGAGCCCTGGCTGGCAGCGCCAATCCCTTGTGCAAAAGGGACTGAGACCTCGTTGGTTTTTCTCAAGTTGAGACACATGGTCTCAGTTTCAGGCTGCGTTTGACACAGACTTGTGCATCTGCAGGTGCAAGGTCGGATGCTGGGGAGGACACAGGAGCACCCTCAGGCTGTAGGCCTTCAGGCCAAACCATACCTCCCCTGCCCCTTCTTTTCTGTTCCCTTCCGCACAGCGTGGGCCCTGCACGTTTGGCAGTTGCCCGCCCAGGTACTCCCTGGTAGAAAGGTCTCATGGCGCCTGCTCTTAGCACCAATACAAGCTGAAGGCTTTGGCGGCCCTCCCGCGCCTGGCCCTACCCACGAGAAGTCTTCGCAGCGTGTGCAGGGGCACAGTTCCAAGAAGTTATGCAGGCCTGCAAGTTTGGGGCGTCACCGGTCTCCCCTAAATTCAGCGGCGCTGGACGGCTGAGGGTGGGGCCCTCAATTTACTAAACCAGCCCTAGTCTCAGCGGTACAGATGCGAAAACTTAATCTCTCTCTGTCTCCCAGGCTTGAGAGTCCTTTGCCTGGATTCTTCCCCACACTTATCACGTAACAAATTGCCCTTCAAATCCCGAAATGGCTCCTTCTTTTCCGTATTCACTTCCTCCACTCATCCAGTCAGCACTCTGTGAGCTCCCCGCCATTCTTTTAGCTGGGGTCGTCGGGGGGATCCCCCCGCAGTGACGCAGTTGAAAAGTGAGCACTCTGGCTTCTGAATAGCCAATAGGATCCCTGAACTTGGGGCATGAGGTCATCAGTGGCGATCTGCATTGGTTCAGGCCTGAAAACGAAGGTCCCCATAGCAACCGACGGTGCGTCCAAGCGTAACCTTGAGAGTGGTCACTGCTCCAGTTGCTGGGATCCATCTCCTGTAGCCGCTTTAAGAAGGTTTTGGGAACTGGGCTGAAGAAGCTGCAGAGGAGTTCAACGTCCCAGGTTCTGTAGCCTTCACCCAAGCAAGCTCTTGTCTTACTTAAAGTTATTCTTTTTCGCTCAAAGCAAAGGTCAGTGTCACTTAACCCAGAAAGTTTAGGTAGGGGTTATTTGCAACAGCCATGGTGCCTTGGGTGCAGAGCTACTGCCATGGGGAATGTCAATTCTGAGATCTGTTCATCTGCATATCGTCTGCATCTCATTTGCATTCTGCTCATTTAAGGTCAAATTGGGCAGACATCTCCACCTCCCTATCTCTGTCACTTGTCTGTATCCGCAATCTATCCCTTGGTGACTCTGTAGTCCTCCACTGTCCGATTCCACGGTCCCCACCCCTCCTCCCACTCTCCAAAGTCTCCTGGGGGTGGGAAGTGGCAAAGCCTAGGGAAAGGAGAAAGAATAAGGCACGTGCGGCTCCTCGGTGTTGGCGACAGATGGGGAGTGCCGGTCTCTACTGCCTGGAGACTAAACTGGCAAAGCTAGCAGTGGGGGGAGGTGCCCCAGCTGGGGTGAAGGTCTCCAGGGCCAAATCACCTACACGCCTGGTGAGATGCTGGAACCAGGATGCCGGGTTCCAGCAAGGAGCAGGCTTGCCCACCTGTCTGGTGTCAGGGCCGCTTCCTCCCCGCAATTAAGCGCTAATGACCTGTCATTTAACCCTTACCTGACTACCAGCTGTCGGGCGTGTGGGACTGAAAACCATGGTCTCACACTGATAAAAGGGTGGAAAGGACGGCCTCCAAGGAGACAGAGATCAGGGCACTTGGACACAGGAAGGAGAGGCCTTAGACAGGGTGTCTCTCAAGGGATTCTGTGACTCTAGGATTCCTGTGGACTCTCCAGGGACTCTAGGAATAGCGGCACTGTCCAAATGCATTTTTTTCTCTCATGGATTTACAATTATTTATTAAACACCTCTGCGAACTAAATACCAGATGGCATTTGGGTGCTGAGTACACTTATTTGCATGAGACAAGAAACTTTCTCTTCAGAGACATGCCAGGCTGAGTTCGAGGCTAGCCTGGTCTACAGAGTGAGTTCCAGAACAGCTGGGGTTACAGAGACAAATCCTGTCTCAAAAAAACAAAAGAGAGGAAGAAAGACAGAGAAAAGAAATCTTCAGAAACAGACCAGCCATTAAATAAGTATGATGCCAAGTGCAGCATTAATACAGAACTCCATACAAATGACTGGGAACAGGCCTGCTCCTCTAAAAGTCCTGAGTTCAATTCCCAGGGGCCACATGGTGGCTCACAACCATCTGTAATGAGGTCTGGTGCCCTCTTCTGGCCTGCAGGCATGCATGTAGGCAGAATACTGTATACACATTAAATAAATAAATCTTAAAAAAAAACTTACAAATGATTGGGAACACAGAGGAGAATGGGCTCTGAGAGAAGCTTTGGTTAAGAAGAACAAAATTTATGGCAGGGAGATGCTTGTGTGTTTTCACACAGCAAAAGTCCACATGGAGATGTTCTTCAAGGACTGTTGGTACATACCTTCACAGCATGTTTTCATCTACGTGAATGTGCGTGTGTGTGTGTGTGTGTGCATGCATGTGTGTATGCATGTGCGTGTGTACGTGCGTGCGTGTGTGTGCATGCGTGTGTGTATGCATGTGTGTGTACGTGCGTGCGTGTGTGTGTGTGTGTGTGCATGTGCGTGCGTGTGTATGAGACATCTGGATCTCTTGATCTCTGCTTCTGAACTTGTATTGTGGTTTTATTACAGACCAATGCTGCGAAGATGCTCTTGTGCAGATTGGCCTGAACCTGCACAGCCCAGGGGAGAGAAGTGGGGAACTCATGTTGGCTCCATGGGAAGAGGTGGGCAGACGTTGTCTTGGCACCAGAGCCAGAAACCTAGCTCCTGAAGCAGCAGCAGCCTGACCAACAGAGGCAAAGGGCTGGGCTCCAGGCTGCAGGGTACACTGAGGCCTGGTGGGCCACTCTGTCTCCGACTTCCCAAGGGACTGGGTGTTCCCCACCAGGAGTCCAAGTCCCCTCCCCCACCAATTCTTACTTGTAAAAGAGCAGGCCAGCTCAGACCTGTCTGCTGCTGGCTCTCTCCCTGGGGAGCTGATCTCCAGGGACAGGAGAGGCTGGGGAATGCTAAGGCTTGCGGAGAGGTTGCCAGATACTCCACCCTGACTCGACAAGGCTCTCTGCAGCCCAGGCTCTCCCCACCCATTCTGGTCTTTGCCCAGGCATAGACTGCATTGCCAGGATGCCCTTGACTGTTGGGCTGAGAGTGAGGGCCCGAGCTCCGACTGTGAAGATGTCTGGGTATTGGTACCCAGCTCAGAGACCTCTCTACACCATGGGTCTGAGAAGGTCAAGCGCTCCTTCTCCCACAGTTCGAGGACAGGGCATTTCTGATTTATTTCTTTATTTAGCCCCTTTGTAGCCTCGACTATCCTTGAGCTCACAGAGATCTGCCTGCTTCTGCCTCCTCCTGAATGCTGGGATCAAAGCTGTGCGCCACCATGCCAGGCTAAGACTTCTTTACAAACAAAACAAACAAATAAACAGAAAGCAAAACAAAAAGCCCTGTAACTTTCTCTTCCTTCAACCTACTTAATCTTCTCCTGCTCTCTGAGCCCTAGGTTACTCTTCTCTCTCTGATGGTTGCCAGGCGGGTGGGAAGGGCTTCTGGGCTGACCTGGGTGGGCAGAGCAGGAGGCATGCTCTTAATAAGGACTCAGATGAAGCCTCCATTAATCAAGCAACCCCTGGGCCCGGAGCACCGTGCTAAGTGCTTCCCAGAGAGTGTGGATTCTGATCTTAACAACAAGCACCTTCTCAAGGAGGGAGGCTGTTATTAGCCCCACTGGGGAGATGAGAAAAGCAGACCAGGAGAAGCTAAGTGACCTGCAAGTCACTGAGTAGTAGGCTCAGGCTGACGCTGTACACACGTCCCCTTTCTCAATGTTTCTTCTTCAAGGACCACACTTCTAATGGAATACCCCAGAGACGTGACCTACCACAGCCCCCCTGGCTTCCTCAGCCCAGCAGAGGAATCAGGCATGGGTAGGAATTGAGATTATTGTACTTAGACTCCACCAACCACGCCTTGCACCCTAAGCTTCTGTACCCTAGACAGAATCGGGGTACCGTTTCCTGCTGCCTGTCACCTCAGGTAGTGCGGCGAACCGCAGGCCACATGGACACACTCCGAGGTCAGAAGGTGAGTGCACACACCTGGCCCCACCCCACTTCCCCAGGTGTCTCTGGTGCTTACACAGCCGAACACTCATGACCCTGGGAAAGGTGCAGAGCCTGTGAATATTTCATGGCAAGAGCTGGCGGCGGCTGCTCACACCAAGCCCAAGCTCCCCTCTCACAGGCTTCTTGTTTATTTGTTTAATGAATTATTTATCCAGCCCCCTCCCCTCCCAGCCTTCCCCTCCCCCAGGGCCTAGCTTCCATGATTTATTGGACTAAACTCAGCTCTGTGGTTGCTCCCCTATGTCCTGGGAGCTGCCGTGGGCTACATAGCTGAGTGCTCCCTGTGCCCCAGACCTGCTCAGCTTTCTGATTCCTTGGACCTCAGGGAACAAGGAATGGGCTCAATGCTACTAGGGAGATCATGGCAGCCAGATCATGTCTGATGTTTCAGTGTTTCACACTTAAGTCTATGACCTGCCGTGGGAGATAAAACCAAGGGACTGATTAGTCTCAGGCAGCTTCATCCTTCTTTTTTTTTTTTTTTTTTTTTGGTTTTTCGAGACAGGGTTTCTCTGTGGTTTTGAGCCTGTCCTGGAACTAGCTCTTGTAGACCAGGCTGGTCTCGAACTCACAAAGATCTGCCTGCCTCTGCCTCCCGAGTGCTGGGATTAAAGGCGTGCGCCACCACCGCCCAGCTCATCCTTCTTTTTTTTAATGTTTATTTATTTATTTATTATGTATACAATATTCTGTCTGTGTGTATGCCTGCAGGCCAGAAGAGGGCACCAGACCTCATTACAGATGGCTGTGAGCCACCATGTGGTTGCTGGGAATTGAACTCAGGACTTTTGGAAGAGCAGGCAATGCTCTTAACCACGGAGCCATCTCTCCAGCCCAGCTTTATCCTTCTTATTATTATTACTTTGAGGTTGGCCTCAAACAAATCTTGTAGCTGGAGATGATCTTGAACTTTTGCTTCTCCTTGCCTCTACCTCCCAAGTGCTGGGATTAGAGGCACCACTATACCTGACTTATTTAAAAACTTTAAGACTAGGCATGTTAACACATGCATTTAATTCCAACACTCCAGGAAGTAGAAGTTGGTGAGTTCAGGGCCGGTGTTGTCTTCATAGGCGTTCTGGGACAGCCAGGGCTACACAGTGAGACCCAGTCTCATACCAACAAATGAACAAACAAAACCTTTTTTATTTCATCATTTTATGTGTATGGGTATTTTGCCTACTTGTGTGTCTATGCACCATGTGTGTACCTGGTGCCTGAAAAGCCAGAAGAGGGGGTAGGATCCCATGGAACTGGAATTAAAGGTGGTTGCAAGCTGCCATATAGATGATAGGAATTGAATTCAGGTCCTTTTGCAAGGGTTAAAAAGTATTCTTAATCGCTGAGCCATCTCTTCAACCCCAAACACACTTTTAAAGAATGAAACAGAGGGAAACTGAGGACATGTCCCCTGTAGCAGATTAAATATTACTTTGTGAACCTTTCTGCTTCTGCTCCATGCTACATTCAGCAGTGCTGTAGATGTGTGCGCACACGCATGCTGCATGGCAGCGCTGTGGATGTGTGCACACACGCATGCTGCTTGGCAGCGCTGTGGATGTGTGCACACACGCATGCTGCATGGCAGCGCTGTGGATGTGTGCACACACGCATGCTGCTTGGCAGCGCTGTGGATGTGTGCACACACGCATGCTGCTTGGCAGCGCTGTGGATGTGTGCACACACGCATGCTGCATGGCAATGCCAAATAACACATTCCTACCACGGGTCAGTCAGGCATGACTGGAGTCACAGGTATAAACAAAGTCCTACTCCCCACATTGGAAGACTTCTCCTGACACAGATGCTACAGGTTCCAGGCGCAGACAGCAGCTCAGATCTCCTGTCCAGAAACCTAGTCCTTCAAGAATCCCAGTTCCAGTCAGCTTTAGTAGCGCACACCTTTATCCCAGCACTGGAGGAAGAGGCAGGCGTTTGAGGCTGGCCAGGTCTACCTACCGAGTCCCAGGACAGATACATAGAGAGACCTGTCTCAGACAAACAAACAGACTCTCAGTTCCCTTGAGGTTTTTGAATGGTGCTGTAGCTGGAGGTGTATATACTGTATATTCTGTAGACAGAACTGCCACCTACACTTATGAAGTTTGTGCTTGGTACAACACAGGACAAGAAGAGGCTGCACCAGCTCACACAGGCTCCCCACTAAGATGGAGAGGCACGTAAGCCCGCTTCCCACCAAAGACACTCTAGAGACAGAGTCTGCATGGGGGGCTGCTTTGTGATCTACACAGAGGCTCAAAGCAGCCAGCAGCCCATGAACAGAAGCCTGGGTAGCAGAGGAGCCCACCCATGGACACAGGCCCCACACAGGTCTCACCTTGAAAGTCAGATTTTGGTCAGAAAGAGAAAGATGATCTTAGACCCAGGCTTAAACAAAGAGGGCCCCCAGTTCAAAGGCTCCCCTTTTTTCCCATTTTTTAAAATTATTATTATTATATGGGTGTGGCTGTGGGTATCTGCACATGCCAGCACCTTTTCAGGCCACAGAGGGTATCAGATCCACTGGAACTGGACTTCCAGGCATTTGTGAGTCATCTGATGTGGGTGGGTGCTGGGAATCAAAGGTGGGTCCTCTGGAAGAGTGACAAATGCTCTTGACCTCTGAGCCACCTCCCCCACTATGAAGCTCTATGGTTATCGGAGGGAGAAGGTGGAGTAGTACCTAGTAGTGGCCAGAGGGAAACAGCTAGGCTCTAGAGTAGGGGGCCCAAGCCACCCAAACCTTAAAATAAAAGCCAGGTCTTACTCATTTACTTTCTTACCACAATGGGGATTGAACCTAGGGTCTCATACACATGCTATACCAGTAAGTACATTCAAAGTTCTAGACCAGTGAGCCTACACTCACTGTGCATATGGACAGACTCTCTGGCTACTCTGCTCTACAGAGACACTTGCTCCTGTGGATCAGAGGTGTAGCATGGAAGGCAGGGGCTGGAGCCTGTGGTCCCACAAGTGTGCAGGTTAGCATTACTGGGGTGAAGCAAACCTCTTTGGGAATGAAGAGAGATGTTTGCAGAGTCCCTCACTCCCATCCCAAGGGGCCTCGTTTATTTTCTGGCTCCCAAGAAGAGAAAAGACACCTCCTGGGAGTGGAGAGGTTCCCAGAGAGGACAGCACCCACTCTTGCCTAGCAGCAGGGAGGCACTGAGCCCAAGGCAGGCTCGTTTGTGGTCAAGACCTTGTACTGCCAAAGATAAACAGGTGGAGGGTGCAGATATCTGTCCTGCCTCTCGAAGCACAACATAACAGCATCATGTCTGCCTCCCTGGGCACAGCTGCTGTGGGTTCCGAGAACCCAGTCAGGCCTGGTTCTGCTTTGCCTTTTGGTATGGGCTTCTAGGAAAGAGAAGAGATAGGGGTGAGGGTCTGCTAGGTCTGGATTCTGGACCTTTTGAGAGGGGTAGGTCCGTTTACTAGGGAGACGTGTGTGTGTGTGTGTGTGTGTGTGTGTGTGTGTGTGTACTTCGATGTCTCTGTGACTGTAAGCCTGTTTTTCTACCAGTCTTTTCTCTAGTTATCCTAGCACCTTGTGTATGTATATCCGTCTGTGTGTCAAGTCCCATGTTTCCGTGTTTCCTGCTTTTGGGTACACATACTCTCCCCCCCCCCCCGTGTGTATGCCATGTCTGTGCTTGGATGTCCCCACTAAAACAATGCTGTGGAACACAAGGTCCTCTCTGTCTTTAGAGAAAGCATATATGGGAACAGGAATGAGCATGCCCGAGGACATCGCTGAGGGAACTGGAGGCAGTGAGGGGTCCTCTGTGGGCCTGCCAAGAAGACCATTCCACTACTGCTTGGCTCCAACTGACTCCTACCTTAACTGTCACCATCAGCGACAAACACCTTTGCCCTGGATTACCAAAGTAGGTTTGTTATGTAGCCCTACACAGACCAATGTAGCTGCCCTTGAACTCACAGAGATCCGACGGTCACTGCTTCCAGAGAGCCAGGATTAAAAGAGTGAGCCACTGTGCCCAGCCCCTGTGCCCAGCCCCTGTAAGATGACATTCTTCGGGCTGAGCTTCTCTGCCTTGGCTCTGAGAAAAAAAGCCCTTGTGTTCATCTGAGGGCCTTCAGGCAGCCTGCTGTTAGCTCCTGGGTGCCACCTGAGGGCTTCCCCATTATGCGCCCATTTAACTCCTTGAGCACATGGAAAGGGCGTGGAGGAAGTAAGAGTCCAACTTCGTTCAGATATGGGTCTAGTCCCGCTTATTCAGAGCTAGACCTTTGCTCCTCGACACTCCTATACTCCATGGAGAAAGGTGTGGACCTACACAAGATGTATACCCCAGCTTTAGCTCCCAAATCTTTCTGGGACTCCAGCCTTGGGGAGCAACAGACGCAAGAAGCTGCAGCAAATCACCTAGGAGAGTGGAGAGACGCGTTGTTCCTAGAGGGGCAACACAGTTCCCGTCGCCCACGCGCCCGGCGCGCTCTGGGCCCAATGGGGCGGAGCCCGGCGTGAGCGCGCCAGGGGCGGGGCCTCGGGGGCGCGCCCAGAAGGGCGGAGGGAAGGATTGTGGGCGTGGCTAAGGTTGGGGGCTGGCAGCGGCGGCAGCAGGGAGCTGGGAAGCTGAGAAGCCGGGAGCGCGGGGCTCAGTCGGGGGGCGGCGGCGGCGGCGGCTCCGGGGATGGCGGCGGCTCCGCTGCTGCTGCTGCTGCTGCTCGTGCCCGTGCCGCTGCTGCCGCTGCTGGCCCAGGGGCCTGGGGGCGCGTTGGGAAACCGGCATGCGGTATATTGGAACAGCTCCAACCAGCAGTGAGTCGGGGACCCGGAGAGCCCGTGCGTCCCGCGTCAGTGATGGGGGAGCTGGTGGGCTCTAGAAGTCCTAGGGGAACCTGGCGGCAGTCCTGGGAGACAGGCTCGGTGCCGAGAGGCGAGGGAGAGGGGACGCACTACGTGGGCGTCTGTGAAACTAGGGGGTGTCTGAGAAGCTGATGGGGCATAGTGAGGAACGCTCTGGCTGTGCGGAGGAGGCTGCTGGGGAGCCCCAACCTCATCTTGGTTTCTTTCCACAGTCGCCTCTGAAATAGTGTTCCCTGTCCCATAATCCTGGACCCCCTCCCCCCGCCATCCACACTCCTTTTGGCTAGGTTGAAGTCTGGGGGTACCGGTGTGCTGGGGATAGGCCGCTGTATTTGGGAGCCCGAGGATGACCTGTTTTCAGCCTGTAAACGTTGATGGGGCTTTGCCTAAGACTCTTGCTTTTAGAAGTGGGGTTCGGCATTAAGGCAGGAAGTCCGATTCGCCACCTCCCTAGGACGAAGGGGAATGGGTTGCTCTGCTTGTGTAGATAAACGCTGCTGGGGTAAGCCGCGGCAGGGTCGCGGAGTTGGGGGGCCGGGGCAGGGTATTGGTGAGAAAAAAGGAGGCAGAGATGTCGGTCACACACACACACACACACACACACACACACACACACGCTGAGGCTAGGGACGGCGTATGGCACCAAGTGTGAACGGGCGTGCGCGGCTGTCAGTGTGCGTGTGTCTGTGTGATTTGTGTGTCTGCGTCGGCGACCGTCTAGGGGTGGGAGCGGGCGACGGGTCGGGGAGGGGGCTGCGGTCGGTGTCCGCGTGGCCAGTCTTGTCTGGGCTGGGGTGGCTCTTGGCGCCGCCGCGGTCTGGGCGGGTGTCAGGGCGGCCGTGTGGTTTCCTCCGGTGTGTGGCGCGGCGGCCCGGTGCCGGCTGCGGGACCGGGCCATCATTCTGCACAGTCCTCGCTGCCCTTGTCTTCTCCCTGCCGAGCTGTCGGGTGTATCACTCTGACCACCTCAGTGTGTTGGTAGGGGGATCCCTGGGGATACGGGGATCACTGTCACACCTGCCCGGGCGGTGGCGGCAGCTTTGCTTCTGACTCCCCGCCCTGGGGGCCGACTAGGGAACAAATGGTGAGACCCCAGGGGAAGGGACCTGAAGGGCCTCGACCACGACCCCCAACCTTCCGGGGGAGGGGCTCCTGCTTGCTGCTCTGCTCTTTGTTGTTTGGGGCTCTGCGCCTCCCCCTCTTTCTCCTCGCGCCCAGAGTGTCAGACTGGGGGTGGGGATGAGCTAATGACGCCCCCCTTTTGCTTCCCATGGAAACCTCGGGGGTGGGGTTGCAGCCCCTCCCCCCCGGAGTGGGACTCCAACCTCTCCGGGGGGCGCTGAGGGCTGACTACCCTATATCTAGCTCACCCCCCCCCCACGAGATTCACACGTCCGACCCCCGCCCCGCTTCAGTCTGAGCTCGCAGGTGAGAGACCCCGGGTTCCTCGCCACCCTTGGGGAACCCCCCTGGGCGTAGATGCCAGAGCCTAGTGGGTGTGGGAATAGCCTTGAGGGGAGCGTTGATCAGGTTCCCCTCCCCCGCATACACCTGGGCGCAGGTGAAAGCTCCGGAACGGGATGGGAGAGCCGGGTTCCCAGAACCTCCTTTCGCCCTCTCCTCTCCCGTGCGGGCAGGGACCGAGGGAGGTAGCAGGCGGCGCACACTCGGCCAGGAGGCCGCTGCCGCCCCCGCCCCGCTTCCCGGGCCTTTGTTGCCGCTGCGCCCGGGCTCCCCGGCTCTCTCACTGCGGCATCCGCGGCCCCATAAATCGTGAGAGCGACGTGCTCCAGAGCCGGGAGTGGAGAGGGCCGGGGAGCTGGGGGCGGGGCCGGGCCGAGCCACAGGCTCTCAGGCCCCCCCTTCCTTCAATCACGTGATCCCGACTCCTGGCTCCCACCTCCCGTCACGTGCCGAGGGTCGCTGCCCCTTGGGGTCACGTGGGGGAGGGTCTGCGACCCCGCCTCTTAGGGTCACGTGGGAGGGTGCTGGTGGGACACGTGCAGTAACCTCTTTTGACAGACCTGCAGTAGCCTCCGTTGACAGACCAGGGCCGGTGGCTCGGTCCTGGCTACCTAGCCTTCGCCCCTTCCCCCACTCAGCCCCTTGAGTTAGTCCCTGGGAATAGGCGAGACCTTTTCCTAATCTGGCCCAGAAACTAGGACGCGGTGGGAGCCCGTATTGGAGGGAGTGATGAGGGTGTGAAGTCGGGGGTCTCCTGAGCCGGGTACTGAACCGGGCGGAGTTGATGCCAAACATGTATATCCCCCTTGCTAGCGCTTCTTTTCTTTGAACTAAACGAAGGTGTTGGTACTCGCCTTAAGAGCATCTTTTTTCTCGTGATCTCCCTACCTATCTTGGAAACGTTGCTGTTGCCGATCGCTTTCATTCACACATTCATTCAACAAATATTTATTGAGACCTCTACTATGTCCACGGTGGTCTGTTTTCGTCTGGTCGCCAGTGTGTCCCATTTCTCTTCTTTTCCACGCTGTCTTCTCTGCTATGGGCCTCTCTGGTTCGGATGCTGAGTCTTTGCCGTTTTCCAAGTCTTGCCTGGTTCTCATCCCTTTCCTCCCTCTCCCTGCTTCTGGCTTCCCCTGTCTCGCTGTGGCTCCCTCCCTTTCCCCTCTCGGGCGAATCCGTCTGTGTGTTCGCCTCCCCTCTGTATATGGCAGAGTCTTTCCATCTCTGTGTGTCTCGCTTTCGGCGGGTCCTCGCTCTTCTCCGCCGCTGCAGATCAATAAACCTTCGCCGCCGCTACTGTCGCAGGGTCGAGGGGCGGGGGTGACCGGCGAGCTGCTTCTCCACCAGACCCCAGCTGGCGGGCGCGGGGGTGTCAGTGTGCACGCGCCGCCCTAGGAGCGTTCCCGCCGCCGCTGCCCACCCCCACCCCCCAGCCCCGGCGCGCGGACTCCATGCCGCGCACACGTGGTTGGGCCTCGCCTGCTGGAGCGGGTGGCGCGCAGCCTCGGGGGCGCGCACTAGAGGGGAAGAACATTTTGCCTCCACTTCCTTAACTCTGCACCTTGGCTTCTAAAGCTGAGGATAGGAGTTTAACAAGTTCAGGATCTCTTGGGAGCCTTTCCCTTCTCCCAGGTCTTGTTAGACACCCTGTTTACCTGCCCCTAATTGCCCCAGGGGGAGACGTTTGCTCCTTCCCCGCTCCCCCACATCCCGTCCAGTCCCTCGCTGACACCGAAGGTTGAGATCCACTGGCTGGGAAGCCAAGGCTCTGTAGAAGTAAGAAGAGTCAGGATGCACCCAGGGGCGTTGCGGGCCGGGAGGGACGAAGTAACCAGGTTAGGGGCTAATTCCTGTAGAAGAGCGGTGAAGACTTTTTTTGCGAGAGGAGTGGGAAACAAGGGAATAAAATGGAGAGAAGAACGGAGAACTCCCTGAAGGAGCAGGGCACAACCCATTCCCCAGATGCTGGCTCACCCTCCGCGGAGCGCGGGAGGGGGTAACCTTGGAGGCGTGGTTAGCTGCGAAGCTCTTCTGGGGCCTGTGCGCACCTCCCCTTCACTGCTGGGCTAAGGATGACAGATTCAATTAAAGAGGTTGTGCCTAACAGACAGGTCGGGTCTCCTAGGAGTTATGGTTTGGGATTCCTGGCACCCAGCCTTCTGCTCTGTATCCACCAATGGACACAGCTAACTTGCTATCAGGTTTTGACACACATGACCAGGTTGGGGACATTTCTGAGGCTTTCACTGCCATCAATCACAGGGATAGGTAAGAGGTGACTTCTTTTCCTGTCGTCATACAGCAACCGCTGTAGGCTCAGCCCGGCCTCTTGAGGAAACTGAGGTACCACCTGTGGGAATATCTCTGGAGTTGGCTTGCTCCCTGCTGTGTGGCTGGAGGAATGGGGCAGCTACAGGGAGGGGCTCCTTCACTATCAGACTGGATATACGAGTGAGGCTGAGGGAACATGGCTCCAGGGTGGCCCCTTCCCCAGGACCTTAGGGAAGGAACAAGAGACTGTGGGGATGGGATGGACATACAATGCATGGGTGGTGGCTGGGAGCAGCCAGGCCTCGTCTAACCCGTTTTCCTGCTCTCGCCCGCCCGCCCGTCGAGACTCCTGCCCACCTGAGCGCCAGGGACAGGGAGGGGCCCGAGTGACCCATCACTCCCATGGGAACCAAGTGGGACTGGTGGCATTCCTGATGATTCAAGGAGGCTGTGCCCGTTCTTACTGCAGAGCCCAAACGCCAGCTGTTACACATCTGCCTCACTGCTGGTTCTGGGGGAGGGGGCAACGCAAATAAATCCAGTGAGGATGGGTAAGGTCAGGTGGGCTCCTCAAGGCCTCGTCTAGTGGCGAGGCCTCCGAGCTCCTTTCCCAATGTGTCAGATTGCCGTTTGTGGGACTGGGCATTGCCTGGTGACATAGAGAGCCAGTTTCTCCCCTCAGGGAGTTCCCAGGGACTAGGGAGCCCAATGGTTTGTCATTTCACCAGGTGACCCATGCCTCCCTGTGCCCACTGTACTCCCATATCACTGCCGGTGTATGCACACTTGCCCTCAGGAAGTGAAAGGAAACTTCTAGCCTCTCCTCCACACTTCTGCATTGAGGTCTCTGGCATTCTGTGCTACCACCCAGGAGGTTCAGACCAATGCGTAGTTAGGGACTAACAGGCAGGTGGGGATTCCTGGGGACCCAGTATCTGCTTCTCTGTCCAGAGACTCCCCTGGAAAGTGACAGACAGTCATCTTGTCTAGGCCCTGTGTGTGTGTGGGGGGGGGGGCGGGCAGTGGCATCTAAATGGAGAAAGGAGGTGTGTGACGAGACAGCTTGGCGTGGTCACAGGTGGGGCCTTGGTACTGAACTCTGCAGCTCCCTGATCTGTGTCAGATTATTGGGGACTTAGTTGTCCATGGTCTCAGGATGGAGGGAGGGGAACAGGACTCAAAACCACAAAGATAGAGGTCCTGCCATGTCGGGAATTCAGGGGAAGCCCCGAGACTGTTGGGGCCGGCCCCGCACACATGCAATGTAGCTCTTGTGAGGATCTGCTGCCTGTGAGTGGGCGGTGGACATTTTTGTGTTTGTGCCATAGAACTTGTGCATGTATGTGCACGAAGCCGCCATACATGCGTGTATGAGGGCAAGTCCTGTCGGACTGGCCTGGGGGGTGGACCTGCAGCAGCAAGAAGGCATTCTGGGAGAATCCATGCGAGGGCTTGTGTTCCAAGCAAGGGGTCTCTCTTCTTTCCCACTTCGCTTCCATTCCTTCAGTCCCTCCTCGGGCCTGGTGAATTGTGGGGAATGGGCTGAGGAAATCCGGGCCTGGGTCTGGGAGTCATTGGGGCCTGCGCTGTTACTGTGGCAACCAGAGCTAGGTTCCTTCTTTCCTCCGCCCCTCTCCCACTCTTCCTTAGGAGGTAGGCCAAGCTTCTTTGTGCCTTTGCTACCCTCTGGTGGCCACCAGGAGAAGGACAGGCCAAAAAGGAGAGGGCACAGTAAGGGGACTCTGGACTCTAGGGACAGAAAGGGGCCGAGAAAAGATTGTAGAAAAAGCCCAGATTTGGGGGGAATGAATTTTTATGGTGAAAATACATCATATATGTGGACTAAAATGTCCTAATGAAGGTCTGCGAAGTGGTGACATGGAAAACCTTAGAGCATTGGGCTTTCTTTGACCGCTTCATTTGTCCACAGCCTGCGGCGAGAGGGCTACACGGTGCAGGTGAATGTGAACGACTATTTGGATATTTACTGTCCGCACTACAATAGCTCAGGGCCTGGCGGCGGGGCGGAGCAGTACGTGCTGTACATGGTGAACCTGAGCGGCTACCGCACCTGCAACGCCAGTCAAGGCTCCAAGCGCTGGGAATGCAACCGGCAGCACGCCTCGCACAGCCCCATCAAGTTCTCCGAGAAGTTCCAGCGCTACAGCGCCTTCTCGCTGGGATATGAATTCCATGCCGGCCAAGAATACTACTATATCTGTGAGTGCCGGGTCCTCGGTCTTTTGAATGACAGGGTAGGGTCCCGGGGATCCCCGTCCGGCCGATGTGGTCGTCACCAGGGATAAGGCTTCAGAGTTGTGAGGATGGGGTTGGGGGGTTGGTGACAGCCCCAAATTTGGGCCTCAGAGCATTTCTGATCCTGGCATTCTGGGTTGGGCTGGCCACAGAGCCATGGTGACCATTGTTCAAAGGATGGAGCAGTTATTCCAGGACATAGGCGGACGCGGGCAATTTGGAGGGGAGGGGGGAGCATCTAAGGGTAAGGTCGCAAGGGCACCAGTGAGTGAAAGCAACTCAGGCCCAGTCTCCTCCCCAGCCACGCCCACTCACAATCTGCACTGGAAGTGTCTGAGGATGAAGGTGTTCGTCTGCTGCGCCTCCAGTGAGTAGCGTCGGCTTCCAGCCATGTCCGCATCCTCGCCTCCCTGCTTTGGGGCTCCCTTGACTTCCTGGGGATGGGGGCGGAGGGCACAGGCGACAGGGATTAGCTTCCCAGCTGTAGCAGGGGGAGGGGGTCCTTGCCCTGACTTTCCCCTCCTCTCTCCTCACCCGCACCCCACCCCGCAGCATCGCACTCCGGGGAGAAGCCGGTCCCCACTCTCCCCCAGTTCACCATGGGCCCCAATGTGAAGATCAACGTGTTGGGTGAGTCTGCGCAGCGCCCTCTGGTGGCCACTGCTGGAACCGCAGCCCCCTTCCCGGTGCCTGCTTTTTTTCCGCATGCCTTCCCTTGGGACACCGGTCCTTCCTGCCCGTCCCGCCCCCGTGGGTGGTCACATCCCTGGCTCCACTGCTGCTGCTGCCGCCTCCGCGTGCCCCCCGCCCCAGCGTACAGCACAGCCCTTACCAGTCTGTCTATTTGTCTCTCCACAGAAGACTTTGAGGGAGAGAGTCCCCAGGTGCCCAAGCTTGAGAAGAGCATCAGCGGGACCAGCCCCAAGCGGGAACACCTGCCTCTGGCCGTGGGCATCGCCTTCTTCCTCATGACACTCTTGGCCTCCTAGCTCTGTCCCTTCCTATGACAGAGAGAGGTGGGGCAGGGCTGAGAAGGAGCGGTGAATCAGCTGTGGGGCCTACATCCTTCTTGCCGTGGTTGGGAATGGGATCTGACCGTACATCTGTCTATCTGCGCCTGCCCTCTTTGCCCACTGTCTAGGACAGGCATTGTAGTGGATCAGGCACAGGGGCAGCCACAGGTCCCAGGTGGCCTGTGGCTTTGGTAATGTTTGGTACCAAACCTGGGGGCTTTAAAAGGCAGTGCTCAGGACTCCCTGCCCCCCGGTACCTTTCCCTGACCCTGGTGCCCTCCCTCTTTGTCCCCCCCCCCCAAGAGGCACATATGCCCCAGAGAGAACAAATGAAGCTCGGGAGGTGCCCCCTGTCACTCTCCTCCGGGGCAGAACATGGGGAGGGGACTAGATGGGTGAGGGGTGCAGCCTCAGGCTACCCCTCCCCTGTTTACAGCAATAAGCATGTCCTCCTCCCTCCTTCCTCCCACACAGAGGGCTGTGGTTTGGATTGAATCCAAGTTTACAAATAGACACCCCTGGGGGGAGCAGGCAGTAGACAGGGGTGGGCATTGGGGTGCCCGACAGGCATGTACAGACACTATATCTCTATATATAATGTACAGACAGACAGAGCCCTTCCCCTCCTAACCTTGACCTTTTCTGACCCCCCCTTCCAGATTCAGACCCCTTCCCCACCAGGTTAGGCCCCTCTTGGGACCCCCCTGGCCCCTCTTTTGTCTTCTGTGAAGACAGGACCTATGCAACGCACAGACACTTTTGGAGACTTAACAACAATGCCCCCTCCCTTCCAGCCCTGAGCCGGGAACCAACTCCCAGGACCTTGCCCTGCCCACCCTATGTGGTCCCCACCCATCCTGGGCCTTTTTCAAGTGCTTTGGCTGTGACTTTCATACTCTGCTCTTAGTCTAAAAAAAATAAACTGGAGATAAAAATAACTGAGTGTGTGTGGTTTCAAGGGGCCATGTCCCTCTGCTTCACTGGCTGAACCCTCCAGGGCTCAGGTCCCGGGTGAGCAGGGCATTCTAGCTCTCAGTCCACGGAGGGCCTGGCTCTAGGGTCCAGCTCTGTGTGCAGAGAGGGACAGAGCTTCAGTCTGAAGCTGGGCGACTTTGGGCAGATCCCTTAACTTTTCTAGGCTCAGGCTTCCCACGGGGAAAACGGCTTCAGTCCCTGTTTCCCAGGGCCCGCGTATGGGAGTTAAGGCTCAGGCTGTAGTCAGAGGATTTTGACTGGGTCCAAGGATTTCAGGGGATTTGTGAACCTAGATAGGAAAAAAATGGCATTCTTTATTTTCACTCCCCTGTGACAAGTTTAGCATTCCCTTATGTACTTGGGCGTCAGGCCACGATAGCGTTAACAGCACCTGTGACTTTGTAGCCGACGGAAGTCCCAGATGTTTTCAGACTGCTTTATATCTCAGAATATCATTTATGCGTCACTACTTTGAAATGATCATAGCTATTAGATTTCCTTGTTTTTAACATGTTAATAAAGAAACATATATATTACATACCAAAAATGTAAATGTCTGTTAACTGTGTTTCAGTATAACTGGATTCCTTCATGACCATTTGTGATTTTGTTTAAAAACATGTTCCCTGCTGGGGCCTGAGGCTCACATAGCTACAGCGCCCTGTCAGGAGAGCAGAAAGGACAGAAGGTTAAGGGTGAAGCATGGGCGGGACAATCAAAAGGCTTCTCAGGAGCCAGGGAGGGGGCTTTTCCCTTAGTGGCACAGAGAACAGGCTAGATCCCCCTGCGTGCTCCTGTGGCACGCAGTAGCATTGTAATGCCCTAGCCAGGTAAGGCAACCTGTAACCACAGCACTGGGTGGGGCTCAGGAGAAGGCTGCAGATTCAAGGGTGGACTAGGCTGTAGAGTGGTACCCTATCTGAGAGTGTGTAGACTCTTGCTAAGGTTTGGCTATCACCTAACAGAGACGGTGGTAAAGGGCAGGCAGGGAAAGAACCAGAGCCGGCGGTGGGCCAACTTGATAACCACTACACCAAAAGACCGGAAAGGCTGGCCCGGCCATCGGTTTTCCATGTTGTCAGCCGGTACTCAGTGAACACCTGCCACATGCCGGGTACTGGTGGGACAAAGAAGACACTGTCCATACTCTCAGATACACTGATTTCCCAGGTGTGGTGTACACACCTGTAATCCTGGCACATGGAGGCTTACACTTCCTCAGGCACCGGGCATGCATGTGGTGCTCGGACATACGTGCAGGCAAAGCGCTCATATGAATAAAACAAACCTTTAAAAGATGAAAGATTCTGGGCTGGAGAAATGGCTCAGTGGTTAAGAGCATTGCCTGCTCTTCCAAAGGTCCTGAGTTCAATTCCCAGCAACCACATGATGGCTCACAACCATCTGTAATGGGGTCTAGTGCCCTCTTCTGGCCTGCAGGCATACACACAGAATACTGTATACATAATAAATAAATAAATAAATAAATAAATAAATAAATAAACAAACAAACAAACAAACAAACAAACAAACAAATAAATAAATAAATAAAAGATAAAATATTCTGGGCCCAACACAGCTTACTTTCTGGACAGTGGTGGTGCACACTTTTAACCCCAGCACTCAGGAGGCAGAGGCAGGTGGATCTTTGTGAGTTCGAGACCAGCCTGGTCTCCAAAAGCAACACAGAAAAACCCTGTCTCAAAAAAACAAAACAAAAAACCAACAAGAAGACAGGAGGAAAGGACTGTCAGAAGTTGTCCCCTGGTCTCCACATATTCTGTGTATACACACCATGTACATAAGCTTTTAAAGCTCCATGCTGGCCAGTTTTATGTCAGCTTGACACAAGCTGGAGTTATCTGAGAGGAGGGACCCTCATTTGAGAAAACGCCTCCATAAAATTGGTTTGTGGAGCATTTTCTTAATTAGTGGTTGATGAGAGAGAACCCAGCCCATTGTGGGTGGTGCCATCCCTGGGCTGGTGGTCCTGGGTTCTATAAGAAAGCGGGCTGAGCAAGCCATGGGGAGCAAGGCAGTAAGCAGCACCCTCCATGGCCTCTGCATCAGCTCCTGCCTCCAGCTTCCTGCCCTGCTTGAGCTCCTACCCTGACTTCTTCAGTGATGGACTCCGATGTGAGGCATAAGTCAAATAAACAAACCCTTTCCTCCCAACATGCTTTGGCCATGGTATTTCGTCTCAGCAGTAGTAACCCTAAACAGGACACTGTATGTGATCAAAAATTAGTAATACACACACCGCACACACACACACACACACACACACACACACGGGGTGAGGGGGCACACTCAGTATACCATGGTTAAAGGCCGGGGTTATGGGAATAGCTGGGGAAATCACGTCTTTGCCTGGGTCAGAGGAAGCCCCCTTCAGCAAGGACATTCACACTGCTGGCTCCATGCGCGCTGCGGGAAGCCTTGCCACAGCGAGATCCTTCATGAGGCAGGCAACAGGACTTGGCTGTGGACTCTGAAATTTCTAGGCCAGGCAAGGCTGGTGACCAGGATGGGGGTGCTTGTGGCTTCAAAAATTTAGAATAGGTGTCTCATTCACTGTTCTATTGCTGTGATGAGTCACCATGGCCAAGGCAACTCTTAGAAAAGAAAACACTTAACTGGTGACTTGCTTACAGCGTCAGAGGTTAGTCCACCATCACCATGGCGGGGAGCACAGCAGCGAGCAGGTGTAGTTCTGACATAGCGGAGTGCTGCCTCCTGATGCAGAGGCCGAGAAAGGGCGAGACTGGGCTGGCGGGGCTTCCCCCCCCCAGACACACTTCCTCCAACAAGACCACCCCTCCTCATCCTTCTAACCCTTTCCCAGGTCCACCCCCTGTTCTCACTCAAACACCACACAGAGCAGCAGGGGTAAAGGAGTTGCCTCCAAGCCCCATGACCAAGTTTTATCCCCAAATCCCACGCATAGAAGAAGAGGACTGGGTGCCAGACACTGTCCTCTGACCACCAGCAACACCCTGCACGAAATAAATGAAAGGAAAACAAAGTTTTAAAAATTTAGAAACAGACCGTGAAGGGGCCACGGATTTGGGGGTGGTGTTTTCCCAGCACTGTGTGGCCTCTCGGGTCTTACTGCTGCACTAACACACGGTGTCTAAGAGCTGTGTCCCTTGGCTAGTGGCAGGAGGTAGGGCTGACAGTCAGAGTAGGTCTCAGAGCTAAGGTGCAGCCAGTGGTAGAATGCTTGCTTCGGATGCGGGAGGTTCTGGGCTTGATGCTCAGCATCAGAAAAGCAACAGAGAGTGAAACCCATTTTACAGGTGGGTTAACTGAAGTTCACAGACAGACAGCACTCGGGATGTGCCAGACTCAGACTGGACTGTGCGCTGAGCCCTCGTCTTCTCTTCTCTCATACATAATCCTCAGAGGGCAAAACGCACATGGTCCACGAGCAGTGACAAAGGGGCCGCCCCCTCCAAGATCCCTTTGCTTTCCCTGACACTGGCAGGAAACCCCTCCCTCTCAGGCAGGCCCCTTCCAGACTTATTTCTTTAGCTGGGGGAGGGAGGCGTTTGTCTGCTCTTCATGCAGACAGTCACAGCGACAGGAGCTTGAAGGCCCTCGTTGCACCACACCACAGTCAAGAGCAGAGAGGAACCGAGTCTGAGGCCAGGAACACATTTAAACCCAGCACTCGGGAGGCAGAGACGTGTGGAGTTCTGAGAGTTCAAGGCCAGCCTGGTCTACAGCCTGAGTTTCAGAACAACCAGGACTACTTACTAAGACTGTTTCAAAGAAGGAGGGGGAAAAAAGTAAGGAAGGAAAGAAGAGAAATAAAATCCCATTACTCTTGCTTTATTTATTTTGAAGGTTTTGAGACAAAGTCTCATTATGTAGCTGGCCTCGAACTCACAGAGTCCCATCTGCCTCTGTCTCCTGAGGGCTGAGATTAATGGCGTGCGCCACCATGTCAAGCCTGTGTACTGCTCTTGGTTAGCTTTTTCCTCCTGTTCAGGAGCCCCTGCCTTGGAATCGCCCCCACAAAGAGCTGAGTCTTCCCTATCAGTTAACAATCAAGACAACCCCCACACAATCCCCCAGGCTATCTTGATGGAGTTAATACCTAATGCAAACGCTCTGCCCAGGTGAGCCTAGGTAGAGGCAAGTTAAACGTAACCAGCACAGAGAACTTTTGTTTCTGCAGGACCAGTCACAGGACTGAGGAAGGGCTCAGCACTTAGATGAACACCAACCAGGGCCTTCCCGGTGTCGTCCCAGGGCCTGAGCTATGGCTGATTTTGCGCCCCCCCCCCCCATGTACAGAGCTCTAAGGCAAGGCATTCAAGTCTGCAGATGGGGAGGCATGCCTCAAATGGGCAGCACCCATAGAGGAGTTTTCCGTCTTCTTTGGCTTCATCTCAAAAAGGACACCAAGGGTCCCCAGCCAGTCTCTCCGATACAGCGTTTTACACCCATCCATTGACGTCTTGAGTGGGCAACAGGGAACAGCCACAACAAACACGCAGCTGGTCATAGACTGCGAGGCTGGTTTCAGAGTAGCTATGTCCTCTCCTGTGTGAGAGACTGGGGTGAGTCAGCTGTGCTCCGGGCAGGGAGAGAACCAGGGCTATTTGCAACACAGGCTTGGGAGCTGAGCTATTTGTGGCTGGGTGCCCACTCAGAGCCTGAAGTTCTGCTTAATATCCACCAGGTGGCGCAACATTTAGACTGAACTTTGAGGGGTTAACCACGGTATGTGTAGAGCTTCAGAAAGTTGTGTTTTTAAGGGCTTTCTTCAACTTCTCCTCCTCCTCCTCTTCTTCCTCCTTCTTCATCTTCTCCTCTTCTTCCTCCTCCTTCTGCTTGTTTTGTTGTTGTTTGTTTTGAGACGAGGTCTCTCAATGTAGTCCTAGCTGTCCTAGAGCTTGCTATGTAGATAAGACTGGCCTCAAACTCACAGAGATCCACTTGCCTCCTCTGCCTCCTGAGTACTGGACTGTGCCACTACCAGGCTCTTACCCAAGTTTGTAAATTTATTTATTTATTTAATTTATTTATTTGTAATTTTATGAGTGTTCTGCCTGAATGTGTGTGTGTGTAAGTGTGTGTATGTGCACGTCTGGTACCTGTAGAAGTTCAAAGAGGATGACAGATTACGTGGAACTGGACTTTCAGACAGTTGTGAACCACTGTGTGGATGCTCAGAACCAAATCCAGGTCCTCTGCAAGATTAGAAAGTGCTCTTAGTCAATGGGCCATCTCTATAGCCATTGAGCTCTATCTATCTATCTATCTATCTATCTATCTATCTATCCATCTATCTATCTATCTATCTATCTATCTATCCATCTATCTATCTATCGATCATCTATCATCTATCTATCTGTCATCTATCATCTATCTATCTATCTATCTATCTACCTATTTTCTATCTATCTATCTATCTATCTATCTATCTACTATCTGTCATCTATCATCTATCTATCTACCTATCTACCTATTATCTACCTATCATCTATCTACCTATCATCTATCTATCATCTATCTATCTATCATCTATCTACCTATCACCTATCTACCTATCATCTATCTATCTACCTATCACCTATCTATCATCTATCTATCATCTATCTATCTATCATCTATCTATCTATCTATCTATCTATCTATCTATCTACCTATCTATCATCTATCTATCATTGTAGTAGGAGGAGTGGCGGGCTGTGTTCTGCTGCCTGGCTACCTTACACCTGAAATAATCACACAAAAATTGTATTAATTAAGCACTGCCTGGCCATTAGCTCTAGCCTCCTATTGGCTAACTCTCACATCTTGATCTAACCCATTTCTATTAAGGTGTACTCACCACGAGGTCGTGGCTTACTGGGAAAGATTCAGCATGTCTGACCAGGAGGCTCCATGGCAGCTCTCTCTGCCTGCCTTCTTTCTCCCAGCATTCAGTTGTCTTCCCCGCCTACCTAAGTTCTGCTCTATCAAAAGGCCAAGGCAGTTTCTTTATTCAACCAATGAAAGCAACACAAATACAGAAGGACCTCCTACACCATTTCCCCTTTTTCTGTTTAAACAAAAAGGAAGGCTTTAACTTTAACATAGTAAAATTACACATAGCAAAAGTCGGTAGAGCATTAGGCTCTTAATCTCAGGGTCATGGGTTCGAGCCCCACATTGGGCGCCACTCTGTTGTGGGAAGCGGGGCCCCTTGTTCCGGCTGCCCGGCTAAGCCTATATCTGAAATAACCACACAGAAATTGTATTAATTAAATTACTGCTTGGCCCATTATCTCCAGCCCCTTATTGGCTGACTCTCACATATTAGTTTAATCCATTTCTATTAATGTGTATCACCACTTGACTATGTCTTACTGGCATGAGTCTAACCAGCGTCTGTCTCGGGCAGGAGAACCATGGCGTCTGCCTGACTCTGCTCTTCTTCCCAGAATTCTGTTCTGTCTTCCCCGCCTACCTGAGTTCCGCTCTATCAACTAGGCTATTTATTTATTTATTTATTTTATATACAATATTTGTCTGTGTGTATGCCTGCAGGCCAGGAGAGGGCACCAGACCTCAGTACAGATGGTTGTGAACCACCATGTGGTTGCTGGGAATTGAACTCAGGACCTTTAGAAGAGCAGCCAGTGCTCTTAACCTCCAAGCCATCTCTCCAGCCCCCTAAGTCTCTGTTCTTTGATGAGGCTCATTACCTCACCTCCATGCTGCCCATCCCGCTTCCTCCATGTCTAGCTGGTGACCTGCCTCTCTTCTTCCCAGAGTTCTCTCTCTGCCCAGAAGTCCCGCCTACACTCTCCCTTCTAGCTATTGGCCATTCACCTTTTTATTACACCAATCACAGCAGACATCCTCGGTGGTGTACAAACATCCCACAACAGCCTGTACCAGGTCTAGGTGCTCTGGACTTGGGGATAGACCTGAGGATACACCTGTCTGTCCCATGTCTACTCAGCACCTGTATTCTCATTCTCTCTCTAACACTTTCTAGTTGTGCAGCTGGAAACAGGGGAAACCTCACTTGAAGGAGGTGGTAAAATACGTGGTGGCTAAGATGGACGCTGGCTGGGACCAAGAGACAAGGACTGGGGTGAGAGGACTTGGTGAGGAATATGGGTTGGCATGGGGAACACAGGTGGGAAATACAGGGAACCACAGCCCTGAGAGAAAGTCTAGGAAAGTGTCATGTGTCCCAAGGGAGAGCCCGGATGTGCTGGAGTTGGGTCAGCCAGAGACCCTTCAGGCCCTGAGCTGCAGGGGAAGGCCAGGCTGAGCCTGGTGCTGTGCATCTGCAACTTGATTCTAAAGTCTAGCTTCCTCTAGTCTCCCCTCACTTGGCCAGTGGGGGCAGATAGGCTCCCCCTCCAGGGCCGATGCCAGTCTGGTGACCTTCATCACGGCATCTGGCCCCAGGTCATCACAGGGCTGTTGTCAAGCCTGGCTATAAAAGAGTAGGCATGCCAGCTTAGGAACCTGGGAGAAGCAGGCTCATCTGGCCCTGAGAGGCTGGGTGTGTCCAGGGAACACACAATTTTGCACATTTGGGTCACATTCACTCACAGACTCTCACAACTGTGCAATCCCCACACAGTCAAACTCACCGTTCAGTGGGGAGGATGGGCCTTAGGAAGGAAAACACGTGCTTGTTTACCCAGCTGGGGTGCAAGGGACCTCACACTATGCCGGAGGGACTAGCTTCGATCCCCACAGACAGACTCAGTCCCATAGACCGTGAATGCATGGCACACACTTCCAATCCTTCAAACACACAGAAGCACACACTCACGTCCACCTACCCAACTCCAGCTCACACACAAAGAAAGGGGTTTACAGGCAACCCAAGGCACATTCATATCCAGGAATCCAGGGTCACATATGGTGACATAAAAAAAAAAATGACAGTTGTCCAACACAGATCTGCTGATAGTCCAACAAAATAAACAGTGTTTGGTGCCAAGAAGGGCAGTGGCCGAACAGATGGGTCAAAGTCAGCAGTCTGGGAAAGTACAGCCAGGGAAGAAGGATACTGGGGCCATGGTCACATTCCTGGGATCTGTAGAGCACACGAAACAAAAACAACTGTAAGGATGGACACAGACAAATTTTACAACCCCCTAGAGACGCCCACCTGCCCCCAGGAACTTGAACACTCCACCCCTACACCACCTTGCTTAAGGAGAAGACAATGAAGGACCTTTTTGGAAGATTTTAGCCTGAGGTCAGAGAGACCTTTCTGCCCACACCACAGACAGGCCCATCCAGATAGACACACAGACAGATAAACACACACCCAGACCTTGAACCTCAGGGAAGGGCCTCTGGACACTAACAGTGGTTGTCTCACCCACGTGGGGCCATGCCCATGTCTGCCTACCTTGGCCCCAGGATGGCCCAAGAGGAAACAGCCCACACAGATCCCTGACCAAGGGAGATGATCCCGCCACCCACTCCTTGGAGTGAGAAAAGAAAGTGAAACCCTCCCCCACCAGAAAGTGGTCCCTAGAAAGGCTACACAGTAGGTCTTGAGAACATCCCTTACTCCTGAGCGCCAGTTGCACATGGGCAGGAGCTGAACTTTGAGAGTGCACAGCTGAGCCTTGTGGTGTGAGCCTGTGAGCTCAGCACCTAGGAGCTGGCAGCAGGGGGAGCAAGAGTGCCAGGTCAGCAGCAGCTACACAGGGAGACCAACCTGGGGCTCATGAGATCCCCTCTTAAAAGAAAGAAACAAACCTTTGAGGTGGCTTTGAGAAGGATGGTTGAAACTGGCCAGGTGGGGGTCGGGGAGGCAGTGGGGACTCAGCCTACTGGACCAAAATGTTGTGTGAGTTTTACTCTTTTGACTTTTTGGGGGGCCCACCATCCAGTTCCCAAATAAATCACACAGAGGCTTATTCTTAGTTAGAATGCCCGGCCTTAGTTTGACTTGTTTCTTGCCAGCTTTTCTTAACAAATTATCCTGACTACCTTTTGCCTCTGAGCTTTCTTTTTTTTTTCACTCTGTATATCTTATTTTCACTCTTACTCTGTAGCTGACTGGGTGGCTGGGTGGCTGGGTAACTAGGTGGCTGGGTGACTGGGTGGCTGGGTGGCTGGGTGGCTGGGTGACTGGGTGGCTGAGTGACTGGGTAACTAGGTGACTGGGTAACTAGGTGGCTGGGTGACTGGGTGACTGGGTGGCTGGCCCCTGATGTTCTCCTCCCCTTGTTCTCTGGTTGCTTCTTTTTATCCTTGTTTCATATATATATGCACAACAAAAGCCCTGCTGATGTTGGAGGGTCACAAGGCATGTTGCTTTTGTTTATGCTGCATTTGTTTAACTGTGAAGCTGTGATTCTGTGCCTGTCTAAAACACCCGAGGGTCTAATAAAGAGATGAACAGCCAATAGTGAGGCAGGAACAAGGATAAGCAGGGTTGACAGATATTCCAGCCTGTGCCCATGTCCTCATGTCACGATGGACTGCATTTGTATAAAGTCTGTGAGTCCCACAATAGATATAACGCGTGTGTACTATGTGTGCATGTGAGTGTTTTGACTGCTTGTATATCTGTGCACTACCCAAGTACATGGTACAGACGAAAAACAGAAAAAGGCACTGGAAGCCCCGGATCTAGAATTACAACCTGGGTCAGCCGATCTTCCTCCTCCTCCTCCTTCTTCTTCCTCTGCTTCCTCTTCTTCCTCCTTTTCCTTCTCTTCGCCTCCTTCTCCTTTTTCTTTTTTGTTAGTTTTCTTTAACTTTATTTTATGTGCATTTGTGTGAAGGTGTCAGATCCCCTGGAACTGGAGTTACAGATCGTTGTCAGCTACTGTGTGGGTGCTGGGAATTGAACTTGGGTTTTTGGAACAGCAGTCAGTGCTCTTCACCCCTGAGCCGTCTCTTCAGCCCTCACCAACAATTTTAAAGTTCATTATGATGAAGATGTTCTCTTTTTTGGATGTATATTTGTATTAGAGTGTTGGATCCTAGAGTTACAGACAGTTGTGAGTTGCTATGTGGGTGCTGGGAATTGAACCAACGTCCTCTGGAAGAGCAGTCAGTGCTCTTAACCACTGAGCCATCTCTCCAACTCACCTTTCTTTTCTTTTCTTTTTATAGTTCTCTAAAAATATATAAATAAATAAATAAAATGACCAAGCTGTGGTGGTGCACTCCTTTAACCCTAGCACTAAGATGGCAGAGGCAGGCAGAACTCTGTGAGTTCGAGACCAGCCTGGTCTACAGAGAGCTAGTTCTAGGACAGCCAGGACAACACAGAGAAACCCTGTCTCAGGAAACAAACAAACAAAACTCACAGTTGGTATGATATGCACACCTTTAATCCCAGGACATGTTTAATCTCAGCACTTGGAAGGCAGAGGGGGTAGATCTCTGTGAGTTCAAAGCCAATCTGGTCTACAAACTTAGTCCCAGGTCAGCAGGGTTATAAAGTGAGATATTGTCTTACTATTTGTTGAGTCTCTGCACCTTTCTATCATCCGTCATTTTTCTTCTGCTTGAAGGATTCTTTTTTAAAAAATATTTATTTATTATGTATACAATATTCTGTCTGTGTGTATGCGTGCAGGCCAGAAGAGGGCACCAGATCTCATTACAGATGGTTGTGAGCCACCATGTGGTTGCCGGGAATTGAACTCAGGACCTTTGGAAGAGCAGGCAATGCTCTTAACCACTGAGCCAACTCTCCAGCCCCCTTGAAGGATTTTTTAAAACATTTTTTACAATGCAAGGCTGCCCCAGAAAGATTATTTCAGCTTTTAAATGTGTGGAAACTCCTTCCTGCATCATCATATTTGAATGATCCTGACACAGATCCAGCTCCATAGTCTCTTAAGCTGTAGAAATGGACTCCACTGTCCTTGCATAGGAAAGGTTTCTGCAGAGGAGCAGCTCCTGCTTCCTCTTCCCATGACGGGCTTGTTCCTAAGACTTTGCTCCTTGCTGGTGCTCAGCAGCCACGAAGACAGGAAAAGGAAGGGGAACTGAAAACCATCAGTGCTGCTGAGCCCTGTAGCTCTGCACTAGTGTGACCCTCGGCCAGGGTGCTCAAGTTATGCCAGCCTAACCTTTGTAAGCACTTAGGAACAATCTTAGGACAGCAAGCAAGTCTACGCAGGCAGGGGGAGTGAGGACAGAATTTCAGTGGCCACTTTCCTTAGGTTGACCCACAACAGCCTTTGGACATTACTGTACTTGTGAAAGAAAACAGAAATCACAAGCAGTGCATGGTGGCCAGTGGGAAGCCCCCCACACACACCACACACACAAATACACACATACACACACAGAGAGACCTATCCCCTCAACACACAATGTCCTGGAGGCTGGGCATGGTGGCACATACAACAATTAAGTCGTAAAGGCTGAAGTTCAGCCTCAGCCTGGGCTAAGTAAAACTGTCTTGAAATAAAACAAAACAAAATTCAAATCAGGGCCAACAGAGCCCAGAGGGTAAAGGCACTTGCTGTCAAGCCTGACCCTGGAGTTTGACCCCTGGAACCCATTGGTGGATGGAGAATATCAACTCTCAGTCTGTCCTCTGACTTCTAAGCACACAAATATCCACACAACAAATCAAACAGCCAGAACTGGAGAGATGGATCAGCGGTTAAGAGCATTGGCTGCTCTTCCAGAGGACCTGGGTTCAATTCCCTACATCCACATGGCAGCTCACAATTGCCTGTAACTCCAGTTTCCAGGGGTTCTGGCACCCCCACACAAACATACATATAGGCAAAACACCAATGCACATAAAAATAAATAAATCTTATTTATTTATTTATGTATGTATGTATGTATGTATGTATGTATGTATGTATACAATATTCTGTCTGTGTGTATGCCTACAGGCCAGAAGAGGGCAGCAGACTCCATTATAGATGGTTGTGAGTCAACATGTGGTTGCTGGGAATTGAACTCAGGACCTTTGGAAGAGCAGGCAATGCTCTTAACCTTTGAGCCATTTCTCCAGTCCCCCAAACATAAATACATCTTTAAAAAAATCAAATAACCGCTACTCCTTACCCTGGCCATGCAGCCATAACAATCACTAGATTTATTTTGTTGTTATTGTTATATGTATGGGTGTATTGCCCACATGTGTGTCTGTGTACCATGTATGTGCCTGGTGCCCTCAGAATCCATGTGAGGGTATGGGATCCCCTGAAACTGGAGTTATAGACAGCCGTGAGCTAACAAGTGGGTACTGGGAACCAAGCCCAGGTCCTTTGTGAGAGTAGCCACTCTTAACCACTGGACATATTTTTACCCAGAACTTGCTCTGCAGACCTGCCTGGCTTCTAACTCAGAGATCCACCCACCTCTGTCTCCCGAGTGCTGGGATTAAAGGCGTGCGCCACAACCGCCGGCTTGTTTGCTCTTTTTGAAACAGGGTCTCTCTATGTAGCTCTGGTTGGCTTTGAGAACTCACTACATAGACCAAAATGGTCTCCAACTCACAGAGCTGGGCCTGCCTCTGCTTATCAAATGCTGGGACTAAAGGCATGCACCACCATGCCTAGCCTGTTGATTAGCTTTAAAATGTTCTTTTTGTTTTGTTTTGTTTCTTTTGAAATCACCAGATCTTCATTAAATGTGTGCTATGAAGAAATTAGAGATCCATGTAAAGGGCTTAGCAACGTTCCTTAAACGGCACCACTAAGGTACAAGCTGCAATCAAAATCTATGTTATGGGCAATCTTACCCAAAGCAATCTACAGATTCAATGAAATGCCCAGCAAAATTCTTCAAAGACCTCGAAAGAACGGTACTCAACTTCATATGGAAAAGCAAAAAACCCAGGATAGCCAAAACAATTCTGTACAATAAAAGAACTTCTGGAGGCATCACAATCCCTGACTTCAAACTCTACTACAGAGCTACGGTACTGAAAACAACCTGGTTTTGGCATAAGAACAGACAGGAGGACCAATGGAACCAAATAGAAGACCCGGATATCAATCCACACATCTTCAAACACCTGATATTTGACAAAGAAGCAAAAAAATATCAAATGGAAAAAAGAAAGCATATTTAACAAATGGCGCTGGCATATACGGATATCAACATGTAGAAAAATGAAAATAGAACCATATCTATCACCATGCACAAAACTCAAGTCCAAATGGATTGAAGACCTCAACATAAAAGCCAGCCACACTGAACCTTATAGAAGAGAAAGTGGGAAGTACACTTGAACACACTGGCACTGGACATCACTTCCTAAATAGAACCCCAGCAGCACAGACACTGAGAAAAACAATTAATAAATGGGACCTCCTGAAACTGAAAAGCTTCTGTAAAGCAAAGGACACAGTCAACTAGACAAAACGACAGCCTACAGGATGGGAAAAGATCTTCACTAACCCCACATCAGACAGAGGTCTGATTTCCAAAATATACAAAGAACCCAAGAAATTGGTCACCAAAACATCACATAATCCAATTTTAAAAAAATGGAGTACAGGCCTAAACAGAGAACTCTCAACAGAGGAATCTAAAATGGGTGAAAGACACTTAAGGAAATGTTCAACATCCTTAGTCATCAGAGAAATGCAAATTAAAACAACTCTGAGATTCCATCTTACACCTGTAAGAATGGCCAAGATCAAAAACACTGATGAGAACTTATGCTGGAGAGGTTGTGGGGGAAAGGGAACACTTCTGCATTACTGGTGGGAATGCAAGCTGGTCCAACCCCTTTGGATGTCAGTGTGGCAATTTCTCAGAAAATTAGGAACCAACCTTCCTCAAGACTCAGTAATCCCACTTTTGGGTATATATCCAAAGGATGCTCAATTGTGCCACAAGGATATGTGCTCAACTATGTTCATAGCAGCTTTGTTTGTAAATAGCCAGAACCTGGAAACAACCTAAATGTCCCTCGACTGAAGAATAGATAAGGAAAATGTGGTACATTTACACAGTGGAGTACTACACAGCAGAAAAAAAATTACATCTTGAATTTTGCAGGCAAATGGATGAAGCTAAAAAACATTATTTTGGGGGGGCTGGAGAGATGGCTCAGAGGTTAAGAGCAGTGCCTGCTCTTCCAAAGGTCCTGAGTTCAATTCCCAGCAACCACATGGTGGCTCACAACCATCTGTAATGAGGTCTGGTGCCCTCTTCTGGCCAGCAGGCATACACACAGACACAACATTGTATACATAATAAATAAATAAATAAATATTTTTTAAAAAAACCATTATTTTGGGAGGCTGGAGAGATGGCTCAGAGGTTAAGAGCACTGCCTGCTCTTCCAAAGGTCTTGAGTTCAATTCCCAGCAACCACATGGTGGCTCACAACCATCTGTAATGAGGTCTGGTGCCCTCTTCTGGCCTGCAGGTAGACATGCAGGGAGAACACTGTATACTTAATAAATAAATAAATTTTTTTTAAAAAAAGAAAACATTATTTTGAGTGAGGTAACCCAGACACAGAAAGACAATTATCACATGTACTCACTCATAGGTGGTTTTTAAACATAAAGCAAAGAAATCCAGCCTACAAACCACAATATCAGAGAACTTAGATAACAATGAGGACATTAAGAGAGACTTACATAAATCTAATCTAAGGGGACTTTGGGGGAGGGTGGAAGTGGGGAGGAGAGAGGCAGGGAGGGGAGCAGAGAAAAACGTAGGGCTCAATAAAAATTAATGAAAAATTTATGTTATGACTTTAATCAAAAATAATGACTGTGGGGGGCTGGAGAGATGGCTCAGTGGTTAAGAGCACTGACTGTTCTTCCAGAGGACCTTGGTTCAATTCCCAGCACCCACATGGCAGCTCACAACTGTCTGAAGATCCAGTTCCAGGGCATCTGACACCTTCATACCAATGTACATAAAATAAAGTTAAATAAACCATAAAAAATATTTAAAAAAAAAAATAGACTGTGCCGCTAAAGGCAACGCCAATGGAATAAGGTGAGCGCTATGAACGTAATTCAAAAATTCATTTCAACTTTACAACTAGTTTCACCTGAAAACATTGTGTTAGCTCTTCTGCAGACTTTTAAGAATTTTCCTGCACATTGAGTTTTCCTGCATGTGTGTATGACTGTGTACCATGTGCACGCTCGACGCCTACAGAGGCCAGAGAAGGCTGTCGAATCCCCTGGAACTGGAGTTACAGATGGTGATGAGCCACCATGTGGGTGCTGGGAATCAAACCCAGGTCCTCCGTCAGAGGAACAAGTGCTCCTAACCACTGAGCCGTCTCTCCAGCCTCATGTAGGCTCTTTTGTCCAGGGCAGGGCTTAAGTCCAAGGCCTTATCCAGTGTACTGGGCTCAGCCCTCTTCACTTTTGTCTCTCTGAGACAGTATCATGTACTTCAAGGTGAGTCTTAAATTCCTGATCATTCTGCCTCTGTCTCTCAAGTGCCAGGATCATAGGTGTGCCAGCTTTCTGTGTGTGTGTGTTAGTGTGTGTGTGTGTGTGTGTGTGTGTGTGTACAGAGGGAGATTATGATACAATCACATTATTTCCCCTTCCCTTTCTTCCCCTGGAGTCTTCCCATGAGTCCCACTAGCTTGACTTTAAAAGAAATAAATTTGGAGCTGGAGAAATGGCTCAGCAGTTCAGAGCAGTAGCTGCTCTCTAGAGGACCTGGTTCAGTTCCCAGCACCCACATGGCAGCTCACAGCTGTCGTAACTCCAGTTTCAGGGGATCTGATTCTCTCAAACATTTGGTAATTACTAATTTGATATTAGATGTTAGGCATTTAATGTTGTTTGACGCTAGAATTTTATAAAGATTTCTTCCACTGTTTTTTAGCCTTCCTCAGAAACTTGATTGAGTTCAGACAAAACAGTTTGACTTTTGTGTGGGTGCAGGGTCTCATGCTGGCCTTGAGCTCACTGCGAAGCCGACCTTGAACTCCTGATCACCCAGATTTCACTTGTTTCTCAGATGTGGGCCACCACATCCACCTTGGCCTGGCCCTTCAAAGCTTCTAGGTGACATCTGGCAAGACCAGAGTAACCTTTGTTCTAGGGCTAAAGAGGCAATTCTGCAGTAGCTGTTGCTGCAGCAGCTATCCAGTCGGGAGAAAGAAGGCACAGGGTACTTCACACAGGGCGGTTTAATATGAAGATGTATTAACCTTAATAAGGGATTAGAGCAGGGAGGGACTGGCTAGCAAGAAGGCAGCAGAACTCAGAATATAGGAACTGCCAAGCATACCTGTAGTTCCGGGAACTCTGGAAGCTGAGGCAGGAGAATTGCTTAATCCCAGGAATCAGGACCCACCTCGGCGACATAGTAAGTCTCCACCATCTAAAATAATGATGACGATGATGATATGTTTGAAAGACGAAGACGGGAACGGAAGATACAAGGACAGCACTCTTCCTAGGGTTGAGACCACCGCTTAGGAGCAGTGCTTCCGCGGCTGTAGCAGAGGAGTTGCTGCCGCTGCAGAAATCAGCGGGGATCCGTCAGCATCATGAGGAAAGCTCCGTGCTAAGCTCCATGCTCAGGCTGTCTCTCCATTTTTACTGAGCCGGCTATGAAGGATCAGTGTAGGGCTAAGAGCAGTGCGTCTGGAACCAGCCAAGAGCGGCCTCTGCAAGACTGTCTTCCCGCTCTGGCTTGTGGGAGGGAAGATGAGGGGTTGGTGACCCTGGGTGAGCTCTGACACACTCTGCTGCTCTTCTCTCCTGGGTCTTTCACCCCAGAGCGGCTCTCTCCCAGGCTTCGCTAATCGCACAGCTGAAGAGATGAGGGCCACTCTGTGGATCTCCAAAGGCCCCTCCCTGTGCCGCTCTCCACTCTGGGACTTCGTGCTACAGTCTAGAACTGCCTTGGTCTCACTGGGTTCCCCTCCTTCCAGCCTTCACTCTGAGAGACCAGCAGGCTGTGCTTCCTACCCCGAGCCTGGTAGCTCCACCTGAGAACCTGGGCAGTCTTGGGGCTCCGGTCACTCACTTTTGCCCTCTCCTGATTATCAGAGCTTCACGGGGTCTGTTACTTGCTCTTTAATGTTTTGGGGGCTTGGGGACAGGGTTTCTCTGTGTAGCCCTGGCTGTCCTGGAATTCACTCTGTAGACCAGGTTGGCCTTGAACTCACAGAGATCTGCCTGCCTCTTCCTCCTGGAATTAAAGGTGTGTGCCATCACTGCCAGGCTATGTTTTTAGTTATTTAAGGCAGCAAAGAAGACAATGGTTCCTGTACTCCATCAGGCCAGAATCCAAAGGTCTGCGGACTGGGGTATGGATTGGGGAAAGTGAAAGAGCATGAGGCCTGAGGCATAACCCTCAGTGTCAAAACCTAAACAAAACCACAGCGAATATGGGACTGCATAAACGGCTTAGAGATTAAGAACACTTAGGACTCTCGCAGACCTGCTCGATGCCCAGCACCCACGTGGTACCTCCCAACCTCTGTAACAACAGCTAGGGGACCTGATACCTGCTTCTGACTTTCACAAGCTCCTACATGCACATGGTGTACATATAGACACTCAGACGCACACACATACACAGAGAATCAATAAATACTTTCTTTAAAGAAAACTCTAGTCTGGGTATAGTGGAGCACACCTTTAATCCTAGCATTCAGGAGGCTACAGAGTGAGACCCTGCTTAAAAAATCAACCAAAATCAAAACAACGCACTCAGAGTCATCCTTTGGTTTTGGAAGTCTGTCCTCCCAACAGGACTGTGACTATACATGCTTTTCTTTTCTTTTCTTTTTTAATTTAACTTTGTTTTATGACCAATGATGTTTTGCCTGTATTTGTCTGTATGAGGGTGTCTGATCCCTGGAACTGGAGTTACAGACAGGTGTGAGTTGCCATGTGGGTGCTGGGAACTGAACCCAGGTCTGCTGGAAGAGCAGACAGTGTTCTTAACTGCTGAGCCATCTCTCCAGCGTTATTTGCTTTTCAAAACAGCCTTGCAGGAGCCCAGCATGGCAGCCTATGCACATAGTCCCAGCACACAGGCTAAAGGGAGAGGATTTTAAGTTCAAGGCCAGCCTCAGCTACATAGTGTATTGGAGGAAATCCTAGGCTACATGATGAGACTTTGTCCAAAAAACTAAAGGCTAGGGATATAGTTCACAGACTGCCCCAACATATACACACAGACACACACACAGAGACACACACAGACACAGAGAGAGAGACACACACAGACATACACACACAGAGACACACACACATACACACACACATATATATCCTAAGGGTTAGAGATGGCTTAGGCATTAAGAGCACAGGCTATATGCCAGGTGTGTAGGCAGAGGCAGGCAGATCTCTGTGAGTTCACAGCCAACCTGGTCTACAAAGAGAGTCCCAGGACAGCCAGAGCTGTTACACAAAGAAACACTGTCTTGAAAAACAAAGGAAAATAAAACAAACAAACAAAAAGGAGCACTTGCTGCTCTTCCAGAGGACCTGGGTTCAGTTTCCAACACCCACATCCCACCACTCCTGTAACCACCATAACTCTAGCTCCAGGGTATTCAATGCTTCTGGCTTCTGCGGGTTCCGGCACTCATGAGCTTACACTCAAATGCAGACACACACCTACACATAATTTAAATAATAAAAACAAATATTTAAAAAAAAAAAGAAAGAAGGAAGGAAGGCAGATGTGGTGGCGCACGCCTTTAATCTTAGCACTCGGGAGGCAGAGGCTGGCGGATCTCTGTGAGTTTGGGGCCAGCCTGGTCTACAAAGCAAGTTTCAGGATAGTCAGGGCTACATGGCAAGACCCTGTCTAGAAAAAGAAGAAGAAGAAGAAAAACAGAAAAAGAAAGGAGACTTTGTGAGGCTTCTTTTAATTCCATGCTATGGTCACCAGCACAAAGCCCCCTTGTAGAGCCTAGGCCATGGCTCGGTGATAAAATAGTTGCCCCGCACATGTTAGGCTCTGGATTCCATTCCCAGTGCCACAAAAACCAAACCCCAAACCCACTCCTGTATATTAGATTTTATGATATCCCCTCTTTAACACAGGGAGGCCTTATAGTGCAATGTACATATCATCCCCTTTAATTGTCTATAGTTAATTTTATTAGACCACAGTGATAGTTTTACAAAGTTAAATGGGCTAAACAACTTTGATGGAAACCCTTAGCTCCTGTGTGTTGAGGGCATAGCTCAGTGGGAGGGCACTGCCCTCTGCTGTGCAGGGCCTGCTCTTCAGTCCTCAGAACTGCTAAAGGAAACAAAGCAGAACAAACACAGCTCCTGTAACCCCCTCCACAGCCCCCAACCCCACTTCAGAGGGAGCCACAGGGCCCCCAGGGGACCGTCTGTCTTCCACACACCTTCACATGTCCAGAGCCACAGCCAGAGTGATGCTGTTTGTGCTAGATTTATGCCTTCCCCACAGAAAGTGAGGGTTTGGTTTCCTATGTCTTACCCCAACCTGGTGCAGGGACACACATACCCTCCCAAGAGAATTAAATGAAAATTTTGGTTAAATCAACATTTAGCGTTTAGCTGGTTGCGAAGCTGTAACTACTAGTCACAGTGCAGCCCTATGCTTTTCTATGATTCTGTGTTATTCCGTGTTATCCTATGTGCTTAGCTGGGTGTGAAGCTGTAACCGCTATTCACAGTGCAGCCCTGTGTTGTTCTATGATTCTGTGTTATTCCGTGTTATCCTATGTGCTTAGCTGGTTGTGAAGCTGTAACCGCTATTCACAGTGCAGCCCTGTGTTGTTCTATGATTCTGTGTTATTCCAGGTTATCCTATGTGCTTAGCTGGGTGTGAAGCTGTAACCGCTATTCACAGTGCAGCCCTGTGTTGTTCTATGATTCATTCTATTTCTTTTCCAGCGTTTTCTTTTGCTTGGAGCTCGTAATTAACCGGAAGGACCAGCAACCCAAGAGAGGTGGCCAGAGACTATGAACAGTTCACAGAAAGGAAATGCAAATGGCTTTTAAATTTTTAAAAAGATGCTCAACCCCATCCAGAAGATAAGTGAAAATTAAAACTACATCGAGACAGCATTTCTCTTTTATCAGCTTGGCAAAAACCCAAAAGTTTACAACACAGTCTGTTGATGTGGCTTTAGGGAACAGGCATTTTCCTGCATTGCCAGTGGGGGAAACTCAGCAGTCAAACTCACAGAAGAGGGACTGGGAGACAGCAAGCACAGTTATCCAGGCGTCTCCCTGCAGTCCAGCTCTCCGGCTCTGGAGAGGCTGCCCTTCGCCTGTGCTCCCGCACATCAGCAACACAAGTGTGCTTCCTGATTCACTGCGACACCCACTCACCAGGAGAGTGTCCTTCTCTGGAGGGCTGTCTGCACAGCGGAAGTTCTCCACAGAAGGACCTCGAGGGGAGACTTTGAAAACAGTACACAGGAGAATAACGTACAAAATATGTAAGAAAAACAAGGGCTTGTCCCTCCAGGTCAACTGTGTGCGCACAATCAACTCTGCTAAGCTTCATGCTTTAGTTCGAGGAGAAAATGGTGAAGATGATAAATTTGGTTATAATTTCTTTTACTCTCTCTTTCTCTCACTTTCTCTCACTTTCTCTCTCGCGCGCACACACACACACACACACACACACAATTGTCTGGAGGAGATGACGTATGCCCAGCTACTTTACTTTTTAAAAAAGTTTGAGTCTTTTGTTCTGTTTTGTTTGCTTGGGATTTATCTTTTTAATTTGGTTTTATTTCTGTTTATGGGTGTTATGCCTACATATGTCAGCGGATTACATGTGTGCCTAAAGCCTGGGAAGGCCAGAAGAGGGCACTGGATCCCAAAGAACTGGAGTTACTGACGATTGTGAGCCACCCATGGGAGCTGACCCATGTCTCCACCCACCATCCCTTCTTTATTGAGACATGACCTCACTGTGTAGCACTGGCTGGCCTAGAACTCACTCTGTAGACCAGGCTGGCCTCAAACTCACAGAGATCCGCCTGCCTCTGCCTCCTGAGTGCTGGGATTAAAGGCAGGTGCCACACAGAGCCTGGTACTGGTCTGAACCAGGTGAGTGTATTCCCTGTTAGAAGCCAAACCTCATGGCTCAAGACAGTTGTCCCGATTGTTCAGGAGTTGGTGGCAAGAGAATATCTGATTGTTGGGATAGGGTTCAAGGAGATCTGGAGAGATGGCTCAGTGATTAAGAGCTCTGACTGCTCTTCCAGAGGACCTGGATTCAGTTCCCAGCACCCACATGGCAGCTCACAACTGCCTGTAGCTCGGTCTCCAGGGGATCTGACAATCTCACACAGACATGAATGCAGGCAAAAAAAACCAATGAACATAAAATAAAAATAAATAAATCATTGTTTTTTAAAAAAAGAATGAGTTCAAGGACAGTCTGGGCGATTTGCTGGGACTCTATTGCAACACAAATGAGGGGGAAAAAACGCAAAAATCAAGGTGGAGTTGTATTGTACTAGTAGAGCACTTGCCTGTCATGCGGGGCCCTAGGTTCGATCCCCCGAGTCTCCCTGTCATGCGGGGCGCTAGGTTCCATCCCCTGAGTCTGCGGTCCCACATACACACTCGGGTGGGGGCTGGGGGTGTGGCTGAGTGGTACAGCATTTGCCCAGCATGTAGAGAACTTGGTCCAATCCCCAGCCCCAGTGGTTAAAAAACAAAGAATTTAAGTTTGTAATTTTCTTGGATTATATGTTTTATGTGTTTAAAATTTCCTATTAGGGGCTGGAGAGATGGCTCAGTGGTTAAGAGCACAGACTGCTCTTCCAGAGGTCCCGAGTTCAATTCCCAGCAACCACATGGTGGCTCACAACCATCTGTAGTGAGATCTGGCGCCCTCTTCTGGTGTGCGGGCATACATGGAGGCAGAATGTTGTATACATAATAAATAAATAAATCTTAAAAAAAAAATTTCCTATTAGGCTGGTGGGGTGGCTCAGCGGATAAAGGTGCTTGCTGTCGAAGTTTGGCGACCTGAGGTTGATCTCCGTGCCCCCATGTGGTGGAAGGAGAGGACTGACTCCCAGAAGTCGTCCTCTGACCTCCACGCTCTTGCTGTAATCATGCGCCACCCTCAAATAAACTGCAACAAAAGATAAATAAGCAAATAGTAAAAATCCTGTCAGTGCTTACATTCTGCTGAGGGGTCAAGCCCCTCGAGTGCTCTAGGAATCCTGTCATGTCCCCTGCTTTTCATGTTTACCATCTTGTGGGCACACATGAAGGGGCAGCTTCCAGCCGCACAGAGGTGCACAGCACTGACCCTCCACACGAAGCCTCTCATTCTAATTATTTTTCTTTTCTGCTTAGTGTGCATGTGTAGCATGTACAAATGTAAGTATGCATGTTCACACATGTGTTTGTGCATTATGCATGTGAGTGTAGAGACCCAAGGCTGATTCTCCACTGAGCAGAGCTTGTCAATATGGTTAGTCTTGCCAGTCAGCTCACTGCAGGGATCCTTTCCTCTGCTTCCTGAGAACATGGAGTTACAGGTGGCTGCCAGGCCTATCTATTATTTAGGAAGGTTCTAGGGATCTGAACTTGGGTCTCATGCTTTATCCACTGGGCCATCTTCCAGGCCTGTTTTCATGTTCATGTGTATGTGTGTATGTGATACATGTATGTATTCATATGTGTATATAGGTATGTGTGCTCACAGAGGCTACAGGTCAACATCACATGCATGCTGTGTAGGATGACTTGGCTCCTGAGACTCTGACAGGGGACTAGGGAATGAAGAAAGACACACAGACACGTGTTAGGCAAGGCCGACTGGTTAGTGAAGTCCAGGGATCCTCTTATTTCTGCTTCCTTGGTGCTGGGATTGTATGTGTGCTCCACAGTGCCTGGCTAATGCTTTCACTGTAAGCACTTGACTGGCTATCCCCCGCCTCTGCTCTTTGTGTTCTGTTTGGTTTGGTTGGTTTGGTTGAGATAGGGTCTTATGTTGACAAAGGTTTCTGTCCCACCTAGTCCCACAGCTGTTCGGTCCCAAAGAAACACACAGAAGTCTATTATTATTAATTATAAACTGGTTGGTCTATTAACTCAGGCTTTCTTATTAACTAACTCTTACATCATACATTAGCCCATAATTCTAGTCTGTGTTAGCCACGTGGCCTGGTATCTTTCATCAGTGAGGCAGTCACATCTTGCTTTCTCTGCGTCTGGGTAGCGACTGCAGACTGAGCCTTTCCTCTTCCCAGAATTCTCCTGTTCTCATTGCCCCACCTATACTTCCTGCCTGGCTACTGGCCAATCAGCATTTTATTAAACCAATACAACTGACAAATCTTTACAGGGTACAAAACCATTGTCCCACAGCACTTCCCTCCCCCGCTTTTGTTTTTCACAACAAGAACTCTGAGTCTAATCCCCTTTGTTTAGCTTTTTTCCAGACCATTATTCATAGCAACTTGTAACCAACACTCTAAACAAAGACAAACATCCATAATCCATTTTTTGGGAGTGTTAGGCATAGTTTTCTAGGCTATTTCCTGCTGATTGGGGGCACTAATATTTTTTTTAAGATTTATTTATTTATTATGTATACAACATTCTGCGTCCATGTATAAAACACAGAAAAGGGCACCAGATCTCATTACAGATGGTTGTGAGCCAGCATGTGGTTGCTGGGAATTGAACTCATGACCTCTGGAAGAGCAGTCAGTGCTCTTAACCACTGGGCCATCTCTCCAGCTCAGCCACTGATATTCTTATGGGGACCTAAAGAAAATTTAGAATTATGGTCAAGTCCTAGCTGGAATATTCTGTGAGGCTTGATCATCTCAGCCAGCAGCCTTTAGGCTGTTCTGGATGTAGGACTCAGAGGAAACTCCAACAGGGGCACTCTGAAATGCTGCATCATCTAGGCCATCCATTCCTATCGGAGATTTCTCTGGGGGTCTTCCTTGATCAAACCTGATTTTTCTTAACCCAGAATGAATCCACAGCCTCTCATTTCCTGTGGAAACAAAAACAAAGCCTCTTCTCCAAAGTAACATACCCTTTGACTTAAATTTTGAAGTCAAGGCATTTTCAAAATATATATGTTAGATTAATCCAGCAGCATTTATAATCAAATGTCTTTTAGCAGCTGTTGCTCCTTCCTCAACCATCAAACAATTCAAAAACAGCACAATAACATATCCAGATTCTCTGTGTATTTTCCATCTTTACATGGCTTTATTTTAAGCTCTATTTCTTTTATTTTTTTATTTATTTTTTTTAGACAGGGTTTCTCTGTGTATCTTTGACTGTCCTGGAACTCTGTAGACCAGGCTGTCCTTGAACTCACAGAGATCTACCTGCCTCTGCCTCCCAAGTGTGGGGATTAACTACTCTCTTTTTAAAATTTATTTATTATATATTCAGTGTTCTGTCTGCATGTACACATGCACACCAGAAGAAGGCACCAGATCTCAGTACAGATGGTTGTGAGCCACCATGTGGTTGCTGGGAATTGAACACAGGTCCTCTGGAAGAGTGGCCAGTGCTCTTAACCTCTGAGCCATCTCTCCAGCCCCTTTCTTTCTTTTTTTAAGGACTTTATTCTTTTTCTTTTCTCTCCCAAGCCTACATATATTTTAAATACACTGTAAACTGTTTAGAGGGGTTTTTTTTTGTCTGAATCTATCTTTATTGTATATCTCTCTTTTTCTGATCACACAAGTCTTTAATCTGCTAAGCAATATGGCTAGGATTAAAGCGGTGGCTTTGATGTCTGGATCCACCCCATTCCTTAACTTTCTGAGAGTCTAGCCTCAGGTGGAGGTACTGGCTGCAGCCATGTTGGGCTATCTTAAAGGCTATTGGCTGAAGGAGCTCCCACAGCAGTCTTACTATGTGGTCCTGGCTGGTCTGGAACTCTGATCCTCTCAGGGGCAGGTACAGGAGAGCATCACCATACCTGGCTTCTCTTTCTTTCTTTCTTTCTTTCTTTCTTTCTTTCTTTCTTTCTTCCTTTCTTCCTTTCTTTCTGGATTTCATTGACATTTTTAGTATGTGTTTGTGGATAGGGTTGGGGAGGCAGGGTGCGTATGTGACTGCAGTGACCTCGGAGGCCAGAAGAGAGAGGTGGGTCACTACTCATATGTGTTATGAGCATTTGTGAACTTCCCCTATGTGAAGCTAGGATCCAAACTCTGGTTTTTTAACTCCTCAGGCAACTTTCCAGCCGCACTTCTCTTTCTTTTTGGCCCTGTGTGTGAGTGTATGTGTGTTACTGTTGTTGTTACGTTTACTTTCCATGGGTAGAGACGTGTGAACAGCACAGGTCAGAGCACAGCTTGTGTAAAATGGTTCTCTCCTTCCACCAAGTACGTCCTGGAGATCAAGCTCAGATCATTGGGGTCTTCCTTACCCACTGAGTTCCCACACTGGCCCCTGTGTGTTTTGATATATTTTTCCCATTAGGGGCTGGGGACTTCAAATGTTTGCCCGTCCCCTGCTGTCAATCCACAAGTAAACACGAGGCACTGAACTGATGAGGGATGGTGTACACGGACGGCTTTGTGCCTGCACCCTCCCCAGAATGCAAGCTTCTTGCCTGATATACAGTAGGCACTAAGTCTTTGCAGAAAAAGGAAAGACGGGAAAGATAGAAACAAAGAATAAAAAGATGTAGCTGGCATGATGGTGTACACATTTAATCCCTGCAGAGGCAAGTGGATCTCTGAGTTCATGGTCAGACTGGTACACAGAGCAAGTTCCAGGACAGCCAGAACTGTTACACAGAGAAACCCTGTCTCAAAGAGAAAAAAAGTAGGGTCTGTAGAGATGGCTCAGAGGTTAAGAGCACTGACTGTTCTTCCAGAGGTCCTGAGTTCAATTTCCAGCAACCACATGGTGGCTCACAACCATCTGTACTGAGATCTGGCGCCCTCCTCTGGCGTGCAGGCATATATGGAGGCAGAATGTTGTATACATAATAAATAAATAAATCTTTAAAAAAAAAACCCTTCCTTTCCTTTAAAAAAAATAAAGAGAAAGGAAGGAAAGAGGGAAGGAAGAAAGAAAGGAAAAGGGTAAAAAATCAGATGATGTACAACAGCCTGTCTGTAGCTTTGTGCACTGGCTGTTGTGAGCCTTCTCAAGCCTTCAGAAAGGAAATCCCAGTGGTAATCCATCCAAATGAGCCACATGTTGTAACCTAAGGAGAACTTTTTGGCCTAATGTTTGGAGAGCAAACCTGCTGAGGCTGGCACGTGACCAGTCAGTAGAGATCCAGAAAGCTGGTGTGGGATGTAGCTGCTTAGCCTCTGGAGGGTCAGGAAAGACTGAGACCCTGACTGCTCTCACACCCCTCCTCCCAAATCCGGCCCATTCCCAGTTCGAGCCTGGGCTATATCCCGACTCAAACCCTTAGCCCCACGCCTCTGGAACCCTTAGCCTTCCCTGGCATCAGAGGAAGCTGGCATACTCACTGTTGGCAGGAGGATCTGAGTCTGAGGCCAGCCTGGTCTACAGAGTGAGTTCCAGGACAGCCAGGGCTACACAGAGAAATCTTGTCTTGAAAAACCAAAAAGAAAGAAAAGAAAAAAAGAAAGGAAGAAAGGAAAGAAGCAAGGAGGGAGGGGGGAGAGGAGAGGAGAGGAGAGGAGAGGAGAGGAGAGGAGAGGAGAGGAGAGGAGAGGAGAGGAGAGGAGAGGAGACCAAGCTGGGTCCACATCTGTAATCCAAGTACTTTTAGAGGTGAAGGCAAGAGTATCAGATGTTCAGGGATATCCTCCACTACATAGCAACTTTGAGACCAGCCTGGGCTACAGGAATCACCTCCCAAAACACAATAGACAAAATAGTCAAAAACCAGCTGAAGATGCGGGCAGAGGGTGAACCTTTGTCTAGTAAGCCTGAGATCTTAGGTTCGGTCTTCAGCACAGAGAAATAGAAGAGGGATTTGAAAAGTATCCATACCCCAAAAGAAAACTGCCCCCAAACTCTGGCATCTCCGTGACTGTATCTAGTCTGCCCAGCCCTGAGACTTCTGTCTACCCTGGAGCTAACAGCATCTGAGCATGCTTCCAGGCATAAAGCAGGAAGTGACATTAACAGGACAGCTGAGGTCCAGACAACAGAAAGAACCAAATTCCCATTTGGTAACGATAAACCTCCCAGTCCAGGATGCATGAGCCCTCGGGCCTACATCCTTTGTGACAGTGACAACAGATAGCCACCGAATAAAGACTGGGATTAGTCTGCCGAGGAGGCCCAAACCTGTAATCCCTTCAACCAAAAACTGAAGAGCGTCTCAAGGAGGAGGCCAGCATAGGCAATTTAAAAAGATTTTATTTTGCCGGGCGGTGGTGGCGCACGCCTTTAATCCCAGTACTCGGGAGGCAGGCGGATCTCTGGGAATTTGAGGCCAGCCTGGTCTACAAGAGCTAGTTCCGGGACAGGCTCCAAAGCTACAGAGAAACCCTGTCTCGAAAAACAAAAAAACAAAACAAAACAAAAAAAGATTTTATTTTATTTTAATTAGGGGGATAGGAATAGAGCTAGTATAGATTGCTTGCCTAGCATTATAAGGGTCTGTTCCATCTGCAACATCACAGAAAAAAAAGGAGGAAAAGAGGAAGAAAGGAAAGAAGGAAAGGAAAAAGAAAAAATAATGGCTCATTCCTATAATTCTAACGCTTAGCAGGCTGAGGATGGAGGCCAGCTTGACCTACCTAGCGAGGTTCATGGGAGTCTAAATTGCAGAATATGACCCTTCCTATAACAAAACAAGAAAAGTTCCAGAAAGTGCTGGTTAAATATTACAATGCCTTATGTCCTCTTGAAAGAGGGCCACAGCTTCATCCTCGTGGCTCCTAATCTTAAGCCAGCGAAGCCCAAAGGTGTGTGAGGGCAGCTCTGCCATGCGCCGTGAGCATGCGCCGTGAGCACTCTACGTCACACATCACGCCACACATCCCAAGCCGCGTCCAGGAGGACTTTGTTCGGGGACCAGTTTCACAAGACTTTTGATCAGCAGTGCCAGAGTTCACATGAGAAAGCAAACAAGCTCCAGAAACTTCTACAGCTTAGAAACTTCCTTGTTGGTCTAAACTCACCTCTTTGCCGCAACATGGCTTAGGACTTTTGGAAGCGATGTCAATGCCACATCCTCTAAACCAGCTGTGCTGCTAGGATTTCTTTTCTGGAAAGGAGCACCTTCGGGTGTTACTGTCCTATGAGACTCCATGACCACAGAGTTGGGCATATGCCACTGTGTGAGCCCTGGCAGAGGCCATCAGAGTCACGGCCTGCCAGGAGCAGCTCTGTGGGCTTTGGGATCTTGTCCTGAAACCTTGAGCCTGGAGGACGATGCCAACTGCATGTCACTGGCCCTCCAGTGTCTCCATGAGGACATTAACTCTAGCCCCTGGCGTCACTTCAGGGACTGTGTGACGTGCCTACGTGCCTGGCAGATCATAGACGATCAACAATTGGTCATAGTTATTGTCACTAATAAGGGAAAGTGTTCCTGCTCCTGGGATGTCAATAAAATGTTGAATCACGAAGGCCACGGTGTTGTTCCTTGGAAACTACAGCTCCCAGACTCCTCCTGGAGTACGAACACCTTGGCGCGCTGGCCGCGCCCAGGTGAGGGTCATTCCTCCCAGATAACCTTGCGCACCCCCCCCC
>NW_026068045.1:2338161-2366129 GCF_014885135.2 Alexandromys fortis | reverse complement strand
CCCCCCGTTAAAAGCGAGCGTCCACGAGGTTTCGCTCTCTTGGGCCCCCTCTCTTTTCGCCTCCCACCCTTGTGTATCTCGCACACCCCATCCCTTATTGTGTTCCCCTCTCCCCATTAAAGCGCACCCACGTGGGAGCCGCGTGTCTCGTCTCTCCTTTACGCGCGCGTCTCGTCTATCCTGTGTTTGTCCACACACACGCCGCCGTTTTTAAAGGAATAATACACGGGAGTTCAGGCCGTGTGGCTATCATCAAGCTGTCCTCGTAGAGGACAGACTGCAGAACTCCTGGGGGGGGGGGTTTCAAGTGGACAACGTTTGTTTATTTGTTCTAATTTAAAGTAAGGGCCAATGAGATTGCTCAGCAGGAAGGGGCTTCACACCAAACCTGACGACCTCAGCTGACTCCTTTGTTTTGATTTTTGGTTTTTTGAGTCGGGGATTTCTCTGGATGGCCTTGGTGGTCCTGGAACTCCCGCTGTTGACCAGGCTGGCCTCAAACTCAGAGATCTGCCTGCCTCGGCCTCCCCTTGAGTGCTGGAATTAAAGGTGTGCCCACTACTGTCTGGCTGGTTTGGTTTTTTGTGTTTTGAGATAGGGTTTCTCTATGTAGCCCTGGCTGTCATGGAGCTCTCTTTCTAGACCAGATTGGCCTCAAAAGCTCAGAGCTCTGCCCCCCTTCGCCGTCTCAGGGCTGAAACTGAAGGCCTGTGCCACCAGTGTTCTGCTCACTGTTGTGTTTTCTGAGACAGGTTCTACAAAACTGTAGCTGTCCTCGCAAACCAGACTGGCTTTGAAAACACAGAGACCCCCCTGCCTCTGCCTCCCAGTGCTGGAATTAAAGGGTATGCCACCATGCCCGATTAGAAAGTTGTCTTTTGGCCTCCACATACATACTCTGACACAAACACACAAATAAATTAATTAATTAAATGTAAAATATGTAAATATATGTGGATATATATTTCAACTATTACATCAAACATATTTATACTAGAACGTTTCTTACTGTTTATCTGAAATTCAGACTCAACTGAGTATCCCACAATTCTATGTGGCAGTGCAGGTTAAACTTAAAGAACTGGCTGCATGGATAGGCCTGCAGGAGAGAATGGTGGGAACTCTGGGCTCAGCCAGAGCTAACGCCTGTGTGTACATACCTGCCAGCTGCCAAGCTGGGCAGTTTACAAGAGTATCAGCAGCCTCCTGAGGGGTCATTCCTGACTCTTTACAGACTAGGGAGCTGAGACCCAGGACTCCTGAGGGATCCTTCCTCACTCTTTACAGGCGAGGGAGACCCAGGACTCAGCTCCTGAGCGCCTGTTTCTTCTACCACCCACGACCTGGAGAGCAAGGCAGAGAGGACATGAGTGCCCATGAGCATGGGGGCACCTGCCCAGGTCCTTTCAACACAGTCGTACTAAACAATACCACAACCACACTTTTCTCTTTTCTTCCCTCCTTCCTTCCTTCCCTCTCTTTTGGAACTCGTTCTCCGTAGCTGATCATAAGAGCGACAGTTACAGACGCACACCCTTGAATTCCTGCTGAAGCAGGCTGCATCTTGGGTGACTGAATTATTCATCTGCATCAGTATTTTTCCGTATTTCAGTTTCATGTTCCACAGCTATAGGACGAGTGCCCATCAACATCCCTCATTAACAAAGGCCCAGAAACGTCACAATAAAGACAAGCCTATCCCACACAAATGTGGTCCCCAAGCAGATAATGTAACAGAAGTTAGAAACAGAACTAAAGCCTCATTTCCTTCCAATGAAAGTTTCAGTCTCACCAGAAACCCCTTTTACATTGTGTGTGTGTTCCATACGTGTGCATACGTGTTCCGTGCACATGCATGCATGCATGTGAGTGTATGTGGGTAGGCACTGGGGGAGGGGAGTAAAGGGACAACTTCAAGTCAGCCCTCTCCTCCTACCACGTGGGTTCCAAGGTCTGGATGACAAGGTCCTTTCCCTGCTGAATCACCTTGGCTGCCCTGTCTCACCAGCTCTAAATCTAAAGTAATTACATGAAACACTGCAAAGTTAAGAGCATGAAATTGTTTTTAAAACAGCCTCAATGTGATGGCGTTTACCGAACGGAACACAATAGCCAAGAAAGGCTGTTTTTGCTCCTCAGAGCCTGAAATGACACGCTCAGTTACATTTCAGAAGAGAAGGGACGAAATGTCACGGGGCCAGAGAAGGAGTGACTCCCACTGCGTGTTGTGGTAAGAAGCCGAGAGAGAGAGCGAGGAGCTGGAATTTTATCTCTGGGGAAGACATTCCAGGCAAACCGGATGGACACAGGTCTGTGTGATGGGGACCACACATCTCCTTATCTCGCCTGTCAAATTACAGGTTGCTACACCCTAGTTAGGATGTGTTGTCCGACAGTATCACACAAAACAACAGACCTGGATCCCTGTGCCCCCGGGCCATTAACTGATGATTTATAATATAGTGGCTTTTCAAAGATGCTCATTTCTTGGACTAAGCCACCTTCCCGAGGGTGAGGCCTTTACAGGCATTCCAACACCACGACGCACACCCTCACCAACAACAGGGTCTCCCCCACCCCGTGTTTGAATGTTTGGGGCCCCTCACATCTCTGCCTCTCTCATTAACAGGACCTCCAGGCCACACAGACACTTGCATTACCAATGCCTGTATACAGCGCCAGACAGGAAACACACTGGAGGATTTGAAACAATTTTAAAACGCACCTTCAAATTTTACAACTGACTTTACTTGCCCCAGGGAAGAACCCAGCTTCTTATATAAATATCACCCAAACAGGCCTGTGCTATACCCCACCCAGCTTGGGAAGCGGGGTGGGGGCATGGAGTTCTGTGGAGGCTGAAATGGGGGTGGAGGCAGGGGAGGGGAGGCTTTGTGGACCATTTCTTCGGTGTCTTGGTGGTCCCTGGCCTTTCTAATCATGTTTATTTTATAGGCACTGCCAGGAGCCAAAGCGGGTTGGTATGTTCTTTGTTTCTTAGACTACCCAGAAAGCAGAGACAAAAATCTAGGAGACTCTCAGTGTCCCTATGGGGAAGGGATTTAAAGAAAGGCTTTCCCAGCCTCTGAGTCCATCAGACAACCAGAGACAGAGTGCTGGCAGCCCTGGGCTGAGATGAACTAAACCTTAGGCCCTGGCCTGTGACCAGACCCATTACCCCAAGAAAGCTCTGGAGAGCCGTGTGGTCCTCTGGATGCTCACAGACTTGGGCCCTGCTGACTATAGTTCTGGCTGTCTGTGGTGTTTTATCGCTGATATATGATTTTCACGCAGTAATAGTTACACATTTTCTTGTTCTTGTTTTGTTTTGAGGTAATGTAGACTGAACCAGGACTTGCAAACATTATGCAAGATTCTACCTATAAGCCAGTCACCTGGCCCCTTATCCATGTCTGTGGGCTCTTCCTCTAGGCAGTCAGCCAGGGACAAAAATTTTAAGGAAAAAAAATGTGTCTATACTAAACATATCTAGACTTTTTTCTTGTTGGCATTTCGTTTAAAAAGTAAATTTTAGGGAAAAGTTTTTAATGGTTCTTATTTGTATGTGTCCGTGTGGGTGTGTGCCACGTGGGTATGTGTCAGCGCGGGTGTGTGCCCCGTGTATATGTGTCCATGTGGGCGTGTGCCACGTGGGTATGTGTCAACGTGGGTGTGTGCCACGTGTGCAGGGAACCAAGGAGTCCACAGTGTTAGGAATATTTTCCTAACGTGAGCTCTCTGCCGACACAAAATCCCAATCAAGCCAAATCAAAACAAGCCAAATTAAAAATATCCAGGTTTAATGGGAGTCCTGCACTCTTGGATGGCCCTGAGGGGCCACAAAGGTGACCCCCAGGAGGAAGAAAAAGAGACCACATGTTCCTCTTCTGAGAGTTCATTTAAATACTCTTGGGAATGGTCCAGACCTCCCCCCACCCCCAGGGAGGGGTCAGGTACTGGCATGCTGGGATTTGGAGTCCAGACCAATACAACTCTCAGGCCTGGAGGCTGGGATACATGCAAGGGGCCGGGGTCTACGCTCCCAACTTAACACACAGGAGGGCATCCAATGCCCTAAGAGCTGGAGTTAGGTGTTTCTGAGCCTGCTGCTAAGGGTGCTGGGAGCTGAACTCAGGTCTGGGGAAGAACAGCAAGTGCATCTGAACAGCAATGAACCAGCTCTCCAGTTATTTCTTTTGTTTTTTTGGGGGGTTGGTTTTTTTAAGACAGGGTTTCTCTATAGCTTTTTGGTGCATGTCTTAGAGTTAGCTCTTGTAGACCAGGCTGGCCTCGAATTCACTGAGATCCGCCTGCCTCTGCCTCCCAAGTGCTGGGATTAAAGGCGTGCGCCACCACTGCTCAGTCTATTGTTTCTTTCAGGAAGGTTTGTTGTTGTTTTTCAAGACAGGGTTTCTCTGTATAGTTTTGGAGCCTTTCCTGGAACTTACTCTGTAGACCAGGCTGACCTCAAACTCACAGAGATCCATCTGCCTCTGCTTCCCAGCTCTGGGATTATAGGTGTGCACTACCACTGCCTGACTTGTTATGTTTTTTGGAGACAGGGTCTCTCTATGTAATCCTGGCTGTTCTGGAGCTCGATACATAGACCAGGCTGTCCTTGACCTCAGAGATCCTCTTGCCTCTGCCTCCTGAGTGCTAATATTAAATGTGTCTGCCAGCACTGCTCAGCTTCCTGTTGTTATTTTGTAAAAATCCTTCCCCTTTCCACTCCCCCTCCTCCTAGGAGCACTCCGAACATGCCGGAGATGACTTTGGCACTTTCACACACTTCTGTGGCCACATCCCAAAGGACTCCACTGCGACCCTTCCCATCACTCGCCACCAAATCTACTCCTGGTCCAATCCCAGATGGTCACTAAACTGTCTTCTGTCACTATGGATTCAATGGAGGAGCTGTTCTGCCATCAAGTCCCCTTTTCCTGTGGGGCAGCAGATGTCTGACTGTCCCTCCTTCACCACCTGCCTTGCCAGCTCCTTACAGAATATTCTAATGCACCTAATGATGCATGGGAACCATGTCTACATGAAGGAGAGAGTTCTGTTGAAACAAGAGTCTGAAAGGGAGGGAGTAAGGCCTTGGGAGGAGGCTCTTGAGTTTGCCCTCAGTCCGGAAGACATCGGAGGAGGGTCTTGAGTTTCTCCTCAGTCTGGCAGAGTTTGGGAGCAGAAGTCAGATCACCAGGTAGCTAACTGCGATGAGGGCCTAGGTTTAGGTGACTAGTGTAGCCTGCAGCTGGAGAGAGGTTTCATCTCAGCCTGTGCAAGGGGTCTGGCTCCTCCTGATGCTGATAGACCGCATGCTGTCTTTAGCTCCACCCCTTATTTTTGGGTGCTCTCGTCTAGGGCAGAGCATCTCACTTTGCTCAGGCTTTCTGACTGGGTTGCCCTGACCAGTAAATCACTGTGAGCCTGGTAGCTTGTGCACATGTGGGGCTCAGCAGTCAACGAGCAGCCAGGAGTCATGGCCAGACAGGCTGAGAAGGTTTCCAAGTGACTCAGTGGAAAAGAACTGAATCCTAGCATTACAGCAAAGAGGTGACCAATCAAAGCCACCCTCTGCCCAGTCCCACAGAAGGTGACAGGGCTGTAAATGAAAGCTGACACATGGAAACACAACTAGCTTTCCTGGGAACCTCCCAACCAGGGCGGCTCGCTCTACCGCCTCGGCTCCTGCCAGTGGGACACACGGAACCACGCTGCACGGGGAAGGCTCTGCTGCTCCTGCCAGTGGGACACACGGAACCACGCTGCAGGGGGAAGGCTCTGCTGCCTCGGCTCCTGCCAGTGGGACACACGGAACCACGCTGCAGCGGTAATAGCTGCAGCCCATGGGAGCACAGGCGCATTGTGAGCACACATAAACCATCCTCTGAGGGACACGGCAGGATTTGGGTGGGACCCTCCGGGACAATGGGAGGCCTATACATCAGCAGGCAGTGGAGAGAGCCCATTGGGTTGGAACTTGCTGCTGTCGTTGTAAGAGTCACCATGAAACAGCCCATATAAGGTCTCTGTGTGCCGGATGCACCGGTCCCCAGACACTTTAAAACACTCTCACCTAATACGAAGCACAGGCAGTTAGATCCTTATTTCCTAAGTGAGGAAATAGATGTGGCTGAGAGTTGCCTAGGGCCAGGGGTACAATGGGATGGGGATTTGTGCCCCCGAAGTCTGTCACCTGGGAAGCCTGGGAAGTCTGTCAGGAAGCCTGAGAGCTGGCGCTACACACGCCACTCTGACAAATAGCCACGCCCCCTTGAAAAGAAACTCACCTTCATCCCTTTCTATTCCTCCTTGGGCTGGCCTCCCCATGCTGCTGGCTCTCTGCCACTTCTTCCCCCCTAATCTACAGCTTGGCCCAGATTTCCCTGATCCTAAAGGAAACCCTAAAGACTGAGCCTAGTGGTGCAGGCCCGGAATCCCAAGGGTATAAGGACTCCATTTTCCCTGGTGTTCCCTTTGCATCCTCAGCACACATGGATTAGGTAGGGAACACCCTATCTCTTAGGTACCATAGGTAGTGTAAGTGCCCTGAGCCTGGCTAGTCTCTAAACGCAGCTTTTGGTCACAATGATAGGTTGGGGAATGACCTTATAGACCAGGACAGGTCAATATGAGTCCCCTTGACATTGGCTGAACCATGGTGGGGCTTCTTCCTGAGGACAGCAGCCAGAAGCCTGCCTTGCTCTTCCCTCTGAGACACCTGCCTGGCTCCTCCAGGTGCTGCCAGCTCTTCGCCCTTTCACATGGGGATTGCAGGGCTGCACAGTCAAATCCTCTGCCCCTCTACACCCTGTACTCAGGGAGCCGTTCCCAGGTCTGGGCCCCAGTTTGTAGCTTCTTAGACATTCATTCTTCAGGGAATTCCCAGCACTGAAATGACCTGCTGAACCAGACTCTGCTCCTCCTGCAAACCCAGGTGTGCTTCCCCAGCCTTGTGCATCTTGACAGACCCTCATGGCCACCACCTACTCTCCCTCTGGTGGTCGAGGCACTGGCTAGTCAGAGAACCCAATCTACGCCTCACTTGAAGCACTAAACTCACTGGAAGGAAACGGAAGAGTAGCTCACAGAACGGAAGGAAAAGCTCAGTCCTAACTTGACTGATGGAAGTCCAAGTGGAGAATGCAGCCAGAGCTATAATCGCTATAATCTCGTGCTGGGATTAAAGGCGTGAACAACTACCGTCTGGTGTCTAAGGCAAGCTAGTGTGGCTACTGGGACTAAAGGTGTGTGTTATTGCTGCGTGGTCTGTACGGCTGGCCAGTGTGACCGTTTTACCTTTCCTGATCCTCAGACAAGCTTTATTTATTAAAACACAAATGAAATATCACTACGGTGTTTCTCCCTAGGAATGGGTAACGCAGGCTCTCAAATTAACCATCTTGTTACACATTCTGGCTTTACCGCTTTCTGGTTGTATTCTCAAGGACATCGCCAGCTTCTCTGTGCTTCCTTCGCTCCTATGCGAAATGAGGACACCAGTGCAGTCCGCCTCTTACACTGCCTTTAGCGATGAAGTGCTCCCACTGCCGCGTGCAGAGTGCTTCGGATGACGAGCCTGGACTGGAAAAAGCTTTTAGAGCCATGAGCTAACGCTGTTATTATTCCCAGGACACCCTGGCTACTCTCTACTCTTCAAACCTTTCTCAGTTCTCTGTTTCCCTTCTGCCTAAGGATCCCCAGTCAAATCCATCCTGTAACCCTTCTCCAGGCCAACTTAAAAATGGAAGCTCATTTAAACTCAGACTACCTGTAAGTCCTTCACCAAAGAAGCTCCCCAGGGTCTGTCTGGCGTATACCCTCACACAGACAATGCCCCAGCCCTGCCGTTTACCACCCTGTGCCCCAGCTTTTTGTACTCTTCTGTTCCAACCTCTGCACCACCCGAGCGGTGTTTCCCATCTGTCTCTTGTACCTGTCCTCACCATTATGAAGTCCACTCACGCTCCTGTTTAACACCTAGTTCACAATCTACTGCACAAGCCAGTGACCAGCATACTATTAGTGTCAAGGCCTCAAGCAGGATGGGGATGGACGACTAGAGAGGAGCTAGAGAGAATAAACGGGGAGGAGGCAGGATGGATTCCAAGAGACCGGGCTCTCCCCACTTTCTCCATTGCTCTTGCAGGCACAGGCAGTGGAGCTGCTAGCTTTCTCTGGCCCTGGCTGTCCTGGGTAACCACAGCACTGGCTGCCACCCATTGTCTGCCCACCATGACTCCACAGTCCTGGAAATCTGTCACATCCTTCCTATACAACAAATATCTAAACTCATGGGTCTCTACCTCCCCCCACAATTGTGTTCTGGAGATCCCCCCTTCTTCTCTGGTATTAGCACACTTCCTTCCAAAGCGCCTGTGAAGGCTGGGAGCGCACACTGCTCTGAGAAGCCTACTCCTGCAGGCCTCCTTCAAGTCCACATATTCAGTTCAGCATTTCTAGGGAGAAAGTGTTCTTGTCTCTATTTCACAAACTGGGGAGGGGGAGACAAAAACAGCCAGCAAGGCTCAGAATATAACTTTCTTAGGTTTCCACAGCCAAGACATACACAGGACTTCTTGGCACCATTCTGGCTAACTGGTGGCCTTGTCTGGAATCCTCTGAATCATGTCTCCTAGTAGGAGGACTACCTTCACCACCAGGACCTCTGCCACCTTCAGCTTCAGTCCAGGCTGGCTTATGCTCTGGGGACAGCATCTCAAAGCCTCTCTCAAGAAGGTCCTCCTGTCCTTCTAGGACCTTCCATTCCACCCAGCTCCTTCTGCACACCCACAATGTTCTGGTTCTGGGCAGATACCCAACCCTAACCCTTTCCTCTTCCTTCTCTGCGCAAGTTCTTGGTTCTCTCCCAGCAAACAGCACTTTGAAACCTCTCCACCATCCCCAGGACTGTGGATACTGGGCAGTGGGTGGGAGCAGAAATAGCACCTTAGGGCCTGAGCCCCACAAAGGGCACCAATCAAGGAGCCCAAAACCACTCTCCTCTACTGCTCAGGGGCTGGGCCTGAATCAGTGTTTGCAGGAGCCCATAAAGACCAGAGAGCGCATGATCAAAGCGCAGGTGAACAATGCTATCATAAACCCTACAGCAAATACAAGAGCTTCTTCTCTGGGCCCCTGAGCACCAAGCCACACCCTCTCAGAGGTATCTGCCATGAGGACTGCAGAGTCTGGGGAAAGGGCTGTGAGGGCACGTGTCTGAGGACACCTTCCATGCGAACATTTTTCTTGTTTTCCCAAAATTTCTGCAGTGTTCATCTCATTCATAATTAGAAAAATTTTACATTTTAATAAAAATTTTAATATAACCTGCATCCCCAGCTACTCCAGAGACTGAAACAGGAGGACTGAAAGTACAAAGCTAGTTTGTGCTACATGAAATCAAGTCCAGCTTGGGCAATTTAACAAGATCCTTGACCTTGAAGAAAATAGCAAAAGAGCTAGAGGTGTAAACACAGGGTCCTCTTGGCCCAGCACTGCAGACAAACAGAGCAAAGAACCAGGCCATCCTGAGCCCCACAGAGAAAGCCTGGAGAGGAGACCTTTGGCCAGCCTTTCCTTCCTGTGGCCCCTGAACACCATAAGGCAGTGCTGGGTGACTTTTTCTCGGGAGACGTGAACATCTATGTGTTCAGACTGAAAATGAGTGACAGCCCAAGAGATGATTCCACGCAAGTCTGGCTTGGGGAACCCGGGGGTTTACTCAGCTTACCCATAGGGACATGAGTAAAGGGTTAGAAGATTGAGGGCAGCCCCGAAACGGCTGCGCCTGACATGAGTAACCTCCCTGCAAAAACCACATAAAATGCCCTTCCTTCCGCTAGCCTCTCTCCTGTCTACTTACACACACACACACACACACACACACACACACACACACACACACCTGGAGACCACCGACCATAGGCTGTGGCAGGATTACATACACTGGGGTGAGGAGCGCGCAGGAGGGAGCCCCTGGATCTCAGGTGAGGGGCTAATGAGCCTTCCTCCCCTCCCCACCTTTCAACCGGGGATATTAATAGCCCTGGTCCTGTCAGAACATCTTATGGGTGAAGTCAGCTACTCTGATTTCTAGATGGTAATGGCCAGGGCATACAGAGGACAGAGCTCCATTCTACGGCACCAGACAAGGTCTGATATCCTGGGGTGTTTGCTGTGGCATAGTGCTCACCGCACAGCCCTGTCTCTATGTATCCTCGAAGACCCGTGTCAAATGGCCTTTTCTCTAGGATATGCTTTCTCTCTGAAGTCTTAGCTGTATCATATTTGCCCACATTTATTTCCTGGTGCACTGGATCCCTTTAAGACAAGGGGGCATCTCAGTATCTCCAGTCCCTCCCAGGATAGTGTTGGACACTGTGCCAAGTGCTTTAGGAAATTTCACCAGTGATTAGTAAGTGTGTGTGTGTGTGTGTGTGTGTGTGTGTGTGTGTAAAAGGCACTATAAAACCCCTCCTGGTGTTTCCGTGAAGGACCCATTGCCCTGTCCTTAGCTCTTCCTCCCCTCTTTCCTCCTTCTGTCCAATCCCCCCTAACCCAAGGGGGAATCGCACCAAAACCCAGAGTCTCACCTGGGTGGGAGGGTGAGGAGCAGATGTATTAGGCTCTGTTGACTTTGGCCTTCGGTAAGATAGCTGGACTAGTAGCCAAAAGATTTTCCTTCGGCCTGCACTATCCAAAGCATTTTCTTTTTCTTTCTTTCTTTCTTTCTTTTTTTTTTTTTTTTTTTTTTTTTTTTGCAGGTGGGTATGGTGGCACATGCCCGTAGCCTTCAAAGTTAGGAAGCTGAGGCAAGTAGATCATGAGTTTAAAGCCAGCCTAAATAATATAATGAGACACTGTCTTAAAATAAAATAAAATAAAATAAATCCTTAATGGGCATTAGGGAATGTAGGTCCGTATTAGAGGGTTTGACTCCAGTGCGTGGGTCTTAGGTTCGGAAAACAAATCCATTCCAGAGCTGGGGTGTGGCCCCATGGTAGGGAGAATTCATACCTGCGTGTTATGACAGCATCTCATCCCCAGACTTAAATGTGTGGTATGTGAGCTTGTGTGTGATGGGAATTATCAGGAGGAACACTGTGACAAAAATACCCAACAACAGCGACTTAAGGAAGACTGTACTATGGCTCACCCCGTTGAGCACTGTGCACCGCAGCAGGGAGACTTCAGCTGGTCCCAGGGCACACAAGAGTGCACCTCTTCAGTTGGCTTTTTCCTCCACATTCAGCCCAGGCGCCAGTCCACAGTGTCACTCACAGAGAAAATCTTCCTCTTTCCACCTCACTGAACCCAGTCTAGAAACTCCCTTCCAGACAGTCCCAGAAATTTGTCTCCTGCTGAAGCTCAAACGCTAACCATCACACTCCAGCAGAAATGAGTCCTATTCCGAACTCCAGCAAAACAAAGCGCTGGCCTTGGTGGCACGTGATTGTTTGGTGTTTTGCTTGTTTTAATATTTTAACGTTTTTTTTTTAATGTGCATTGATGTCTTTGCCTGCATAAAAGTCTCTGCACCAGGCTGGGCAGTGGTGGCGCACGCCTTTAATCCCAGCACTCGGGAGGCAGAGGCAGGCGGATCTCTGTGAGTTCGAGACGAGCCTGGTCTACAAGAGCTAGTTCCAGGACAGGCTCCAAAACCACAGAGAAACCCTGTCTCGAAAAACCAAAAAAAAAAAAAAAAAAAAAAAAAAAGTCGCACTGCCTACATGCCCTTACCTTCAGAAATCAGAAAAAGACCACAGTGCCCTGGGACTGGAGTCACAGATGGTTGTGAGCCACCATGTAGGACCTGGGAATAGCGTCCTGGTCCTCTGGATGGGCAGCCAGTGATTTTTACTGCTATGCCATGTCTCCAGTCCCATAACACATGCCTTTATACCAGCACTCAGGAGGCAGAGGAATGCAGATCTCTGCGAGTTTGAGGCCAGCCTCCTCTACATAATGACTTCCAGGACACCCAGAGCTACTACATATTAGTGATACCCTATCAAAAAAGAAGAAAAACAGAAAGAGAGAGAGAAAGAAAGGATGAAAAAAATCCTTATCAGAAGCTCCTTTCTTTCCCACCTCTTACTTTCCAAACTGAAAAATTTGCACACATTACTAATAAAGTAAGAAATTGTACACTTTCGTTTTCAAAATTACCTTCAGAGAGGAAGGCAAAAATGGCTCCAAGTTTAGGACCCACTATGTCACTGCTTGCCCAAGTACTTACAGATGCCCCATGCAGCAGCTCTGGCCTCCCTACTCTGAAGCATCAGATGAGCGGCTGAGTGGCTGTGGCTGCTCCAGTCTGGAAAAGTTGCCTGCGGGTGAGGAGCGTTCTCGGTGGACCAGGATCTCCCACCCCCACCCAGCACACCCAGAGTTAAGTCTAGCCCTCAAAAATTCCCAGAAGGGATTCACAAAGGGGTTTTCCCCAGACTAACAGACACCTCATACATATTTGTCACCTAGCACAGATGTTTGCCTGGGGGTGGGAGCGCTGGGAGACAATGCAGGTACACAACTTTAGGGTAACAGGTAGCCCCAAACAAAGTCAGACACGCCGGGGCGAGCTAGAACTGGGATGCCCAGGAGGCCTAGATTTATTCTGTGTTCTGAAGTCCCTTCTGTCGTCCAGGACCGCATCTCACAGAGCCTGAAGCTCTCCTGTCCGCCCAGCAGGCGGCGCAGCGGCTCTGGGCGCACCGGGGTGGTGCGAATGTGTTGTGGGTCTAGTTTCAGCACTTTGCAAGACTGTTGTTTGCCAGGCGTATTTCCTCTACTACCCCGTTCCAGGAAAACATGCCCAAACAAAAGTGCCCTGCTTACTGCGGGACTCTGGGAGGGCAAACACTTTATCTCAGCCCATCACTGAGCTCTACATGCCAAGGGATAGCCGAAACAGATGGGCACTTCTAAAAGCACAAATATATGGATAAGATCAAGATCTGAAGTGACAATGTTGGAGAAGGTCCCAAACCAGAGGTTCTGCGTCTTGTCGAAGCCGAGGTTTCCGCCCCCCTCTTCACCCAGCTAGCTCCTGCCTCAGACTCGAGCAGTCAGGGGGCACCACGTCCCTGCCAGGCTGGACCCATGAAGATTGAACCTGCCAGGCGGGAAGCTGCGCAGCGGGGACCCACACGTATTCGCCCAGTGGCAGCCAACGGAGGCGATCCGGCTCCAACGCCGTCTCCCCCAGAGACAAGCTTGGGCTATTTTCTCTAAAGATATATTACTGCCTAACCCCTCTGCGAGTTTCTCAGCGCTCACACGTTTACACCTTTGTAGTGAGTGACCTCACTCAACAAACTCTGACCGGCTACTGTTCGCTGGCGCCGGCGACGCGACAGAGAACAAAACAAAACTCTGCGAAGCAAAAGAACTAGGAGGGGGTACTCGCACCACGGGGAGCGCCTGGGAGACCTTCACCTATGAGCAAAAAGCGCGTGAGGCACTTCTCTAGGGCTGCTGATAAACTTCGGACCCGGAGGGAGGGGCGGGCCACACCTTGGATCGGCGTGGGGCTCCGGCACGTCGCTTAAGGCAGGTGTGCTCGCAGGTGGCATGTGCTGTGCAAAGCCGGACCCTGACCCAGGAGCGGGATTTCAGGGCGCGGCACCTAGTTGGAGTTCGGTAAATATTTATGGTGAGAGTGACAAGAAGGGCCCACCTCCCGGAGGAGGAGGAAGGTCAGAGCCCTCCTCAACGCCAGGCTCCTCCCCAGCAGGGTCAGCACCGGACTGGCCGTGGCGTCCCGGCACGGCGTAATTACAGGCTCTGCCGCCAGGCTTGGCCGTAAAAAACCAGGATGAAACGTCCAGGAAACCCAGGAAGCTGGGCCAGAGCCGGCAAAGAAAGGGGGTCGGCGGCTTGCTGTGATGCGCAGCCGCAAAGAAAGGGGGGAGGGCAAGAATTAAACCCCTGCCCCATCAACCCTGCAGGCACACAGCCACACACGCAAACTATCAAACACTCAGCTTTCAGCTTTCCAGCTCCAGGAACACACTCGAGTCTAATCAAACACCTGCCCGCCAGCTCCAACCCTGTGCAGACGCCGCCAACCCCTCTCCAGACAGCTGTGATTCGAGAGGTGAATTCCTGCAAGGTTGTTTACATGGAGCGGGGGAGGGGTATCTGAGCCTGGTAGTGAGGCCCGGCGGACTGGAAGACCCAAGTCTGACTGAGCCAAACACAGAAGCCCAAACTACCCCTACTCCAGCCCACCCCCGCTGCACGCCCAAACACCTTTCCCCTCTTCTTCACACACTGTTCACAAACATTAGCATACGTATGCCAGGCGTTTCCACACGCTTCCACACACACTCACAAGTGTATTTACACCTACCCGCCATCACACGCATTTACACACGCCACATGTACATGTGTCGGTTAGTTTGTCACCCTTCATGACCATATTCCCACAGTCCATCTGCAAGAGCGCATTTGCTCGAGGCACACGTGAGACATATAAACAGGTCATTAGTGTACTTCGGCACTATTAAAATATTAAGACCCTCGTGAGCCCAAGGGTCCTATCTGTTCCTCTCGCACAAAGTACTGATGGACTGAGGAGTCCTTAGCCCTGGCCGCACACTTTACACACTTGATCACACACAGCGTCGCACTTTATTCCCGGCATCTAAGCGATGACACAATCTCTTGAACAAAGACAACATTGACAAACCCAACAAAAACAAACAGCCGCGTCTGTGTGGGGAGAGGCAGTCAAGCGCAGAGTCTGGGCATGGAGGGGGGGCAATCTCGAGAGAGTGTGAGAAGGCGAGTACGCGGGCCTGAGTGTGAATCTCGGGAAAGGTGTGGGTATAGCCCCCACCTCGCACCTTGGCAAGATTGGCGCCCCGCGCTGCAGAACCGGGTCCTGAAGCCGCTTCCCAGACCCACATGAGTGAGTTCCCTTTTCCAGTTCGCGTCTGCGCCGCGCCCTGTCCCACAAAGCCTACAGAGCCTCACACAGACGTGTGCCCCCCTAGCCCCCCGTAAGCGAACACGCAGCTAAGGAGAGATCCGTGCAGAGCCCGGAGCGCGCTCCGTCCCAGGGGCAGGGAGCCCCCCCCCCCACCCCGCTCGTTTTCCCATCCTCCACCTCCCTAGCCACCGAGCCCTGGGGCAGCGCGCGCCGGGAGGGGCGGGGGCGGGGCGGGTGTCGGGCGGCGCCGGCCCAAAAGGCGGAGTCGAGCAGAGAAGAGGCCAGATTTGTGTTCGCGGTGGTGCCTACTGTACGGTGGAGGAGCAAGTGGGAACCTTATACTGCAGAGCTCTCGTCCCGGCCTGGCCCGGCCCGGCCCCACGCTATGGAGTTCCTTTGGGCCCCTCTCTTGGGTCTGTGCTGCAGTCTGGCCGCTGCTGACCGTCACATCGTCTTCTGGAACAGTTCAAATCCCAAGTAAGCCCCGAGACTCCCTCTGGTAGCCTGGGCGCCTGGTTGGCAATGCCTTTCCTCGCCACCCTCTGGCCTGAGCCTAGGAAGGGTGGCCAGGAGTGGGAAGGATTCTGCAGCGTCCCTTCTCCGTCTTCACCTTACCTTAGTAACTGGCAACACCCGACCGTGGCTCATGCCGACTTGGACTGGCGCTATTTCTGCCCTTCTCTTCCTGCCCTCTGGCGTCCCATCACTCCTAAAGTAAGGATCTCACGCCGAGCGTCCTTGCCTTGAGAATGTAGCCTTGGCCCTGGCCTCCAGGGCTCTTTAAGTCCCCCCACGAAACGTCTGTGCCCTGTCTTTTTGTGGGCCGCTTGAGCATTTGTGAACTGACAGGCAGCTATTGACACCGAGAGTAAACACAACGCTCGGCGTAGCCCTGGAAGACTCTTGGTAGGAGTCTAGGTTCGGGCATTAGGTATTCATTCTGTATTCCAGATGACCCTGGAGAGTACCCCCAAGGATTTTGGGGTGGCATAATTTAGGCACATGCTGTGCATGGACAGACCGAAGGGAGTGGCCAAGGTGGCCACACTAAGGAACTCCTGAGAGGATTTGTCTCTGGAAAGCTTGGGGAGGAGCAGGGGGGTTTCACGCGGCCAAAGCGGGCTGTAACCGGAAGGAGGTAATTTCTCCTGGGCAGGTTTAGGGCTGTGAAGCAAACGGTTTGGGGAGGAAGACCCTGTCAAACCCTTTGTTCTTGCCCTTGAGTTTCCTCAAGTTGTGAGAACAGTATTTGGGGAAAACCAAGAGGGGGTTAGGGTGGGACAAGGAGAAAAAAGCCTCGACCCTGACTGGGGGGGGCACAAAATACCACTAAACCACCCCCTTCCCCTGAGACAGACGCTGTGCTGGTCTCCTGGCATTGTGGCATTGCATTGTGGGTCTGCTGGCAGCACAGAGCCAGCTGCCAACCCTAAGGACAGTGTCTTCCTGGCCCTGGGGTACTACAGCAGCCCAGTCAGCTTGTCCCCCTGACCCAGTCCTGTCCTAGTAGTGGGAAAGAGCAAAGTCCCTGTTTATGCCCATGCCAGGTGTTGGCTGAAGGAGGAGGAGGGGACAGGAAGCCGGGAGTAGGGAGGGGGGATCTCTGGCCTTTTCCGTTCCCAAGCTCCCAGGTTTCCTCTCTTTCAGGAAGGAGCCTCTTCCTTGCCCCCCTCCCTGTCTTCTCCACCACTAATGTAACCCCCCTTTCCAGATGGAGACCAAGTGTCCTAGGCAGGCTGAGAGGAGAAGATGGTGCCCCACTAAGTACAGCATCGGCCCTGTCCCCCTGGACACACACATACCCTGACTTATTTACAGCAACAGGAAAGCTGGTTTAGCGTGGAGGTCATGGGCAGTCTAGCCAGGGCCAGCTTGGGGGAAGAGATGAGGCGGCAGTGAGCAGGGCGGGGGTGACTCAGAGTAGTGGGCATTAGCCCTGAGATCCCCAAGCTCCAGGCAGAGGCCTGGAGACACAGGCACCCTGGCTATTCCAGCTCCTCTGCTCCCTCTACCCAGAGGTACCGAGCTGCCCTGGGGTCCTGGGGTCTGCCCTCATTTGACAAGGTAAATTTTCACAGGCGTTCAAGAGCGCCTGGGCGGGTAGCAGAGGTGGATGAGGCATGAGTCAGTGCCCATCACGGGAATGGGGGAAAGACGCCAGGCCCAGAGCTGAAATACCTGTTCTGAAATGGCTTCTATGTTTATCTCTCCAGAGAGGAATTTTAAAAGCCCTCCCTCTGCTTCTCTTTTCCCCGGGGTGGGGGAGGGGCCTGCCAAGCCTAGTTCCAGAGGCTGCAAGCTGTTGCAAGGCCAGGCCTCTAAAGGGTTATGATGACTGGGTAGTGGGTGGCCACCATGAAACCCCACCATCACTATGGGCACCACCCATGCCAAGGACTTGGTTTTAAAGCAAATTGGCAGCCAGCTCTGCTGAGCCTCCCACTGGCAATGCTTGGGAGAATTCAGAGCGCTGACTGGCTTTCAAAGGGGGGCGGGGGGGGGGCACTTTCCCACTGCTAAGACCCTACCCAGGCTGGAGCCAGGTGTCTGAAGCTAAGTGGGAGGGGCTGGTGGGCAGTCAGGCTGGAGCCTGCCAGGCTTTGGGGGGGAACCGACTGGGGGAGGGGAGCTGGCTCCACCTGGGGAGACAGAAAGGCAAGGCAGTCTCCGGTCTCAGAACTGCAGCATCTCATCAGGGAAAGGTGTGACTGAGGCTCTTGGACCTAAAAAGACAGGGATGTTTGGGGTGCTCTGAGGGAATGGGACAAGGAGATCAGGGCGTAAATTTGAGTAACAAGAAAGGGAGATTTGAATCACCTGATAAGAACGGTTTTACTATCTGTGAGTCTGGGTTTGGACCAGAGATTGGGTGCTGCAGGGTACTGGAAATCTGAGACTCTGCGTCCCGGGACAGAGATAAGCCAAGCCAGGGGTGATGAGGAGCTCAGCGACAGCAGAGAGAGACCCAGCTTGGCTCCTGAATCCAGAACAGCCCAGACTGAAGTTTCCTGGCATTTAAAGAATCACCTGGGGAAACAGAACCTATCCCTGGGCAAATACCTGGGTGTTCTAGAAAGTACTTCGGTTCCTGAGAGATACTTAGTGGATGTTATTTGGAGAAGGAGTAGGAGATGCCGGTATCGAGGGAACGGTTGAAGGTGGTAAAGAAAGATGAAAGAGATCAAGATCAGAAAATCTGGGAGTTAAGATTTGGGGGAAAATTCTTTGGGACTCCAGTGTGAACTGTAAGGGATGATGTGTGGCCAATTGGAAGCTTCGGGCTCCGGCCTGACTTCTGAGTGAACTGCTTCCCTCTGCTCTGCACCGGCCCAGGTTCCGGGAGGAGGACTACACCGTCCACGTGCGGCTGAACGACTACCTCGACATCATCTGCCCGCATTACGAGGACGACTCCGTGGCGGAGGCTGCCATGGAGCGGTATACACTGTACATGGTGGAGCAGCCCGAGTATGCGGCGTGCCAGCCCCAGTCCAAGGACCAGGTCCGTTGGAAGTGCAACCAGCCCAGTGCCAAGCATGGCCCGGAGAAGCTCTCTGAGAAATTCCAGCGCTTCACACCTTTTACCTTGGGCAAGGAGTTCAAGGAAGGGCACAGCTACTACTACATCTGTGAGTACACAAGGGACAGGCGACAGCACTAGTGGCCGGCACCATGTGCTTGGGTCAAGTAGCATAGAGCCCCGCCCCCTTCCAGATCCAAACTGTTTTCTCTCATTCATATCGCAGATGTGGAACAAGCTTCAGGTGTGTGCTAGGCACTCAGATTGGCACATGGGCACAAAAATAACTAAAATATTCCTAGCCCCTGCCCTCAAGGAAGCTGGGAAGGAACCCACATAAATCTTCAGGCCAATAGAAGAGTGTGGTGTGACTGACCTGAACACGGGGCACTTGGGGAAATGACCTGTGTGCCTGCCGAGGTCAAAGACAGCAAAGACTGTGTGGAATGACAAGTGCAAGGGCGCATGCGCCAAGGAAGAGTGACCTCTTCTAGAGCTCCCGGAATGAGAGGAGGGCGCATGCGCCATGGGAGGGCGAACACTTCTAGAGCTCCCGAAATAAGAGGCATATGAGAAATACAGTGATGGGCTTGAAAAGTGGATAGGACAGATTCTTGGAACCGAAATACTATTAGGCATTTATACTTCGTCCTGAGGGTGGCAGGACTCATTGATGAATCCTGAGAGTTACAAGGTCCAGGGCTCTGTGAAGGCTAGATCCAGGGCTTGTTCTCTGCTTGGGTCTAGGCTAGCACAGTAGAAAACGGCCCGAGGAAAGGGAAATTACACTAAGAACACCTCACCCAACTTCAGGCTGGGAGCCATGAGAAATGGGATGTGTAGAAGGGACATCATCACTACCATTGCTAAAGTTGCGTGTTGTTCCAGAGAATGAGAGACGGGACTGAACACTGATCAGAAAGTAGGCAAAGACTGAAGGTAAATAAATATCAAGATTAGGCAAGGCATGGGGGCTCGCAACTATAATCCCAGCACTCAAGAGACTGAGATAGGAGGACTCGTGTGAATTCAAAGGTAGCCTGGGCTACAAAGTTTCAGGTCAATGTGGGCTAGAGTAAAACCATGCCTAAAACAAACTGAATAGGGGCTGGGCATGGTGGCGCTCGCCTTTAATCCCAGCACGCAGTGAGTTCGAGGCCAGCTTGGTCTACAGAAGGAGTTCCAGGACAGCTAGGGCTACACAGTGAAACCCTGTCTCAAAATAAATAAATAAATAAATAAAATGAATGAATAAATAAAATAAGAAAGCAGTTACTGCATAAACTTGATAACCTGAATCCTGTCTGGAGCCCATGTGTGCCGGCTGCCATGGCCCTGGAGCCCACAGGAAAGGGCAAAGACAGCAGAACATGTTTGTAACTCCAGCACTCCTATCTGGTGATGGGAGGCAGGGACAAGAAAATTAACATTGGTGGGGTGTGGCGGCCCAAACCTTTAATTCCAACACTTGAGAGGCAGAGGCATGTGTATCTGAGTTTGAGACCAGCCCGGTCTACAGAGTCAATCTCAGAACTGCAGGGAGTTTGTAGAGACCCTGTCTTAAAAAAAAGAGAGGGAGAAAAAGCAGAGTTCTTTATACAGCCTTACTGAGCATGCAGTACAGAGGCAAGATGGACGGCAAGAACTGACCCCCAACATTTGTGCTCTGTCTTTCACACACTAAAGAAGAAGAAAGCAAGGTTTAAAAATAAATAGTCATAAAGGTTGTATATTGTTTGGATGCTTTATCCAGCACTCAGGAGGCAGAGGCAGGTAGATTTTTGTGAGTTTAAAGCTTGCCTGGTCTACATAAGGAGTTCCAGGGCAGTCAGTGCTACATAGTGAAATCTTGTCCTAAATAAATACAAAACAAATTTTAAGTAAACAGGGCACTGAGAAAGCAGAGTCAAATGTGAAATCATATCTTCTAGCAAAGGCTCTTTCCTTAACATCCTGTGGATTTATTTTACAGCCAAACCTATCTACCATCAAGAAAACCAGTGCTTGAAGCTGAGGGTGACCGTCGATGGCAAAATCAGTGAGTGTCAGGCGCTGTGGGTGCCTCCCTTCCGAGCGTGAGCCTGGGATGGGGAGGAAGTTGCCTCCTTGCCTCCTTAGCAATACCTGATCTATTACCATTCTTGTCTTTCAGCTCATAGCCCTCATGCCCATGCCAATTCACAGGAGAAGAGAATTCTAGCAGGTAGGGCACGAGAGCCAAGTGGGCCTGGGTCACAGGAAGGGTTTGCTAATAGAAGCAGCTCCTTTGCCACCCAGGGGCTGGCTGGAAGGTGGTGCAAACAGCGGGGCCACTTACCTTGTCTCTGCCTTCTCACCTGCAGACGACCCGGAGGTTCAGGTCCTGCACAGCATCGGTTACAGTGCTGCCCCCCGACTCTTCCCACTGGTCTGGGCTGTGCTGCTGCTGCCGCTGCTGCTACTGCAAACTCAGTGAAGGTGGATGCTTCACCTGGCTTAAGGATTGGAACTGGGCCGCGGAGCAGGGAGAAGCACCCCAAAGCTCCAGCCCTGGGGATCACTCCCACTACATGCTCAAGCTGCCACCCCGAAGCCTCAGAAGGCTCAGGATTAAGGGTTTCAACCCAAAGGAGTTCAACCAGCCTAACTGTGCCATTCCTGCCTCCACTTCAGAGGGATGGAGAAAGAAGAGGGGGAGGTCCTTTCCCTGCGATTTTTACCTTTAAGCCAAAGAAACAAGCTGTGTGGGCCTAGACCATTTAGAGGGCCCAGTGGGAGATGAGCTGGGGGCCTGAGGTCATGCAGTTGGACACTAAAGACGCCCTTCCAAGGAAACTCTGATGTCCAGATGAACTGACTGAAGAGAAAGCTTGAGACAGCTTCCTGCGTGGGAGCCAGGTACAGGAGAGGCTGCATGCTTGGGCTGACCCAGCATCTCTGCAAGATTTCCACCTGCTGAGCTGCCAAAGAGGTTTGTAGCCAGGCACCGACTGCATCCTCCCCGTCCTTCGGGCAGCATTCCCTGGAGCTGTGCCAACACGAGGACTATACTGAGAGTATAGCTGTAAGGGCAGTGCCCATGTGTTCCGTCTGTGTAGAATGTAGCTAAAAGGGCAGGGCCCACATGTACAGTGTCTGTATATAAATGTGCTGCGTCTGCTCGTTTCTACAACTGGACTTATTTTTTTAATATACAGTGTTCTTGGATCATAATAAAGCAATGTTTTTGGTTTTTTTGGACATGTTTTTCTGCCCCTGTATGTCGATTCATGATCACAGAGTCCCTACTGTGTGTTAGACTCTGCCACAGCAGGAGCTATGAGGAGCTATGCAGGACACAATCTGGGCTGCTATGGTACTCACCTAGAATCCCAGCTATGCTCCCGGCTGAGGGCGGAAGATTGCAAACTTGAGATAAGCATGGGCAACTCAGACCTTGCCTCAAAAGCAAAAACAAGGGACTGGGAACGCACCTCAAGAAGAGGAGTGCCAGCGTAGTGTGTGTGAGCCCTGAGTTCGCTTCTCGGCAGCACAAAGCAGAAGGAGCCAGGCACAGCGTGACGCAGGCGTGGCATGACGCTAGCCTGGAATCCCAGCACTTAGAAGGTTGAGTAAGAAAACTATCAAAACTTCGATGCCAGCCTGGGCTACAGTGTGAGACCTTGTCTCACAAATAACAAAATAAGTAAATAAAAGACAAAATTAGTAAATGACTAGGATGGGGGGGTAGATAAAATACACAACTTGGTTTAACTTCTCTTTCTAAAAAGACATGCTTCTTACCAGGCCACAGGGTGTTTCCTCCTCTGAGGGCTCTGCAGAATTCCCTGTTGTCGTGCGCTGGATCCCCTCCGCACCCCTTTCTGAATGCTTTCCCCTCCTGGCCACTCTACCCCACTCGCCTCAGCCTCAAGCGCAGGGCTTTGGCTACCATACAGGTACTCACGCTGTCTGGGTGAGTCAGGAGCTAGATGCCAGCTGAAGCAAGTGCGCAGCCCCACCAGCAGAGCCGCGTGGGCGGATGGGAGGGAAAGTTCCCAGTAGGGAGTATGTTGAACAGGGGGCCGCGTAGGGTTGTCCATGGATAGGAAGGGCATCTCAAGAAAGATGGCAATTCCTGGGATTTAGGGGACAGGCTAAAAGGATTTTAATGACCTCCAGGGGAAACTTTCTAAAGCTGAGTAACCAAGGTTCTGATTTGGAGCGCGCTGAAGACTGGGGGAGACTAAATCTGGTGTTTGCCTTCTAGCATACAAGGTCTTGTGGGAACAGACATTGAGGCTGGTGGTCATCAAGGAGTGAGCAGTGTGAGGAGGAGCCCGGTAGGGGACAAATGCGCGGTCCCTACTAAAACCATTAAGCGCCATCCGAAGGGGAAGCTCGGGAACCAATCCAGCCCTCCAGCGTGCAGCGCTGGTGTGGCAGAGGCCCCAGTTCCGGTGCCGTTCTGACGAGGGCGGGTTCCGGCGCCGGTCCGCGGGGAGGGCGGGGCTTAGCAGTCGCCTGCTCTGGACCTAAACAGCTAGTGCACAGCGTTGGGCGAGGGAACCGACTCCGGTGGGATGGAGGCGGGCGGCGTGGCAGACTCGTTCCTTTCCGGTGCCTGCGTGCTATTCACCCTGGGCATGTTCTCCACTGGCCTGTGAGAGCGCGGGTGGACTGGGCTGGAGACAGGACCAGGATATCAGGAGAGGAAAGTGGTCAAGAGACGGGGCTACAATTACTGGCTGTGTCTGGAACCCAGAATGAAAGTGGAATAGGGCTGGATGATCTGGGGCGCTAGGGCGAGGCTGACCCGTCAGCCTGAGGGAGGAGATCTGCTTGTCGTTCAGGGTGGATGACAAGCACCGAGGACCCATTCTTAACAATTCCCTTTGGGTCCCCTTCCAGCTCGGACCTCAGGCACATGCAGAGGACACGGAGCGTGGACAGCATCCAGTTCCTGCCTTTTCTCACCACGGATGTCAAGTGAGAATATTGGCTGTGGTGGGAAAGGCGGAGGGAGGCGCAAGAGGTCCCTGGGGACCCCCTGCCACACTCAGCCCCTTGGACCATAATCCCTCCCCTCACAGCAACCTGGGCTGGCTGAGTTATGGCGTCTTGAAGGGAGACGGGACCCTCATCATCGTCAATACCGTGGGTGCCGTGCTTCAGACTCTTTATATCCTGGCATACCTGCACTACAGTCCTCAGAAGGTAGAGGCCCACCCTCGCACCCACCTCTGCTCCACGCCCTGCCGCGTTAGCAGAGCAGACCGTTTCCTGGAAGACTGGTGGGATGGCATTACTTCCTTTTCTTAGAAGGCCCTTCTGGTTCTCCTTCCCAGGAAGCCTACAAAATGCACTCACAGCTACCCGCCCTCCTCTTGCTCACGAGGCTGGTGTCAGTGCTGGGGAGAGGGGACTATATACTGTCTCTGGTCCCTTAGAGTTAGAGCCGGAGCCAGAGGTCTGCTTTCCCACTCAATCACAGAAACATTCAATTGTCTCCTACTGTATACCTGAGGCTCACATGAAAAGGGGAGAGAGAAAAAAAAGATCAACTTTCCCTTCCCTGGAGACCTCCAGTGTTGTGGCTGAGATTTCCTTCAAGTAACTGGTGCCAGAGACTGGCATGAAGCTGGGGTGAAAGCTTGGTCCCCATTAGAGCATGGACCAAGACAATCCCACCAGAGAAACCATGTTCTGGTGTAGCCTAAGTAAGCTGCTTCTCCTCCACAGCACACTGTGCTCCTGCAGACTGCGGCCCTGCTGGGGCTCCTTCTCCTGGGCTATGGCTACTTTTGGCTTCTGGTGCCAGACCTGGAGGCCCGGCTTCAGCAGTTAGGCCTCTTCTGCAGTGTCTTTACTATCAGCATGTACCTCTCGCCACTGGCTGACTTGGTGAGTGCGGTGGCCAAGAGGTGGGGAGAGAAGGGCTAGGCTACCTTAGCCAGAGACTGGCTGATATTCTCAAAGGGGGGGGGGAGGCCGGGCGGTGGTGGCGCATGCCTTTAATCCCAGCACTCGGGAGGCAGAGGCAGGCGGATCTCTGTGAGTTCAAGGCCAGCCTGGTCTACAAGAGCTAGTGCCAGGACAGCCTCCAAAACTACAGAGAAACCCTGTCTCGAAAAACCAAATAAAAAATAAATAAATAAATTTTTAAAAAAATAAATAAATAAGAGGGGGGAGGGGGGGAAGACCCAGCTCCTGGAAGGAGGCCAGGCAGTAGAGGTGGGTGCGCAGGGTGCAGGAGAGGGCTAGGTGAAAAAGCAGAGGGATTTGGGTCTTTTTTCCATGGAAATTCCTAGGCACAGGTTCAGGAATGGTAATGTGGACCTGAACCAGGAGTATTTCTGCCCTAGGCTAAGATCATTCAGACTAAATCAACCCAGCGTCTCTCCTTCTCACTCACCATTGCCACCCTCCTCTCCTCCACCTCCTGGTCTATCTATGGATTTCGCCTCAGAGACCCATACATCACGGTAAGATCCCAGGTGGGACAAGGAGTCTACGAGCAAACAGTCCCTGTCTTCATGGCAGCTCTGTGATTGCAGGTGCCCAACCTTCCTGGAGTCCTTACCAGCTTGATCCGCCTTGGGCTTTTCTGCAAGTATCCCCCAGAGCACGACAGGAAGTACCACCTTCTGCAGACCTGACCACAGGCACCATAGGGCCCACTTGATACCAAAAAGAGCTCCTGTTTCTGCTGGTCCTCCTGACCAATTCCACGGATACAATGGGTTGTGAGGAAAAAAGTTGATTTTGAAACTAGAGGGATCAAAGAAAGACCTTTACGTAGATTGGATGGGACCTATGGGATGAAATCGCATTTTAAGAGATTATCTTTTCTCATTTTGAAGGCTGAGGTGGTATCTTTAGACTGTGCCTTAAAATAAAGTGTTCCCACCCCTGCCCGCAGGGTTTGTGCTTTCTCCACGATTCTCAGCCTATCTGACTCGATACAAGCTGAGTCTGTGACTGGCCTCTGACAGAGCTAGAAGTCACAAAGACCTGGAAGTCCGTTTAAAAAGGAAAAAACAAAAACTTGGAGGTTATAAAAAAATGGAAATAGGGTATACATACAGCCTTTTGTGGGAAGCCTATAATCCCAGCACTTAAAGGGTTGAGGCAGAGCCGGGTGGTCCCAGCACTCAGGAGGTGGAGGCAGGCAGATCTCTCATTTTGAGGCTAGCCTGGTCTACAGAGTTTTGGGGCAGCCAGGGCTACACAGAGAAACTCGAACAAAACAAAGAGGTTGAGTCAGGAGGACTGCAAGGTTGATGGCAGTCTGAGCAACACAAGTTGTAGGCCAAGTTGGGCTACTTACTTAGTAAAACCATCCAAACAGATAAACAAAACAGGTTTGAGGATGTAGTTCAGTTGAGGGCTTACATGTTTGAAGTCCAGCAGGTTCAATCCCCAAACACGTAATCTAGTCATGAAACCTCTGCCTGTAATTAGGGATGTCAGGCAGAGGTAGAGAAAGGCATCCTCAGACATATGTCTGGGATACATGAGACCCTATTTCAAAAAGAAAAGAAAGATCTGAGAAGGGGACAGAACACCACCAAAATGCAATGCTAAAGCCTGAGAAGGTGGCTCTCCTGCCTCCGCTTCTTGACTTCCGATATATAGAATCCCAGTACCTAATCCCCAATACACAAGATACACAAGGCTAGAAACGAAAAACTGCACTTTAATGGGGAACGTGGAAGGATGTGCGGACGGAATGGGTGACGGTGTCAGAAGCGTAGCCCCCTGCGGGCTAAATCCGCTCGGGCCTCCAGGATCTGGCTCTGCAACTCTCGGGCGGCGTCCTCGCAGTCGTGAAAGGTGGCCACGCGATAGCCCACAGTGCCCAGGGCGTAGCAGCCAGCGGACACCAGCAGGTAGGCAGGCAGTGGCCACAGGACTTCCTGGCAAGGGAAAGGTAGCTCCAGGCCCAGAGCTCCCATGGTCAGGGCAGCCCAGGCAGAGCCCAGGAGCGCCAGTCCCCAAAGCCACTGGGTTAACTTCGTCATGGTCGCTGCAAGTAGAGGAATCTAGGTTGAGGATCCTATCGACCATTGCCCGCTCTGCATCTGACAAGCATTCCCATTCACTGCCACCCTCTTCCACTTTCCACTCAGCCCGCCACCTAAGCGTACCTCTGAGCGTCGCGTTAAGGTCCGCATCAGCGTCCGGAAGTCCTCTTCTACTAATGCTCTTCCTCCGCACTGCCTTCTGGGAACTGTAGTTCTCAGGACAGCGCCTGGGGAACTTCCGGCCGCGCTCAGGTCCGGGGAAAGTAACTGAGCGCTCTTTCAGAAATTGCAGGTTAAATCCAGAGGCGTTTTTGCGCTGTTTTCCTGGGCACCCAGATCTGGACGGACTGGGACTTGTGGAAAGTTTGAGGATAGGCCAAATGTTGCAGTTCTTCAGCGCAGAGAGCACACTCATTTATTAAATCATTCTTCCAACACTCCCACCAAACACTGAAGATCAACTCTACCACTGAGCCCTTTTTATTTTGAAACAGGATTTTACTAAGTATTTGGGATGACTCCAATTTGAGACCCTTTCTGAAACAGGCTAGTCATGGTCGGAATGTCACACACATACCTGTGATTCCAGAGGACCGCAACAAAAGAAGAAAGGGTCACTGCAGGATAAGATAAAGAGCTGCCTTTAGAATTCCAATTTAAACCAAACTAGAGGGGGTTTGTTTGACCTTTGGTACGTTTTGGTTTAACGTCTTTACGTGTGCATTTGTGTGTCTGTGTGAGCACCTGCTATACACATTCGGGTGCCTGCGGAGGCTAGGCGAGCCTATCAAATCCCCTGAGCTGGAGTCACAGGCAGTTGTGAGCTGGGTGACGTCGGTGCTCAGATCCTGTGAAACTGCTCAAGAGAACTGAACTACTGAGCCATTTTCCCAGCCTGGGTTTGTTTTGCTAATGACTCCAGGCTGGCCTAGAACATGACCTAGCTGAGGACCCTGAACTCTTGATACTCCTGTGTCCGCTTTCCAAGTGCTAGGATTACAAGTCACCAAACCCAGCCTGAAGCAATTGTGTAGGGTTCAAGGTAAGCAGAAGAGTTGGGGGGGGGGGGGGGGGCGGGTCAAGAAGTCCTGGACTAAGCCAGGAAAAGATGGCACACACCTAAAACACCAAGACTCAGGAGACGGGAAGATTATTCCAAATTCAAGGCCAATGGGAGCTACATAAGATCCTGATTTAAAAGAGAAACTCTGGCCTGAGTGGATTGAAGGTCCACTTGGGAACTAGAAAGTGAAGATAAAGGCGGACTGTGATGCTCAAAGAGCCACTGTTCAAAGTTTTTTAGCTGGATGTGGAAATCCAGACTACCTTGGTATGTCAAAGAGGGATCCACAGGACTGGGGAGTCAGCTCAGCAGTTAAAACACTGGCTGTTCTCCCAGAGGACCACGTTGCAGCTCACAACTGTCTGTAATTCCAGTTCCAAGGGATCTGGCACCCTCACACAAACATACTTGTAAGCAAAGCACCAATGCATATCAAATTTATTTATTTATTTATTTATT
>NW_026068045.1:2232012-2327422 GCF_014885135.2 Alexandromys fortis | reverse complement strand
TTTTTTAAAAAAATAATATGTCTCCATATCATTTTTGTGAGCTGGCAGCCCAATGGAAAATATGTTATCTACAAGAAAAAAAAAACTTACTTTCTCAAAGTCTTCACTGTTTATTGGCAATTATTATTTAAAGAAAAAAAGAAAAGAAAAGAAAGTAAGCAACGTTGCTCTGACGACCAGGCAAGAAGAGTAGCATGTGCCGTTTCCATCAGCTGATTTCAAATAGCGGGCTTGGAGTTTGTGTCTATCACTTTAGAGAGGGGAGTCTTAGCCCTGTGTCCTTGAATTTGATTAACAAACCAAGTTTTTACAGAGTGACAGTTTTGGCACAAATTCCTGATTCAGCCTCAAAACATTTTGTTTTGTTTTCTAAGACGGAGTCTCACTGTTTAGCCCTGGCTGTCCTGGAGCTCGCTCTGTAGACCAGGCTGGCCACCAACTCACAGAGATCCGCCTTTCTGGCTCCCAAGTGCTGGAGTTAAAGGCGTGCGCCACCACGCCCGGCTAGGTTTTTTTAAATTTTGAGAGTATAATTATATCACTTCCCCCTTCATTCCCCTCCTCAACCGCTCCATTGCTCTCTTTCAAATGCATGGCCTCTCTTTAATTCTTTTAGGCTTATATTCTGTGCATATCCATGTTGTGCCGGTATGTACTTCCACACCTTGTGTGTTTCTGTGTGTGTTTGCCTGGTGTATATGTGTGATACCCAAGGAGGTAAGAAGAGGGTATCAGACCCCTTTGACTTGGAGTTACCAATGTTTATGAGCAAAACGTGTGTGACAGTAATTGAACACTGGTCCTCTACAAGAGCAGTATATGATCTTAACCTCTGAGCCATCTCTCAAGCCCCAGGCTCTTTTTCTTTAATTGTTGTTACACGTGTATGTGTGTGTTCGCACTCCTGAGTTTAACAGTCACTGTAGTGTTACTTATATGTTTCCAGGACTGACCTTTGGCGTGCTCGTTTGGAAGGCTGTTTCTTCTGTTCTGAGGTTCCGTAGTCGCCTATAGTTGTCTCGGGTTGAGACCTCATGAGCTTTCCCTGCTCCATCTTAACGTGTTTACTCGTGTGGCCCTGTTTAGGCTTCATGTTGGTGAGACTTCATGTTGCTTCTCTGACATTTCTAGGTGATGAAGTCTCAGAGCTGACCCACTGTTCCTCTGGCTCTCCTCGTCTTTCTCTCCTCAGAATTCCTTCCTTCCTTCCTTTCTTTTTCTTTTAAGTTTTCTTAAATAGCCTTGCTTTGTAGCTCTGACTGGGCTAGCCTGGTATTCATTATATATCCCAGGCTAGCACTATTTACATTCCTCCTGAGCTCAGTTTTCACACCAATAACAATGTAAAAATTACTAGTTTAGCTAAAAATTAGAATACATTGAAATTTAAAAGGTAGTGGGGAAGTGTGTAGGAAAATGTGGATTAATGACAACTGGATCCCCGTTCTGTGGTCTGGAGTCTATTAGGAGACCACGCCAAGGCACAAAGGTTTCAATCCTTAATATCACCAAAAATAAACAATAAAAGAATTCGGAAAGAAGGAAAAATAATCATATAACCATATGTTGTTTGGAAATATAGATAAGGGGCTGGAGAGATGGCTCAGAGGTTAAGAGCACTGCCTGCCCTTCCAGAGGACCCGGGTTCAATTCCCAGCACCCACATGGCAGCTCACAACTGTCTGAAGATCCAGTTGCAGGGGATCTGACACCTTCACACCAATGCATATAAAATAATAAATAAATAAATAAAAAAGAGGGAAGAAATTCATCACGGTAGAGCTAGAATTTAGCTAAGAAGATGGTTTGTTAGGGGAACCTCTACAGGACTAGGAGTGTGCCTCAGTCTCCAGGGAAGCAGAAGTGTGACAGGCCCTGGGTTCACTCCCCAGACCAAACACAAAACAAGTACATCTGCAACTAGTTTACTATCTAAAAAGAAGGTTAAGTTAGATTTCAACTTCATATTGACACGGCCTAACATTACTGCAGCCATGACAGGCTGCAGACTAACAATGCTGAGACTGGGCCTCACCCTTATAATAATCAGGAAAAGCCACAGCCTGTACCTTGTGGAGGACCAATCAGACTTGAAGCAAACAAGTACTAAATGTTCCAGTACCAGGGTGGCCTCAAACTCAGAGATTCATCTGCATCTGCCTTCCAAGTGCTGGGAATAAAGGCAAGGCATATGCCGCTGCCTTTAAAAAAGATACTTCTTTTGGGGCTAGAGAGATGGCTCAGAGGTTAAAAGTATTGCCTGCTCTTCCAAAGGTCCTGAGTTCAATTCCCAGCAACCACATGGTGGCTCACAACCATCTATAATGAGATCTGGTGCCCTCTTCTAGCCTGCAGGCATACATGCAGGCAGAAGAAAAAAGAGAGAGAGAACAGTTACTGTAGCAAATATTTTTTTAAAGATACTTCTTTTTAAAGATTTTATTTTTATTTGTGTGTATCTATGTCACATATAATATTCAGGTGCTCTCTGAGGCCAGAGGAAGATATGGAATCCCCTGGAACTGACCGACGGGAGGTTGTGAAGCTTCCAGACCTGGGAACAGAACCCAACTTAGTTCTTTGAAAGAGCAGCAGTGCTCGTACCTGCTGGGCTGTCTTTCCAGGCCTGTATTAGGTATCTTGGTATAAGATATTGCTTGCTACGCCCATGTCATAAGCCCCCAGAGACCACCAAGATTCTGACTTCGTGTGCAGAAGCCAAGAGCGTTTATGGCAGGCTCCAGCTTGGGCTCCAGCACAGCACAGCGGTTGGGTCAGGGAGAGCTCAGCTTGGCAGGGCTTTGAAGGAGTAAAGATGAGGGGGTTCAGATGGGGCTTAAACTCCTGACTGGGCAGAAGTGGGGCAGCAGAAGTCTTGTCAAACAGGGACCGGCACTAGTGTTGTTATCAGGAAATTGGCAACCTATATACAAATTAGGTAAGTTATTTCTCTGTTGTGCAGAGAAACTCTGTCTCAAACAAACAAAACAAAACAAACAAAAAAATCTAATACATTTTTAAGTCAATACAGGAACCAGACATGGTGACTCAGGCTTGACCCCCAGCATTTGGGAACTGAAGCTAGAGGAGTGCCCTGAAGTCAAGGTCATCCTGTACCACTGACTGTGTTTGAGGCAAGCTTGGAGGCCTTGTCCAAAAAATAAACAAAATACTTTTTTTTTGTTGTTGTTGTTTTAGTTGTTTGAGACAGGGTTTCTCTGTGAAACAGTCCTGTCTGTCCTGAAGCTTGCTCTGTATGTCAGGCTGGCTTCGAACTCACAGAGACACACCTGCCTCTGCCTCCCGAGTGCTGGTATTAAAGGCATGCNAATAAATAAATAAATAAAAAAGAGGGAAGAAATTCATCACGGTAGAGCTAGAATTTAGCTAAGAAGATGGTTTGTTAGGGGAACCTCTACAGGACTAGGAGTGTGCCTCAGTCTCCAGGGAAGCAGAAGTGTGACAGGCCCTGGGTTCACTCCCCAGACCAAACACAAAACAAGTACATCTGCAACTAGTTTACTATCTAAAAAGAAGGTTAAGTTAGATTTCAACTTCATATTGACACGGCCTAACATTACTGCAGCCATGACAGGCTGCAGACTAACAATGCTGAGACTGGGCCTCACCCTTATAATAATCAGGAAAAGCCACAGCCTGTACCTTGTGGAGGACCAATCAGACTTGAAGCAAACAAGTACTAAATGTTCCAGTACCAGGGTGGCCTCAAACTCAGAGATTCATCTGCATCTGCCTTCCAAGTGCTGGGAATAAAGGCAAGGCATATGCCGCTGCCTTTAAAAAAGATACTTCTTTTGGGGCTAGAGAGATGGCTCAGAGGTTAAAAGTATTGCCTGCTCTTCCAAAGGTCCTGAGTTCAATTCCCAGCAACCACATGGTGGCTCACAACCATCTATAATGAGATCTGGTGCCCTCTTCTAGCCTGCAGGCATACATGCAGGCAGAAGAAAAAAGAGAGAGAGAACAGTTACTGTAGCAAATATTTTTTTAAAGATACTTCTTTTTAAAGATTTTATTTTTATTTGTGTGTATCTATGTCACATATAATATTCAGGTGCTCTCTGAGGCCAGAGGAAGATATGGAATCCCCTGGAACTGACCGACGGGAGGTTGTGAAGCTTCCAGACCTGGGAACAGAACCCAACTTAGTTCTTTGAAAGAGCAGCAGTGCTCGTACCTGCTGGGCTGTCTTTCCAGGCCTGTATTAGGTATCTTGGTATAAGATATTGCTTGCTACGCCCATGTCATAAGCCCCCAGAGACCACCAAGATTCTGACTTCGTGTGCAGAAGCCAAGAGCGTTTATGGCAGGCTCCAGCTTGGGCTCCAGCACAGCACAGCGGTTGGGTCAGGGAGAGCTCAGCTTGGCAGGGCTTTGAAGGAGTAAAGATGAGGGGGTTCAGATGGGGCTTAAACTCCTGACTGGGCAGAAGTGGGGCAGCAGAAGTCTTGTCAAACAGGGACCGGCACTAGTGTTGTTATCAGGAAATTGGCAACCTATATACAAATTAGGTAAGTTATTTCTCTGTTGTGCAGAGAAACTCTGTCTCAAACAAACAAAACAAAACAAACAAAAAAATCTAATACATTTTTAAGTCAATACAGGAACCAGACATGGTGACTCAGGCTTGACCCCCAGCATTTGGGAACTGAAGCTAGAGGAGTGCCCTGAAGTCAAGGTCATCCTGTACCACTGACTGTGTTTGAGGCAAGCTTGGAGGCCTTGTCCAAAAAATAAACAAAATACTTTTTTTTTGTTGTTGTTGTTTTAGTTGTTTGAGACAGGGTTTCTCTGTGAAACAGTCCTGTCTGTCCTGAAGCTTGCTCTGTATGTCAGGCTGGCTTCGAACTCACAGAGACACACCTGCCTCTGCCTCCCGAGTGCTGGTATTAAAGGCATGTGCCACCACCACCTGGCACATTTTTTTTAAGTAGCACCCAAGCCGGGCAGTGCTACTTAAAAGGCAGGCGGATCTCTGTGAGTTCAAGATCATCCTGGTCTACAGAGTGAGGACAGTCAGAGATAGAGAGACACAGAGAAACCCTGTCTCCTAAGACCAAAAAAAAAAAAAAAATCTTATGCGGAGGCTGGAGAGATGGCTCAGTGGCTAAGAGCACTGACTGTTCTTCCAGAGGATTTGAATTCAATACCCAACGCTCACATGGTGACTCACAACCATCAGTAACTCCAGTTCCACAGTACACAACACCTTCTGGCCTCCGAGGCATGCCCACAGTCCACAGACATACATCAGACAAAACACAGATACACATAAAGAAAGGCTGACACCTGCTAAAGCCTCACCGTGAACCCGCGCTACCCTCCCCCATCATTATTCAGAACTGGTTGAGGGCAGTTCCTTCTGCACAGGGCTAAGCGCGTGGCAGTTGGCACTGTCTACCTGTCTAGCTTGGGTTTAGAAGGAAACATTCTAAACCAAAGGGCTCCTTATTGTAGTCTGTGAAGAAGGAGGAATGTCCACTCCTAACCGGAAGACAGAGGAGGAGGACTTCATGGAGGCCCAGGAACCGGACTGTGGAAGAGTATACAAAGCCTTCACACACATGGAGATGGGACAGTTCATGTTGAGTAATTCTCGCAGCTGTCTCCAGGACAGAGAATGCTTTATGGGGTGGAAATAGTAGGAGACAAGCTTGAAAAACTGGCTTGGATCAGGTGATTAAAACCCCCTGAAAAGTGTCTGTGTTGTGTTAGGGGGCTGGAGAGGTGGCTCAGTGGTTAATAGCACAATACTGCCCTTATAGAGAGTTCAGTTCCCAGCACTCTCGTCGGCCAGACCACAATTACTTATAACTATAGCCCATAGGATGCACAGCCCTGTTCTGAGCTCAGATGCCTGTGTATAGCCCACACATCATAAAAATAAATCTTTTTTATTTTTACTTGTTTTTTTGAAACAGAGTCTCTCTCTAGAGTCCTGGCTGTCTGGGAGCTCTCTATGTAGACCAGGATGGCCTCAAACTCATGCACATTTTCCCGCCTTTGACTCCTGAGTGCTAGGATTAAAGGCATGTGTTACACCCAGCTTAATAAAAACAGTTTTTTTTTTAAATTGTTTTAACATATTCATGGAGCTGGAGCGATGGCTCAGTGGTCAAGAGTACTTACTGCTCTTGCAGAGGCCACTACCTGCATGGTGGCTCACAACCGTGATGCTCTCTCTCCCTTGTCCTGTACAGGCACTAGACACACGCAAAGTGCACATATATACAGGCATGCAAAGAACAGACATAAAAATAAATAAATCTGAGGGGCTGGAGAGATGGCTCAGCGGTTAAGAGCACTGGCTGCTCTTCCAGAGGTCCTGAGTTCAATTCCCAGCAACCACATGGTGGTTCATAGCCATCTATAATAAGATCTGGTGTCCTCTTCTGGCCTGNTCTATTCTATCCCCCCACCTGGGAGATCCATGTGTTTCCCTTAGAGCCTTCTCTTTGCCTAACCTTTCTATGTCTACAGATTTTTAGCTTGGGGGACTGGAGAGATGGCTCAGAGGTTAAGAGCATTGCCTGCTCTTCCAAAGGTCCTGAGTTCAATTCCCAGCAACCACATGATGGCTCACAACCATCGGTAATAGGGTCTGGTGCCCTCTTCTGGGCTGCAGGCATACACACAGACAGAATATTGTATACATAATAAATAAATATTTAATAAATAAATAAATAAATCTTTCAAAAAAGTATTTGTATTTGGGGCTTGGATATATAACTCAGTCACAGAGAGCTTGCCTAGCATGCATAAGGCCCTCGGGACGACCTCCAGGAGCTGGAGGGGAGGCAGGGAGTGTGTTTATGTTGGAGGTGAAGACTTAGTCAGTGGTCCGCCCTATGACCTGCATTCAGGCACCCACAGGTGCCACAGAGATTACTAAGTCCCTCAGGAGGGCTCCAGATAGTCAGATTGTATCTGTCCCTGCCCTGAGATACCTAGTTTCCTAGGGACAACAGAACAGTCATATATATATAATCAACAAAAACACACGCTGGGAAGATTACAGCCAGGTTTCATGGGGAAATGACAGATCAAAGATGTAGTACTGATGGGGAAAGAGCTCAGGTGAATCAGGGGTTCTGCGGAACTTAACCTAAAGCACCCAGACAGGAAAAGATGACAGGAGGGAGGGAGGAGCCAGAGACAGACCTGGGCCATTGGCAGAGGCATCTGCCTAGTCTGAGTTCAGTGTTTTCAAGCTGACTGAAGGCAGAAGCTGAGTTTCAGCAAAGCCCAATGAGCCAAGGTGTGTAGCTGGGCGCTGCCTTGATTGACCTGTGTGGGTCTCTGCACACTCCACGAGCAGATCTGGGTAAGGCAAGAAGGAAATCAGGTTCAGCAGACTTCGTTAGACAGTGTTGATTCAAACTCTTAGAGTCTGACCCGGGCAGTTTATTTAGATGCAGCTAAGTACTGTAATTCTGGGAAAAAATTCCTAGTAACAATTATCCCAATCCCGTGTGCACAGAGTGTGATTACAATAAAACTTGTTTGTACAAGTGACCTCTTCCATAAAGATAAATCTATAGCTTAAGGGCCCAGGATCTGGTGTGGTCTCTGTCATACAGAGGTCACCAAGCTATAAAGTACATGTGACATCTCCCCTAAGGATGGGTTCTATTGACTGAGAAACAGATAAAGGTCCAGGGAAGGAGAGTCTCAGATAGTGTGGGGGATTTGGATTCCATGCAGTGGATGGTGCTAGGGCAGAGACGAGCAAATAAATATTTGCTGTATCAAGCAGTGGGAAGCCCGATGAGCTGGTGTACATCCATCCCATAGAAGGCCAAGGACGAGGAATTGCCACATGACTGAGACCATCCTGGGCTAGACAGCAAGCATCAGGCCAGCTAGGACTAGATAGTAAGACTCCATCTCAGGAAACGGGAAAAGGGCTGGTGAGATGTCTCAGTAAATAAAGGTGCTTGGCTCCAGGCCTGATGACCTGAATTCGGTCCCGGGACCCACATAGTGGAAAGAGAGAACCAACTCCCAGTTAGTCCTCTCTTTTCCATAGGCTTGCCATAGCACACACAAACAAATGTAATTTAAAAATGCATTTTACTGGCCAGGCGGTGGTGGTGCACGCCTTTAATCCCAGCACTCGGGAGACAGAGGCAGGAAGATCTCTGTGAGTTCGAGGCCAACGTGGTCTATAAGAGCTAGTTCTAGGACAGGCTCCAAAGCCACAGAGAAACCCTGTCTTGAAAAACAAAAACAAAACAAAACAAAATCTTATTGAAGAAATGGGGCTGGAGAGATGGCTCAATGGTTAAGACATGCTGTTCTTCTAGAGGACCTAGGTTCAATTTCCAGCACCCACATGGCAGCTCACAACTGTCTGTAACTCCAAGATCTGACACTCTCACACAAATACACATGCAGGTAAAACACCAAAGCACATAAAATAAAAATAAATACATTTAAAATAAATTAATGTAATTTAAATTTTTTTAAATGTTTAAACTGGGGGCGGGGGAGCCCCGGGCATGGGAACAGCGAGTGTGAGCGCTGACAGCATGCTGCCCTGCCAGTCCCAAGATTGTGTAGTCGCGAGCAGATTACTTTAGCCTTTCCTTCCTTTTGTGAAAACAGTGTATGAGTCAGGGTTCTCCCACAAAAGAAAACCAACGACAGAGAGAAAGGAACTGATAGACTGATTCTAAAGAATTGGCTCAGCAATTGTGGAAGCAGCCAAATCCAAAGCCTGAAGGTGCCAGCAGGCTGGAGACCAGGGGAGATGCATGATTTCAGTTCGAGTGTGAAGGGTGTGCACTGCTCGTCGCCTCATGCTGAGAAAGGCCCATCTTTTGTCCTAACAAGCTGATGAAGCTTATGCACCACATAAACAGCAACCTTTACTCAGAATCCTACCAGTCTCATGTTTTTCAAACTGGGGTTCAACCCAGGATTTCTTGAGTGCTAGGTTGTGTTCTAGCACTGAGCTATCCCCAGGCCTCTTCTATTTTTTCCTTTTTCCATTTTCATGTGTGTCTGTGTGCATGGCTGTGTTCATGTGTAAACGTGTGTGCATGTGTGTAGATAGTGATGCCAGGAATCCTCTACTGCTCCTCCACCTCTTCTTTGAGGCAGCACTACTCAGAATTCACCACGTGGCTGGTGGTCTTGCCCTCCAGTTTGCTCTGGGGATCCCCATCCCCACATACTAAGACCGAAATCACAGACAGGCTAACACACCCACCTGGCATTTTTTGTGGGTTCTAAGAACCTGAACCCTGTTTTTCACCCTGAGTGCAAGCACTTGAGTCACTGAGCTGTCTCTCTGGTTACCCTCCCCCCTTTTAAAGATAAGTTAATCTCATTTAAAATACATTTCTGATGGGTCTGTAACTCAGTGTCGAAGTGCTTGTCTATCGGGTGAGACCTTGCTACCCCCACCAAAACAGCTGTTGTCATCATCTAAGACACAAACATTTCTCAGCTACAAGGCTTCCCACGGGATTTATTTATTTATTTATTTATTTTTAATAAAGATTTTATTTATTACATATACAATACAGTGTTCTGCCACCATGTATGCCTGCATGCCAGAAGAGGGCACCAGATCTCATTTTAGATGGTTGTGAGCCACCATGTGGTTGCTGGGAATTGAACTCAGGACCCCTGGAAGAACAGTCAGTGTCCTTAACCTCTGAGCCATCTCTCCAGCCCCTTCCCACAGGATTTAATTTGAATCTTTAACACTATAATCCAGGTATCTATGATTAGTCTCATTTTACAGTCAAGGAGTCAAAAGCGTGGGGAAGTCACTCCGTTTGTCCTTGACACTCACCTGCTCAGCGTCAGAGCTCAAACTACATCTCAGAGCTGTTGGAATCAAGATGTAGCTCTTGGTGCCAGGGATGTAACTCAGTGGGTTCGGTGCTTGCCACTGCGCATGAGACCCTGGTTCTACATCCATGGGCACAGCGGTCCACATGCAATCCCAGCACTGGAGAGATGCAGGTAGGAGGATCAGAAGTTGATCGGTTGAAGCAATTGATTTATTGCTTCCAAAGGCCTCCAACTAAAATTTCTGGTGTTATTTTCCAGCGTAGCTAAAGTCACAGTTACTCCTGTGACAAAGAAAGAAGGGATCTGCCAAAACACTGATTGACCTTTTGTTTCTGAGTTCTCATAGACACAAAACACAGAATAGCCCAATGACTCCAGTGTGCCATGACCACAGACCTTGAAGGGCTAAAGTAGGAGCCTCGTTTCTATCATGGGACTTTCTGTAAATCCTGAACAATTGCACGGGCAGCGCAATTGGAACCCAGTGCTAAAGACTGTTGGTTTTGAGCTAGGGACAGCTCAGTGGAGAAAGGGCTTGTGTGAGGACAGAATTCAGATCTCTAGAAGCCATTTAAAAATTAGGCAGGCGTGGTAACCTCCTGTGGTCCCAGCTCCCGGGACACAGGGACAAGGGAGTCCCAGGGCCAGCTGGCTAGCTTGACTTGGGAGTCTGTGACCTCTAGCTTCAGTGAGAGACTATCTCAGTAAACAGGTAGGACAGACTGGGGAAGACACTAGACTTCAACACTGGGCCTCCACCCTTGCATCCATACATGTGCACACCCACCTACCCACATACATGTGAACATGCATACATGTGCGCACCCACCTGCCCACATACATGTGAATATGCACTCATGTGTGCAACCTATCCACATACATGTGAATATGCATACAGGTGTGCACACCTACTCACATACATGTGAACATGCATACATGTGTACATACCCACCCACATACATGTGAATATGCATGCATGTGTGTACACCATACACACTCCATACAGAAAAAAAAACATGAATTTGTTTAGTAGAGACATGCCTGGTTTTTCCAGCTGCAGCTGGAACCTCTATAGGTACAGGAACCTGGATCTCTCTCCAACTGGCAAAGGATCTGAATCCCAGGGAGGAGCTGCTGAGACCTGTGGGCCACAATTCCCACCCTGTCCAGGCCTAGTGCCCAGGAGGCTAGCTGGGTGTGGCAGTCCCTGGGAGCCCAAGGGGAAGCTTTGAAGTCTCCATTACCAGTAGTTGGCCTATAGCTGTTTGCTATAGATATTGAGAATGCCTGACTCTGTGGCTAACTAGGAGCTTCACTCTCTGTCTCTGCAGGAACCCAACCAAGTAGCATTTATGGCACAACTTTAATAAGTCCAACTGGCTCTAAGCCCTGGAAGGGGTGGATTGGGGAGCAAGTCCTGGCTCTGTCCCTTGAACCTCCAGAAACTTCCATTTCCCTTGAAGGAAGGCAAAGAAATGTACCTAGAGAGAACAATGAAGTACCTGGGCTGTCTGCCTTGGGGCTCTGCCACTGCTGGCTAAGGAGGCAGCAGTATTTGTCACCTAAATCAAGGGCTGCCCAGATCACAGGGCTGGAGTCCTCCAAGGAAGACAGGGCTGCCAGTTTCCTATTCTATCAGGGTTCCCACAGAGCCTGCCCCCCAGTGACTTCACAATGAACTTTGTACGCCTTTCACCGAACCCTTTCCCCTGTCCATCCATTTGTCTCTCAGCACCTCTGTCCCTGTGGGTCTCTGGCCCTCTGTTGTTTCCCAGCGTCCTTCCAGAGGCCCTGGGGAGCAGAGCTGTGGAGGCAGGGGGCAGTGGGAAAAGGACAGTGTCCGGTTCTCACCAAGGACAATAAGGGGCGGAAAGGGCTGGAGCCAAGGCCTGGCGCAGACTAGCCCTCCCGCCTGCCCTGGGCGCCCCCGGGTCCCGCCCTGTCCCACTGGTATGCCCTAAATGCCAGGCGCTCTTCGTGCTGGTGCCTGTCCCGGGAGGGAGGCCAGCCCTGCCTACTCGCCTCAGACTCAATGTCCCACTGCCTTCTTGGAGGGTGGGATCACCTTTGACTCCAAGGAGCACCTCGGGTCAGGAGCCAGAGGCCTCCCGCCCGGCTACACCGACTCCGCCCCCGTATTATTTACTCCAGTTTCCTGAGTTGGTGGCGGGTGCCTGCGGGTGTCACTGCCACGAGTGAGCGAACTGGAGGAAACATCTGGCTCCCTCTGTTCTCCAGGGGGGGGATGCCCCTCTCTCACTCAGGTCTACTGCCTTCCGGGTAAAGCTGAGTCCCCAGGGCCCCAGGTTCTTTGGCCTCTTTGACCTTCAGGTCTTGGAAGCCACCGTGTCCTCAGGCCCTTTACCTAAAGATGGTGATTAGAGGCCGCGATATCCCTGCCTGGGTTAATTGGCAGGTCAGCCGTTCACAGCCTACAACTAGACACCACAGATAGGCTGAGTATAAAGCTGCTATTGGCGCCGACCTGCCTTGTAAATCCACCCATTCCTGAGGGATGGGTCATTATTCCTGAGGCACATACTGCCCCTGGTCCTACATGGTGGGTGGTAGCAGGTGGCTAGATCCCTTAGCACTGTTAAGACACCTGTTGCCGCTCTTGCCCTCACTCCCCTAGTCATAGAAATGATGCTGCTGTCTGCCTGGCTCCAGCTGAGCTAGCCTTCTGGAAGCCTCTGGATACTCAGGAAGCCTCACCCCAGGCTGTATGTGCCCTACCCACAGCTCTCCACGTAAGGAGAAAGTCAAAGTCTGACAGTAAGATCTAGAACCATCCAGCTTTCCACAGACTCAGGACCCACCTCACATTCCTCTGACTTCCCTGCTCTCTCTCTAGGTTAGCCAGGAGCCTGAACTCCGTGCTCAGTTAGACTGAGATCTCTATCGAAATCTCTGCCCCACTCCCAGCCCACAGCTAGGAAGGGAGATTTCTGCCCTCCCAGGAGGGTGGTTGGACCCTTGGCTTCCAAAGACCTAGAGCACCCCCTAGCGGCCTTTTAGGGACAATCTGCAGGGAGTGCGCTGCCTAGGTGTCCAGGACAGATGAGCTCACAGCGCCCTCTGCAGGCACTTGGTGTAGACGGGGACAGAGCCAGGTTATGGGACAGGGTAGGGTGGCCTCTAACCCTCCCTCAGAACCCCTTTCACACTTTCATTTATCTTAACTAGATCTTATCCCCTAACTTTTAGGTGCGTTTAAAAAAATAGAATTTTGTCCTTCTTAGAAAGGTTGGAGGACAAGTTCTTTCATTCAAACAACCTACTTTCCATTATCAGGCACTAGTGAGCATACAAAAGTGACCAGGATGTGTGTTCTCTAAAACCTACATCACCCCAGAAGAGGAGCCTTGGTGGCCTAAAGGACAAGCACTCTGGACAGAGCTGCTTCTCATGACAGCGCAGAACACAATCTGAGGGCCACGTGCTTCATTTCCATCTAGACTGGCTGTTCCTCGATATATTCTGAGAAAACTTATGAATTTCCCAGTATCTGGGACAAAAGATAAAGGGGGGAAAGCAGAGTGAAGAGGCAAGGGCTGGAGACTAGCCTCGGATCCACGGAAACAGGCAAAGGCTGGAGACTAGCCTCGGATCCACGGAAACAGGCAAAGGCTGGAGACTAGCCTCGGATCCACGGAAACACAGGCAAGGGCTGGAGACTAGCCTCGGATCCGTGTAAACAGGCAAAGGCTGGAGACTAGCCTCGGATCCACGGAAACACAGGCAAGGGCTGGAGACTAGCCTCGGATCCACGGAAACACAGGCAAGGGCTGGAGACTAGCCTCGGATCCGTGTAAACAGGCAAGGGCTGGAGACTAGCCTCGGATCCACGGAAACACAGGCAAGGGCTGGAGACTAGCCTTGGATCCGTGTAAACAGGCAAGGGCTGGAGACTAGCCTCGGATCCACGGAAACACAGGCAAGGGCTGGAGACTAGCCTCGGATCCACGGAAACACAGGCACTTGGCCCATGCTAGAGTAGAACAGATGGATGAGGAGAGCAACATCAGTATGAGACTCCTACCTCCCAGCTTGCTACAAAAGGATCCAGGGTCCTTTGCTCACGAGGAGGACAAAAGTTCATTTCTCAGCATGGGAGCTGGAGTAACAGCCCATGTGGAACCCACATTCTAGGAGTTAAGGGGTTCACTTCCACTGTAAGATCTTTCCTGGCTTTGAAGAAGACACTGCCACCTTACAGCGTGTGCGCATGCGCGCGCGCACACACACACTCAATATTAAAAATCTACTCTGGTTTGGGAAGACAGCCCTTCCTGTTATCCTCTCAGCCTTTAGCCTCTCCCCACAGGTTAACACCTTGAATCCCATTTGCATGTCTTCCACAGGGGCTCTCTGGTAAGCAGAGGACAGTGCAGGGCCGGCCAAGCTCAGGCACTGGTAGCTGAGGTCTACAACTTATCAGTGCTTACAGACAGAACTACAAAGAATCAACTTTATTCGTCACTCGGGGTTAGTTTCTCTTCTTGCCCTTGCCAGTGACCTTGGCTGGTGTGAGCACTGGCGCTGTTGCCTGGTACAGCGTGGAGGAGATCTTGTTGATGTAGTACAGGCCAACCATGGAGAAGATGAAGCTACAGGATAAAGAGAAAACAGCACATCAATAGGCATGCCGCTAGCAGGGCGGACACCAGTTTCAGGGAAAGAATTCCGGTTTTGGTTTGGGAAATCAGGAAAGAACAAAAATGAGAAAAACGAAGGACTGGCAACATCACAGGGATCTGGTAACAAGACAGGCGTCCCTGTACCCCTGCCCAGCTGTCAGCTACATACCAGGTGGTGACACACACGCGGTGGATGAGGCCAGATGCAAAGAGCGCCAACAGCAAGCAGAGGAGGACTGGGGAGGCAAGAACAAGGATGCTGGAAAAGGGATGTCCTGGTGGGCACACCTTCAATCCCAGCCCTCGGGAGGCAGAGGCAGGCGGAGCTCTGGGAGTCTGAGGTCAGCCTGGTCTACACAGAGAAATCCTGTCTTGAAAAGAAAAAAAATCAAAAACAAAAAAGCAAAGAAATGTCCTGCTAAAAGTCGAGAGTTCAGAGGGCCTTAACATTGTTCAGAACACGGCAGTGAGATCTGGAGTTGTGTTTGGTTTTTGTTTTACTCGCTTTGCTACACATCCCATTTAACTTCCTGGTCATCCCCCCCCCCTGCCAAAAAAACAAAACAACCTGTGCCCTCCCCAAAACAAGAGGAAGCTGAATACAGTGGTACATGCCTCCATAGCTCAAGCAGAAGGACCCTTAAACCCAGGAATTCAAGACAACACAGTGAGACCCTGCCTCAAAAGCAAATTAATAAATAAAATAAAATGTACTAGCAAGGCTTGGAGAGCAAGGCTCATTCCCATTATTTAGGAAGAGACCTAAGGCCTGACCTAAGGAGGGGGTTAGAGGGCAGAAGGGTGAAGCCAGCAGGGAAGGCAAAGGAAGACAAGGATTTTGTCTCCCAACAACGGTTTCTTTCAGAAAATAATGGTGATGGTACATGTGGGATGAAGTTTAAGAGACAGAGTTCTGGAAACCTGCACCAGCGAGGCGAGGAAGTGTGGACAGCGATGACCGGTCGGTGTTCCTGGGTCAACCTTTCACACGACTGCAACTGCTAGGAGTTTCTGAGTGTGTGGCTTTCCAGAGGGGATGTTGACTTTGCTTTGTAAACTTAATTCTCCACAAATGATTAAACCATCAGATCTTTAAGGGAACCATCTACCAAGGATTATCAAAAGCTGATCTATCAGGGCTGGATATGTGGAGCTGGTGGAGTTCTTGCCTCTCTTGAATGCCGCCCTGGGTTCCATACCAGCACATCATCTACCTGAGATGGTGCTGATCCCAGCACTTGGGTGGGGGCTGGGGGGATCAGCAGTTCAAGGGTTCAAAGTCATCCTTGGCCACATTGTAAGTTCAAGGGGAGAAAGAGGAAAGAGAGAGCTCTAACAGTGATTCTCTCTTCTCCTCTGGTTGGGAGTCCTGCTATCGTTTATCAGTAACATCCCAGTAAGTACCGCCTTCACAATCCCCTCAAGAGAACCCTAGTACGGGCTCAATTTCACATCAAAAATCCCTCAGTGAACTTGTCTTGCTTCCTTTTCTCACAGGAGCAAAAACCACCTTCCTGAGGATGCCAACTTAACTGTGCTCGAAACCTTTCCTGGGAGCCAGCCAGGTTTTCCTTTTTCTTTCTTCTTTGTTCTTCTCTTCCAGTTCCAATGCCAGGAGCTGGACAGAACGCTTGATCCAAAAGCACTCTGTCCTCAAGACAGTTTGAGCAAACGTATTTCTCCGGTACCATCTTAACCACAGGGAAATTCAGCATCATGTTTGGGACAGGTTAAAAAGAGTTCAACCAACTACCGAGTTTCACTTACTCTCTGGGAAGATCTTTGCTTGGAAACCTTTACCAAAGACCAGATTCTCGAGATTATTGAAGGCCTGGGTTGAGGGGATTAAGGAGAAACTCCTGCAACAAGACAGGACTGGGGAGTAAGAGACAAGCAAAGCCCAGGGCTGGGGAGGAGAAGAAACGCAAAAGCCCACTCGGTCCCCTACCCATCTTCTGTTCAAACACCTCCTCCCCAACCCCTTTTCCAGCGTAGAGAGGATACAGTCAGGGAGAAGACGAAAAGGCCGGAGCCCAGCAGGCCCCCCTGAATAGTGAGCCACTCGGTGGAGGCCAGCTGGCGGCTGTATATCTGCATGCCAGCGAAGAGCAGCAGGGATAGGAGGGAGGACAGCGCCAAGGAGGTTCCGGTACCGACTACTGGGGATGAGAAAATGAGTCAAACAAAGCTTCAGGCAGATTCGCCCCGGAGTTCGGTCCGCCAACCACTTCCAAGCGCTCGGGGTACTGCAGCCACACGCCCTCCCCTCACCCCACGGCGACCTCCAGGAACCCCCAGCCCCCACACCTAAGTTCCCGCCTGTCCCGAGGAAATGCCAGCGCCCTGGAAACCAGGACACGTCAGCTTTACGGAAGCTGCCGGGAAAAGAGGGCCACCCCAACGCCCACCCCCACTAGGGCAGCCCGGGGATTCCGCCGGTCCGGTTACCCATCACGCCCCGCCCGTGGGTCCAATCTGTGCCTCTGGCAGAGAAGGAGAGGAGCCAAAGCCGACGCGGGTGTCTGTACGCAGGCGTCGGGGCCAACGTGGACTCGCTTTACTTCTTCCTCTAGGCGCCTTGGACGCAGCGCCCTCTTGCGGCAAGGAGGAAATAGTGCTTCGAGGAGCATTCTAGGCCACCGCCCTGCTTGGTCTCCAGCCTTCTTCTGCACCCAGCGGCATCTGCTGCCTCTCAGGACCAGCTGCATTCATTCATGGGGTCACTCATGACCCCATGGCCTAGAGTCACCTATGTCTTCTTTGCTATTTATGTCATCTGTAGTACAAGTTCCTCAGACCTCCCTGCCCTACTCTGGTTGCCTCAACATCTCCGAAGACATGCCCCACCCAAAATGTAGCACTCGTCTTCCTCTGAAATCAGCCTCTTGCCCTATGTGAGTAGGATGAGGAGGGATCGATGAAGGATTCTAATAGAAGGAATGGTTCCTTTCCCGAATGCCCTTCCAGGTTAGCCACCCCCTTGACCGCCTTTGAAGAACCACGTGGGAAGAACTATTTCCCACCCCCAACCTCGACGGGCGCAGTTCGAGGCAGGTCCCTGGAGCATGCGCAATGACATCTCACCCTCCCCACCCCTTCCCACACCCCACCCGGCTCCTGCATTAAGCCCCGGGTTCGCAGCAGCAGCCCGGTCGGGCCACTGGGGGCGGGCGGGCACAGTTGGGCCATGGCTGAGGGTGAGGATATGCAGACCTTCACTTCCATCATGGATGCACTAGTCCGCATCAGTGTGAGTTAAGGTGGGGTCAAGGGGAAGGGAGGGGTGTAGAGGGTCGGGGAAAGCCAGCTCCTTGAACAGGTGGGGGTCCAGGAAGAGTCTGGAATGTAGAGGCAGGGCTAGTTATGACAGAAATAACGGGAAGCAGAGTGCAGGTGTGCAGGGATCCTAGCGACAGCCGGGTGCTGAGTGCCCTAAAGACTCCCGTCTGCCGGGGTGTAGGCAGCGAGAAGCGGTCCGGACCCAGCGGGTAGGCTTGGGGCAGCGGCCAGCAGTGCACCAGGGTTATGAGAAAGGGCATGTGAGGGCTTGGATGTTTTCCAAGAAACTGAGGACAGGTCGGGGGGAATGATGAAAAAGCTTTCCCTAGGTGCAGTTCCCAATTTGGACCCCTCCCGACCCCCCACCCTACCTCCCCCACCCCCTGCGAGCTGCCGTGCAATCTGCGGTTGTCATGGCAACCCGTGCCCGGCTCTCCCAGAGGCGGTGCCAACCCTACTCCCCCCCCACCACCACTTCCTTCCCCCTTCCCTCCCTGTCCCTCCCTCCTTTGTGTCAGCTGCGCCCCTGACCGGGATGGCTGCGAAGAGAGGGACCAAGGTGAGGTGTGGGGGTGGGGAATAGCCAGAAGACCCCTCACCAAAAGGGGGAAGGATACTTCCGGTGGGGAGGGGGCAAGTAGGCGGGGCGCTCTCCCTCCCCCCAGATAGGGCGAAGGGTTGCAGCAGGCCCAGTTTCTCCACCAGACTGGGCTGGAGACCTCGAGTATTGGAGGCGAAGAGGAATGGCTTGATTTGGGGAGACGGGAAGAAATAGAAGTGAAGAACGGAGGATGGGCGCTGGGGTGGCCACGGGCTTGTGCCCAGCCGGCTCGGAGAGCTAGCGCACTCTGGCCGCGGGGAACTGTCATGCGCCTAAGGGCTGCTAAGAAAAGGGGGCGGGGGACAACACCCAGATGTAGAATGGGTGGTGCCCTTGAAATAAATCCCAGAAGCCGGCCGGTGATTCAGAGATGGAGGGATGGAGACAGGTGAGCAGGGAGGACTGCCTGCCAGCTCTGCTGGATCCGGAGTGATGGGGGTGGGGCGTGATGCTAGGGGAAGCCTGAGCTCCAACCATACCTTCGTGCTGGGCCTTAAGCGCTCCAAGGGGGAACAGAAACAGGAGACAGAGAGCTGGGAAGGTGTGTGGACCAACCAAGGCAGGTTCTGGGCCAAAACAGTAGCTTGTACTGCCAAAGGACCCGCTGAGAAAACGCCCGAGTGTCCTCGCTCCCACACAGCCTCCTGTCTTCCACAGACAAGCATGAAGAACATGGAGAAGGAGCTGCTGTGCCCAGTGTGCCAAGAGATGTACAAGCAGCCGCTAGTGCTGCCTTGTACCCACAATGTGTGCCAGGCCTGTGCCAGGGAGGTCTTGGGCCAGCAGGGCTACCTAGGCCATGGTGGGGACCCCAGTTCGGAACCCACTTCTCCTGCTTCTACTCCTTCTACCCGAAGCCCCCGCCTCTCTCGGAGAACTCTCCCCAAACCAGATCGTTTGGACCGGCTCCTTAAGTCAGGTGGGGCTGGGGTTTGTGGGATGGGGTGGGAATGCAGAAAGATGGGAGAGGGTCGGCGCATCTGTTCTGGGGTGGAACTACTTACTGCTTACCTGGATTTTTAGGAGGGCTGAGCTCTGATGCAATGAAAGTCCAGTTTTTAATTGAGCAGAGGCCATCCACCGCCAGTCAGCTGTAATTCTAACCTCTGCCTACTGGGTCCTCCCACAGGCTTCGGGACATACCCTGGGCGGAAGCGGGGTGCCTTGCACCCCCAGACGATCATATTCCCGTGCCCAGCCTGCCAAGGCGATGTGGAGCTGGGGGAGCGCGGCCTTTCTGGGCTTTTCCGAAACCTGACCCTAGAGCGCGTGGTGGAGAGGTACCGACAGAGTGTGAGCGTGGGAGGCGCCATCCTGTGCCAGTTGTGCAAGCCCCCACCGCTAGAGGCCACCAAGGGCTGCACCGAGTGTCGAGCGACCTTCTGCAATGAATGCTTCAAGCTCTTCCACCCCTGGGGCACTCAGAAGGCCCAGCATGAGCCCACTCTGCCCACTCTCTCATTCCGCCCCAAGGTGAGCCGGTTCTTATGGGGTCTGAAGTGGGAGGGGCATGGTGGTACTGAACCAATGGTTGGGGGTGGCTGGCATTTGGGCTTCCAAAGGGTGGTGGGCCAGGTTGAGTTTTTGTCTGTGTGTGTATGAGTATGTGTGTATGTGTGTGAATAGTGTATATGTGTGAGTGTGTGTGCACACACATGTTTGTGTGAGAGAAAGAGACAGACAGGTCTTAGAGCTGGAGAGACGGCTCTGTGATTAAGAGCTCTTCCAGAGAATCCCAGTTTGCTTCCCTGTAATTTCCACTCCCAGCTCCAGGGGATACAACCCCTGTGGCCTCTTCAGGCACTCACACGTACATTTCCACACATAGCCACATACATACACATAATTCAAAATGAAATACTAAGAAAACAAGACAGAGCCTTGCCATATCGCCCACACTAGCCTTGAACTCATGGCAAGCCCCTTGCCTCCACTTCCTGAGTACATCTGGCCGCCTGATGGCCCGGCTCTAACATTCACTGACCAGGTGATTCAGTATTTGTGCACGACTCATCTCATCTTCTGCACGCAGATGAGAGAATCTACCTGCGATGTCTGTACCCTAAAGACTGTTGATAGGATCGCAGGAGATATTGTTGCCTAAAAAAGTGTTATCTGGCCAACCATGGCAGCACACGCCTGAGTTCCCAGCACTTGGAAGGTTAAATCAAGAGACTTGGAAATTGAAGGTCAGCCTGGGCTACACAGGAAAACTCTATCTCAAAAAAAGTTGTGTATAGTCAGGCAATGGTGGAACATATCTTTAGTCCCAGCAATTGAGAGGCAGAGGCAGGCAGATCTCTGTGACCAGCTTGGTCTACAATAGAGTTCCAGGATAGCCAGGACTGTTACACAGGAAAAACCCTGTCTCGAAAAAACAACAACAAAAAGTTGTTTATATGCAGGATGCTGCTATTCACGGGTACGGCTGTGAACAAAGATGAGCTACAGGGTTATATTAATTATCATCATTGTTGTTATTACTGTATACATATCGGTGTGAAGTAGATGAGGGAAGAGCCGTGCCAGTGAAGGGGACATTGGACAGTTTAGAAGTGTTTTAATGCCAGTATCCACCACCAGGTGGCACTAGGGAGCACCACCGCTATTTCCACTCCCATCCATCTCAAGGCTGGAGGAGCGTAACCAATTGCTGGTAGGTCAGCACACTCACAGACTCTGCTGGCTGTTTCACTGTCCTTTGTACCCCCAGGGTCTGATGTGTCCAGATCACAAGGAAGAGGTGACTCACTACTGTAAGACATGCCAACGACTGGTATGTCAACTCTGCAGGGTACGACGCACCCACAGTGGACACAAGATCACTCCAGTGCTCAGTGCCTACCAGGCCCTCAAGGTAAAGACCTCTGCTTTCTCAGCCCCAGGCTCACACACACCAGCACACCCCTCCTAATTACTTGCTTCTGCAGAGTCAGTATGACGCCCACCTCCTTCTTTGCCCTTAGGATAAGCTGACAAAGAGCCTGGCATACATCTTGGGAAACCAGGACACAGTACAGACCCAGATCTGTGAGCTGGAAGAGACCATCAGGCATACTGAGGTGAGGAAAGGCGTGGATGTGGGCCTCTGATCCTGCTTGGATGGGCATGCCCCCCTTGCCTTGCTGCCAGTTCAGAGCCCGCAGGAGGAAGATGTGCGTGGGTGGAGGCTCTGGTTAAACTTCCTTGGCAAGCACACCAGTGCCTGGCTTAGGCTGTAGCTAGGGCTGCAATGGGGGTAGGAGTGCCGCAGCTGGGGGCTAAGAAGCTCAGATGCGCCTCGGTTCAGCCTAGCATGGATACAACCTTACAACTAGGGGTCAGGCGAGGCACAAACAGCTTCTGCAAGGTTGAGGTAGCTGAGGTGGGAATGGATGATAATGGTGGCATAAGCCACCTGTGCGCCATAGCTAGTGTAATCCAAAAGTGGACATCACAGCAAACATGGCCTTTCTTGTTTGGGTGAGACATTAAGAGATTAATTAATTAATTATAGCCAGGCAGTGGTGGTGCACGCTTTTAATCCCAGCACTCAGGAGGCAGAGGCAAGTGGATCTCTGTGAGTTCGAGGCCAGCCTGGTCTACAGAGTAAGTTCCAGGACTGGCTCCAAAGCTATTGGGAAACACTGTTTTAAAAGAAAAAAAGAAAGAAAAGAGAGAGATTAAGACTATGAAAGAGCTAAGGCAAAATATGGCCAGTTAGTGTAATGACGACCACAAGCTGCAGTTTCTAAAGGAGCTATGTCTCAGAGAGGGCCCTTTGCTGTATTTTCTGACGTGCATCAAGACAGAAGGGTTCTCCGGAGAAGGCTCTCCTTGACTCACTAGAACCAAACGATCTTGTTCGCCAGACACTGGTGTTGAGGCTTCAATGTACCCAAATAACCAACTATCTAAAGCAGCTCTTACTTTCCCTTAGTTTTTGGGCTTTCCCCCTTGGCCTCTCAGCAACATGGCTAAGTCAGCCAGGTACTCATTTATCACATCTCTTCTTCCCAAGTGCAGCGCTCTAGAGTTGGCAGTGGGGCTCAGTGGTGAGCACACATCTCCGTCACAAAGGGCAAAGGGGCTCTGGAGAGATGAACCCACAAGGCAGCTCATGGTCACCTGACCTCCGGCTCCTTCAGGGCTGCCGCACACGTGTGGTGCTCACAGGCACACACACGGATAAATGAAATCAAGATGGTTTATAAAAAATGTGTTAAAAGATTGTGTATACCTGCTGCATTAATACATGGTCAAGGCCCCAAATCACCACAATAACAAAACACAAAACTGGCAAAATTAATTTAAATAAATTTGGCGGGTGGTGGTGGCACACACCTTTAATCCCAGCACTCAGGAGGCAGAGGCAGGTGGATCTCTGTGAGTTCTAGGTCAGCCTGGTCTACAAGAGCTAGTTCCAGAACAGACTCCAAAGCTACAGAGAAACCCTGTCTCGAAAAAAAAAATTAAAGAAATTATTTAAGTTAAAGATGTAACCATTAGGGGCTGGAGAGATGGCAGAGGTTAAGAGCACTGGCTGTTCTTCCAGAGTCCTGAGTTCAATTCCCAGCAACCACCACATGGTGGCTCATAACCCTCTGTAATGAGGTCTTGTGCCCTCTCCTGGCATAGAGGTGTACATGCTGGAGGATCATTGTATATAAAATATATAAATCTTTTTTAAAAAATGTAACCAGCCTGGCGGTGGTGGTAGGTATAGAATTAATATGACTTTTGTACTTTTCTCCTGTGTTAGTTTGGTTTCTTAGATCAAACCAAAAATCTAGGAAATAGAAGGGGCCTCTCTCTCCTCTCTCCTACAACTATGGTGTAGCACTCAGGAAAGTCAGCACAGATGATCAGGAGGTGACCATACCTGCGGCGTAGGTGCCTTACCGTGACCCTGGCCCAATTGAGATGGCTGGGTTAAATTTGCCCAGATTCCCTAGGATAGTATGGTATGGCGTCTTAGGTCCAAGCGCTGCTGTCTCCAAGAAGACAGTTCGGTCACTCATCCCTTGGGTGTTGCTCCTTGGACAGGTGAGTGGTCAGCAGGCGAAGGAGGAGGTGTCACAGCTGGTTCGGGGACTGGGGGCCGTGCTGGAAGAGAAGCGGGCCTCTCTGCTGCAGGCCATTGAAGAGTGCCAGCAAGAACGGTTATCACGGCTCAGCGCCCAGATGCATGAACATCAGAGCCTGCTGGACGGCTCTGGTTTGGTGGGTTATGCCCAGGAAGTCCTTAAGGAAACAGATCAGCCTTGCTTTGTGCAAGCAGCCAAACAGCTGCATAACAGGTACTGGGGGATGTGGTCCAAGGGTGCAGGCTGCAGGGAGGTGGGCATCACGGGTGTAGCGAGTGCCTAGGACAGGTGGAGAGCTGGAGCCCAGGGATTTTCATGTAGTCAGACTGATGCTAGTGTCTTCTGAAGAGCGAGGTGGAGCCCTGAAGCAGAGAGCCAGGCTCTAGGGTAGGCAGGGCAGTGTCCTGAGGAGGGATTGCTGCCCGCCTGGCCGTGCCTGACCCTTGTCTGCCCCATTCTAGGATTGCCCGAGCTACTGAGGCCCTGCAGACGTTCCGGCCAGCTGCCAGCTCCTCCTTCCGCCATTGTCAGCTGGATGTGGGGCGTGAGATGAAGCTGCTGACGGAGCTTAACTTCCTGAGAGGTAAGGAGCTAGCCAGGCCCATGTCCAACCAGAGCCTTCTTCCCTTTCCCCCCAGCAGCGGACCCGGGGGGCAGTGCCCACCAGGGACCTCCTGGCCTCCTGCCTGGCCTGGCCAGCCACTCCCACCCAGCCAACCCCGCCACACCATCCTACCGCGCTCAGCGCTGCTTCTCCCTCTCTCTTTGTAGGCTGTGGCCACGGCGGACTGTGCTCCGGAACACCCCAGGCAAGTCAGCAGCCCTGCCCTGGGGGCCCTGCTACCCGCCGGGCCCCCTCCCTACTCCCTCCCCGTGCTCCCACACAGCTTGGCCACCCACATATTGCTTCCTTCTGTCCCAGTGTTCTCTGAATTCTTGGTCTTCCCACTTGGCAAATGCCCTGTCTCTTCTACCTTCTTTAAGCTATTGCATAATCCTGGTCCTCCTGACCTCTCGTTATCTTGGCCCTTGCCCTGTGGACTTTCCTTCTCTTCCTCTTGACCACATGCACTGCCCGGCTTACTCTCCTCTGCTCCCTTTCTGTTTTCTGTCTTGCTGACCCTGTTACCCCCTCCTGACCCTTTTGCATCCCTTCCTGCTCAGGGCTCTCTTGCCTGGGTTCCAGTAGCCTTTCCTGCCTCGTTCTGGGGCTTCTCCTAACTCAGAGAACCTACGCTTGTAAGGGCCCTCAGAACGCAATTGGTCTGACGCTGTCATTTGAGTGAGGAGAAAGCTGAGGCCCAGAGAGGGAAAGAGGGTAGTGGCAGACTTAGACCAGAGTTCGGGCTCCTGTTCCCTGCCCAGCACTTGCCCACTTCTTTCCCCTTTGGGCCCTGTCTTGCCCACCCAGGTTTCTTCCCCAGCTCCCTCACCTACACTCACCCCCCGGCTCCCGCTGCTTCCTCTTTCCCGCCTGCCCCTTTCTCCATGCCAGGCCAGCGGCCAGGCCCTGACTGACCCCTGTTGTCTCTTCCCACAGTGCCTGAGGCTCCTGTCATTGACACCCAGCGCACCTTCGCCTACGACCAAATCTTCCTGTGCTGGCGGCTGCCCCCCCATTCACCACCTGCCTGGCATTACACCGTTGAATTCCGGCGTACGGATGTCCCTGCCCAGCCAGGCCCTGCACGCTGGCAGCGTCGGGAGGAGGTGAGGGGCACCAGTGCCCTTCTTGAGAACCCTGACACAGGCTCTGTGTATGTGCTGCGTGTCCGTGGCTGCAACAAGGCTGGCTATGGAGAGTACAGTGAGGACGTGCATCTGCACACGCCTCCAGCCCCTGGTGAGTAGACAGACTCATGGCTTCATTGGTGAAGGTGTTCATGCAGAGGGCACAAAATGGCCCAAGTACTTAGCTGGTTCCCAATGGGCACAGGAAGAGCAGTTGAATACAATTTGATTTTTATGATTTGTATAATTTGATTTGTGGGTTACACTCATTTCCTCTGGAGCTAAACTGCCCTGGTTCAAAACCCACCTTGACAACTGTGTGTCCTTAGCCTCAAGTGTTCTTCCTTCTCTGAACTTCAGAGTCTTCTTCTACAGAGGTAATAATAATAAATAGAGTGGTTTGATAATTAACACAGTATAGACAGCCCTGACTCCAAGTAAAGGCTCAGTCCCTGTTAACGAGAAGAGATGAGGTTGGGTATAGGGCTCAGGTATGAGCGTATGAGGGCAGAGCATGAACGGGAAGTCACGGTCAGTGGAATAGGATGGCTGGAGACGGTACACAAGGCCAGTGTGGAAGACAAGCTGCAGAGACACGGAGTCAGCTAGAGACCCACCCGCTAGTCATCTCTGAAGCTCTTCCTGGGTCCCCATGCCTATTTGGGGTGCCGCTTTCTTCCCTATGTCCCTATTTCAATTCCCCATGCCCATTCTTTGGGCCCCTTCCAGTTCCTGGTGACTGAATCTCTTGACACCATGTTCCCAGTGTTTGTGCTGACACCCATGATCCCCAGTGCCAGTGTGTGTCCCTGAAACCCTTCCTTCTGTCTTAACCTCCTCCTGCTTCTAGTCCTGCACTTCTTCCTTGACGGCCGCTGGGGTGCGAGCCGAGAGCGGCTAGCTATCAGCAAGGACCAGCGAGCGGTGCGGAGCATTCCGGGGCTTCCCTTGCTGCTGGCTGCCGAGCGGCTGCTCACAGGCTGTCATCTGAGTGTGGACGTGGTCCTGGGTGATGTGGCTGTGACCCAGGGCCGCAGCTACTGGGCCTGTGCAGTAGACCCTGCCTCCTACTTGGTCAAGGTGGGCGTCGGGCTGGAGAGCAAGCTTCAGGAAAGCTTCCAGGGTGCCCCGGATGTGATCAGCCCCAGGTCAGGCCCTTCTGCAAGGGATGGGGGATGAAGCCCTGGGAAAGGAGCTGGGGTTGGCAAGGGTGGTCCAGGGAGCACAGATTTGCTGAGGCGGGGCTGGGGAGGGGTAAGAGCAAGTAGCATGGACGCCAGACTGGGAGGCTTACGGATAGAAGCATGGAAGCGATGTGGACTCAGCAGAAAGGTCTTTGAGGGCGGGGTTTCAGAGTGTATGCCTGGAGAATGGGTTGATAGAAGGCAGAGCTATTCCGTCTTCCTTCCATCTGTCACTCAGGACCAGTGCTCCACCTATCTAAGCTCCCTGTTCTTTCCCCTAACACTTCATTTCCATGTGAAGCTGTCTCCCCAAGACCCTTAACCTACCTCTCTCTCACCATCTCAAAGGTTCCCTTAAAGCTATCTCTGCAGCCCTGCTCCCCTCCCATGCCTCATTAATACCTCTTCCAACATTTCCCTCCTGAACCTTCTTTCCCAAGTTCTCCATCCTTCAACATCCCATTTCTTCAAGATACCTTCTCCCCAACTAAAATTCGTTTGGAATTCTGTTGTCTGCATCCCTGTATCCCTCCATCCTCATCCCTCTTCCACCGCCACCTTCCGACCCTGGGTCTGCACTGCCCCTCCCACCCCCCCGCATCTTAATCACTGTGCCATCAGCACCATGTCCCTCAGCTGACATCCCTCAGCAGCACCTTTGACCCTGACAGGCCAAGCCCCTCGTTCCTTCAGTGTGCTCTAGTAACCGCCCATCTCTCTTTCCCATTACCCCTCTCCTTACTTCTTTCTTACACAAACTGAAGCCTCAAGCCTTACACTCTGACCTTTGCCACCTCAACATGTGTTCACCTTAATACCTGCACCCTCTTGTTCCCCAACATCCCACCCTTCCAACATTTCAGCTCCCTGGTCCTTCCCCCATTCCCTTCCTCCACCTCCCAACATCCTCCTTCCCGATTCCCACTCCTACAGATACGACCCGGACAGCGGGCACGACAGCGGTGCCGAAGATGCTACAGTGGAGGCGTTGCCACCCTTTGCCTTCCTCACCATTGGCATGGGCAAGATCCTGCTGGGCTCCGGAGCAAGTTCAAACGCAGGGCTGACAGGGAGGGATGGCCCAGCAGCCAGCTGCACAGTGCCCCTGCCACCCCGCCTGGGCATCTGCTTGGACTACGAGCGGGGGCGAGTTTCCTTCCTGGATGCTGTGTCCTTCCGTGGGCTCCTCGAGTGCCCCCTGGACTGCTCAGGGCCTGTGTGCCCTGCCTTCTGCTTCATTGGTGGTGGCGCTGTACAGCTGCAGGAGCCTGTGGGCACCAAGCCTGAGAGAAAAGTCACCATCGGGGGCTTTGCCAAGCTGGACTGAGCCTTTCAGCCCCCGAATCCAGACCTGACCTCTGCTCCCCAAGCGTCCAGGCAGCAGGTTGTTTACCCAGCAGCTCCCCCCACCAACTTTCCCTAACTATGTGTGTGGTCCTGCCCCATACCTTGCCAGCCGTGTCTTCCCAGGGCTTCCCTTGACTGAGGGGCTCTCCCCTCCTTCCCTCTGGATGTCCTCCTTTCTGTGTTACCTGTTGGCCTAGGCTCCAGGCCCTGCCCTCAGAGTCTTAACTAAGGCATAGAAAGCCCCTGACCCATTCCTGTCCTGTGCCCCTGAGGCTATTGGGAGGGAGGGCACCTGGAACAGTGGGTGTGATTGACAGCTCTGCCCTTTGCCTTGCCAAGCTCCCTGCTCCATTGATGCTGAACCACAGCCTTGGCGGCCAGGTTTTGTGCCTCCCCATGAGGAAGGAGGACCTACCATTTTATTTGGGTCCCTATACCCCCCAACCGCATGTCCCTTCTGTCCCTCTTCTCCCTCTTGCATGCTTTTCCTATCCTGCACCCATGCCAACGTGCCAAGTCTCCCTTGGGAACCCAACTGAAGCTGGTGTCCCCATTGGGTTGGGCCAAGCTAGGCCTCTGGTGCCTGCTACCGCCTCCTTGCAGTGGGCGTGGCTAGGCCTGTGCTGAGCCACAGCTGTCGTTCTCGTGGTTTAGAAACAATAAATGGTGACACCAGGCGCATTTCTGATTTCCTGGAGTGTGACCATTCCTGGGAGTTTCCTGTCTAGTTGGCGTGGTAATGGCACCCAAGGGATGAAGGTCCCTAAATTAGGCGTGCCAAGCCTCCCGCAACACCCAGGCCCCAGCTGACACCCACTGCTGGGAGGGCGCAACACTGACGGCTGGAGTCACACCCAGCTTGGGCATCTGGACCACAGCAATGGACCCTGTGGGGGTGTGGCTGAGAACGTGGTGTGGTGTCTGAGCCCAATGGGGTCAGGGAACTAGAACCACTTCCTCATTCCCAGGGTGCCAGAGAGCCCACCCAGAGGCAGCGGTGGGTGGAATGGCAAAAGGCCAGGGCCTGGTGCCAGCAGCACCCGGATCTGTCCCAGCCCTGGCTTATCATGACTGTATTGACTCTTCCACTGTTATCTGTGGCCCAAGGATTTGCTTCACACCTGGACAACTAAGAATAGAACTACCTTAGGGGCACCATGCCAGCCAGAGAGGGACATGGGCTGGCCCTAGAAGAGAGTCATTGGCGCGGGCTGAGGCCAGGTCAGGGTCAGGGGAGTCAGCCTTGGTTTCATTTCCTTCTTCCTTCAGGGCTGCCAGGCATGAGAGGGGGATTTCTGGGTTCCTTTGCAGGTCACCTCTTTGTCCCAGTGTCACCTCTTCCCCAAACCCCCATGTTTTCAAATGTACCCTCCCCTCCATGCCTCCTTGCCTTCAGGAATTTTCATCCCCAGATCCCTGGAGGCCCCTCACAGACGCGCTCTGCCCCCTTTGGCCCGTAAGTTTGCCGATGAAGAATCACGGTTGACATAACTAACAGGAGGCCCCTTTTATTCACTGTGTCTGCTTCCCATGTCCATCTCCAGGCTTTCTAGGCCAGTCCTGAGAGACACCACTGCACCCCTGCCCCAGGGCATCCCCCAGGGCAGAGCTGGGCTTCACCAGGCTCAGATGGCTGAGACACTTGGCAGTCTCAGCAAGGCTGTGAGCAGCCTACCAGAACTCCGGCTCACCAGCCCAGATCAGAGCGCAGGGGTCTAGCAGTGGAAACTGAGGGGGCAGACTGCCACCGCTGGCCCCTGAGGTGGTGACAGGTCCCCTACAAGTTGGCAGAAGTGGTTGCCACTGCTGGGTTGGTGTACGATAGGTTGCTACCGCCATTACCTGCAGAAACCTGAGCGGAGGGAAAATAAATTCAGGTGAGAGAACCCCGATGGCACCCCAGGCTATGGGCCTGGCAAGCTCTCAAGGAGTTAATTCAGAGTGTGCACCTGCTGGGCCTCAGAGCAGCCAGGTGACTGTAAACACCCAACTCCTCCACTGCCCCCTCCCTCCCCTGGTTGTAAGTCCCCAGCCCTCTTGTAGGCCCCTCCTTCCTGTCCCTTTTTCCTCTTATTTTTTGATCATCTGTCCCAACAGGCTGTGTGTGGTGTGTGTGTGTGTGTGTGTGTGTGTGTGTGTGTGTGTGTGTGTGTGTGTAGAGAGAGATCCCTAGGAGGAGGGAAATGGGGCAAGAAAAGGAAGCTCTTGTCCCTTCCCACCCACTGGCCTTTTGGTCTCAGGTGGCCACAGTATGATTTACTAGATCTACAGAGAGACTGGGTGAGGAAAGAGGGAAAGGGCTTTGCTTTCCTAAAACTCACAAGAGCCCTCTGGGCACACTGCTCTCACTGGAGGAAGCTTCTGTTCCTCCCGTGTTCCGTATCTACTCCCCAGCCCCTAGAGGTGCGTGAGACAGGAATGCTCCCTGGGCACAGTACCCCCTCACTTCACCTTGGGCATCCTAATGAGCACTCTGCTACAGTTCAGAGTTCAGTCAGAGGTGAGGGCAAGGGTTTTTAGGGCCGTTCCTTCCTTGCTTCTGTAGTCTCCAAGACCTGGTCCTCCGAACTGCACCTTCATTCCCCACCTTGCCAGGCTCTCCACTGCTCAGCTCTCTAAAGCATCTTGGGTCTCCAGAAAACCCTCACCAAGCCAGGGCCCCTGCCCCAAACCGTGGAACATAGATTTACCTCCTCATAGGGGCTACGTTTGGTGCTGCCTGGGGGCACATAGCGCCCATGAGTGTGGTAGGTGGGATATTCACTCATAGGATGGTAGGTGTCCTGGGTTGGAAAGATGTCCAGCTGCCCATAGTTCTTTCGGCGGCACTGACACACTGCCTGGGGAAACAAGAGATTATGCTAGCCCATGGGGTCTCATTTACTGGGACACATGGGTGAAGGCCTGAGACTTACCAGTGCAAGAAGATAGATGATGGCCAAAGCAACCAAAACACAGACCAGCACCAGCAGGGCAACGCCCCAGCCTGGCACGCCAGGCCAGGACTGGGCAGAGGAAGGGAACTGCATCTCATCCACTGAAAGGGAGAACAGTGGTCGGGGAAGTCCCCCAAAGGAGGCGGACCTTCCCCAGCTAGCACCGAAAGTGCACAGGTGCCAGAGCTGGAGATGTTGCCCTACCAGTGACTTTGGAGATAGCCAAATTATAGTCTTCTGCCTCCTTTGCATGCTGTGAAAGCTGCGACTTCACCTCAGAGGCACTGGCAGCACCCTCCCGGAAAATCAGAGTTGACTCCACCACCACGGAGCCTGACCTGGTCACAGGAAACGGGCGGTTCAGCAACGGGGATCCGCTTATCCCCCACATCATAAAGTCAGGTGTCCACCCCACCCTGAGTCGTATCCACACTGTACCTGAACTTGATAGCAGAGATCCCCAGAAAATCTTCGTTAAAAATCTGCAGAAACTGGGATAAGAAGAAAGGGCTCATATTTGATGCAAAGGGTCCAAGCAGTCCTGCAGAGCTGCTTCAGAAGAGCAGGGCAGAGGCCGGGCTAGTACCCACCAGTTCAGAAACGTTCCGCTTCAGGGCTCTGTAGTAGTTGGAGCTGGGGTCTTCCAGGGAAGAGTTAAACTGGTGGTTCCCAATATGAAAGGACAAGAAGAAGAAGGACACCTCAAGCGACACTTGGGGCGAAGTATTCCTGGAGAAGGCCGGGAAAAGCGCTGTGCTAAGGGGGACCGTGCTGTTGCCGGAGATTGCGAGGGTGGTGGGAGTAACAGGATGCTGGCTTGGGGCTGGAGATTGAGTACCATTGCCAGCTGGAGTTGTAGCAGCCATTGTAGAACTGTTATTTTGGATTGGAGTGGTAGCTGAGCTGGTAGTTGGCACCAAGGAGCCATTGTGGACTGGGGTGATGGTAGAGCCTAAAGTAGCCTTGGTAGTAGAGACTGAGGTGCCACCGTACACTGGAGTGGTGGCCAAGTCTGATTCGGAGCTATTAGTCATAGATGAGGCACTACTGTGGGCTGGACTGGTGGCTGAGCCCAATGCAGGGCTGGTAGTTGGAACCGAAGAGCCATTGTGGATTGGAGTGTTGGCTGTGTTGGGTGAGCCTGATATAGCCATGGTGGTTTGGATGGAGGAACCGGTGTGGACTGGAGTGGTAGCTGAGTCCATTGTAGAGTTAGTGGCTGGAGCAGAGGTATCACTGTGGACTGGCATGCTGGCCAAGTCCACCGTAGAGTTGGTGGCCTGGACAGAGACACCACTGTGACCTGGGGTGGTGACCGAGTCCACTGTAGAGCTGGTGGCCAGGGTAGAGACACCATCGTGACCTGGGGTGGTGACCGAGTCCACTGTGGAGCTGGTGGCTGGGGCAGAGACACCACCGTGACCTGGAGTGGTGACCGAGTCCACTGTGGAGCTGGTGGCTGGGGCAGAGACACCACCGTGACCTGGAGTGGTGACCGAGTCCACTGTGGAGCTGGTGGCTGGGGCAGAGACACCACCGTGACCTGGAGTGGTGACCGAGTCCACTGTGGAGTTGGTGGCAGGGACAGAGACACCACTGTGACCTGGGGTGGTGACCGAGTCCACTGTAGAGTTGGTGGCCGGGGCAGAGACACCACCATGACCTGGAGTGGTGACCGAGTCCACTGTAGAGCTGGTGGCCGGGGTAGAGGCACCACCATAACCTGGAGTGGTAGTCAAGGTTGAGGAACTGTTGGTATCCTGAGATGAGGTGACACTGTTTTGATCTGGAAGGGCAAAAAGGCCTGAACCAGAGTGGAAGGTGGGGAGTAGGTTGTTCTTACGTGCACACACCTCTCAACAGAGGTGGACGCTAGGTTGCTTCAGGTAACCTGCATGATTTCTGGCTGGAGCCAGAAACTGTAAGGCTGACAACCTCCCTCACTACTCTCTCCCTCTCTAAGAGACTCACCCCTGCTTCTGCCTCATTCATCCCTCCACTTCTACTTTTGAGACAAGGATTCATACTGCGGCCCAGCCTGGCCTTGACCTAGCCACTGCGGCCCAGCCTGGCCCACTCTTCCAGTACTGAGTTACCTCTCCTTACACAGCCGGCCCTCTCCACTCTCCACAAACATCAGAGCATTGCCTACTATGGTGCCCACTCTCCTGGGGTCTTAGCCTTTTTCTTTCACTCCGGCAATACTGTGCCATCTCTGTCTGCCGTGCATGACTTTCGTAATGCAAAGGCCACAGAAAGGTGACGAGTGGCACCTGATCAGCCCAGTCCCTCCCCACCCTCACCGTGTGCCTCTCACCTGTTACAAGCGCTATAAGTAACATCAGGAAGAAAAAAGCCCGGACGCCTGGGGTCATGGTGGTGGTGAGCAGGCGGGAAGGGGGCAGAAACAGACTCAAGGCGGGTGCTGCGTGTGTGCGATGGAGCAGCTCTGGTGCCTGCCGCTTTATACCAGCACCCCTCCCGCACAGCTAGAGCAGGTGACAGGTAACAAAACTCCGCCCCCTCCCCTATCTTTTCCTCCTCCTCCTCCCCAACTATTCCTGTGTAGGGTACTTGGGCTCCAATCACTCAACCTTATGACAACCTGTTTATTCTCCAATTGGCCTCCCCCTTTTACAAACCAGTTCTTGACTTCCCCATGTGTGTATGTGGAGGAAACCTGGAACCTCCTGGCTCTGGGTTAAGCCCCAGAACAAGAGCCAAGCTGAGGAAGGGCAGCACAGACAGGCCCCGGGCTTCGAGCCCAGAGAAACCCATCCCTAGGTCCCCCATCCCTTTTCCTGTTCTCTCTGCGGGTCCTTGAAACCTGCTTTCCATAGGTTTAGAGGACACAAGGGGGCTGGATAATAGTGGACAGGTCGCTCCCCCCACCCACTTCCCGGAATAGCCCCACCCTTCTAGCCACTCCCTGTACTCTGAAAACCACAGTCTCCGCCCCTGCCAGACTTTCCAGTAGCCTGGGTCCCTCTTTGGCTTGCTTCTGAGAAAGGCGGTGGGAGTAAATTTCCACTTAAAAAGGAGAAAACTGGGGCTCTACCGAAGCCTGAGGTCCTTCCTGGCCAACTTTCCACCTTGAGTGACAGGCTGGCGGGTCCTTCTGGTCGGGAACGCGTGCCCTCTAGTGGTCAGCGGGGAGCATCGCGCGACCGGCCCGCACCGGCCAAGTTAGAAGGCTAGACATAGACAGCACAGCCCAAGTAGACACGGATCTTAGGGACGTTGATGGGCCTTAACGAAAAGGATCAATGCCTAGGACAGATCGGAAGGAATGCACAGTGCGGTGGAGGAGCAAGGATCATTACTTGGGATACTCAGACTTCTGGGGTTGGTGTTTGGGGGAAATGATGCTAAGTGAACGGGGTCCCAATGTATGTGGAAGGGGGCATCAAGTTGTGTGATGACATCAGAATGTGGGAGTGGGACAGGTTGTTTGCGGGCATCTAGGCAGAGAGTAGATGGGGCAACCATGGAATTTGGGAGCTCAGAGTTGTATTTGGGAGAGGAAGGGTATTTGGGACGGACAGGCACATGGTGCAAGGCAAACTCGTGTGTGTATTTAGGGAGGAGAGGTATTCTGAAGGTCAAGAAATAGTTGGGGACGGGGAGGGCTTTCGGTTCACAGCAGCATGCGGACTGAGGGTACCAGGTCAGATCCTGCAGGTGTAGGTTGCAGTGTAAACCAACAGGAGCAGTTACAACTGTAGTAGGCAAATAATTCTTAGTCCCAACGAATATAAAACGGAAGCTAATACTTTAGAAAGCATTTCGGAGGTGCATGAACGGAGGCATGGGACCCACGCTCCAGCCGTTTGTCGTGCCTCTGAGCGATTTTGTGAGGCCGGCTCCAGGCAGCGTGGGGATGCCCTACGTCAGCGCGCCCACGAGTATTTGGGTGGGCGGCCCCAAACCCCAACTCCTAGAATTGCCAGGCAACAGCCATTCAATTCGGTTGCTGGGATACCTGTCACCATGGCAATAGCTCCGCGCCTCTCCGTCTCAGTATTTAAAGAGCAAGCGCGCGCACTGCTTCAGCGTCGGAAAGTGGCCTTCCCGAGCACCGGGGGAACCCTTCTCTCCTCACCCTTTCTCTTTCGCCCTCCCCTTTACCATTCCGGGCGCCCAGGCTCTGGTGTACCTCTAAGATGACCCCAACACCCCAGAGCGCCCCCAGTCCCTGGGTTCCAAAGGCCCACGTGGTAAGGAGCGGGATTCCGGGACCCCGGGCGGGCGGGAGGGACGGGACGTGGTGCAGTGTTGTTCTTTCCCCCGCCAATATTGCACTCGTCCCGGCCTCCGGCCCCCTCGGCCCCCCGGCGCCCCCTCACCCAGAGCGGGGCAGCCCCGGCCCTGGGCTTTCGATCCCGGCGGAACTTAGACTGAGGTGTCGCTGCTGCCGCGGTGAGTAAGTGGGGCTGGAAGGACTTCAGCCGTCCTCCAGCCTCGTCCTTCATTTGGTGTTTTTCCCATCCACACTCCAACTCGGTCAAACTTTCCCTAGCTCTACCTGCAGTTAGCAGCCTTTCTTACTCCTCAGGTTCCTTTGTGTCCTAGAAAAGGCCTAAAATAAGTAATTGCACTGACTTAGAAAATAACTGTAACTTTTATGGCAATGTGCTGATGTCTTTCCTGGGGTCAGTGCCTGAGCAATAACCCCTTGAAATTCCCCCAGCCCCTGCACAATGGGGTAACTACTCCTCTGGGGCTGAGCTCCCTGATGGGTGCCAGAGAACCACGTTAGGTTGAGGGGCTGCAGGTTAGACCCAGGGTCTCCGGAACAGAGCCCAAGGTCAAAGGTCTCCAATCGGAATTCTGAATCCTGTGGCACCTCCTCACACCCTTCCCTGGAGCAGCTGCCTCCGGAATGGCTCAAAATCCTCAGGCACTGTGTCTGAAGAGGGGAAACAAGTTGCGTCAGAGGATGAGGGCTTCCCGGGGCACGGTCAAGCTGACCTCCGTCTAGAGCCTCACCGTTGCAGCGATACTGGAGATTGGACCAAATGATGTTTTCTTGGGAGAAGCAGAATACACCAAGACGCCCCCCTCTCATGGACGTGTCAATAATCACCCCAGAATCCGCCACTAGCTGGGGACCCTCATAGAGCTTCACCCTGTCCGGGATAGAGGGATCATTGGTGCTGAGGTGCCAGTGGGCTCTGTGCCCCCCCAACCTGGTGCACTCTAGTCCTGAGGGAAGGCTGGAAAGGGGAGAGAGGGGGCTTTTTCTCAGGCCTTGGGCCCCTAGCTCTTTGTCCAGCCACTTTTGCATCTCAAAGCACCAGCACATTCCTAGCAAGGATTGGGTTGCTATGACAATGAGCACAAAGGGCTGGGGGTGAAGTCACCCGCTTCCCAGGCTCTAGTCCACACCCCCCCTTTATCCTCTGCCCTGGCGCCCCACCACTCTAGATACCTTAAAGAGAAACCAACTCAGCCCCCAGGATTCTAGGCTCTTGGCTACAGGAAGTCCAGCTTTTAAGCAGATCCCTTTCCCTTCCCTTCTCAAGCCATTCTCACCAACCAGGGACACATATAGGAGGGAGAAACCAATGTCGCAAACAAGAAGCCAAACTGAGAGGCCTGTAAGCCACGGGCCTTCAGCTGCTGTAATGGAAGCCATGGTCCCTTTCCAAAGTCAGATGCTGCTGGAGCAAGTTCTGGACACTTAAGGGGCTGGAAGTGCTGGGCTCTTCTACAGATTGCCTGGGGCCTAGACACTCCAGAGAACTGGAAGGCGTCTATCTCAACACCCTGGATTTCAAGGGGAAACTTGGTGCAGAGGAATGGGGTGCCTAACACCACCTCCTCTGTGCTGAAATGAGAAATGGAAGAGACTGTCTGCGGACTCTACCCATGGCACCAAGAAACTGAGCGGAGGGAAGTCACAGTGCTGAGTCCCTGCTAGGTAGAGGGCATAGGAGATTGAGTCTTGCCCCTACCCCCTTCTCTAGGGCTCAGACCCTCTCCTTACCGAATGTAGCCAACTTGGGGCCGGTGCAGCAGCTGCCATCTATAGGATGTCTTGTCACGCCAACCCACATTTCGGGGGTCAGTCCACAGCAGTCGCACCTGATCAGGGGTGTGGCCAGTGTGCCACAGAGCATTTCGGAGGTGCTCACCTGGGCCCGATACTGATGTCACTGCCTGGGAGTTATTGACAGAGTGTCAACCGCAGGACCAGGGTGAAAGGAGACAAAAGATGGTAGCTAGTGAGAAAGGGAGTCAAGAACTGAGCGGATTCTCTGGAGCCCCACACAGCTGGTGCCCAGCCCAGACATCTGGGTAAGAAGGGTCCTAATCAGGCAGTGCAGCCCTTGAGGTTGGGCAGGAACAGCGTTCGCCAAGTCAGTGGGTTGGGGAAATTGGGCAGCTGGAATACCTTGAGCTGCAGCCCTGGCTGGGCCACGGCTCGGAAAGGCGTGGCCTGCCAGTAAGTCTGCTCTGTCTGTTTCCACATGACCACGTAGAAGCGGCCACTGTCCTGGTAACTGAAGAGGAAGCCTGCATAGTCATCGTCAGTGACCGTGTTCACGTGGAACGTGCCTTCAAAGTCTACACCGTTAAAAGCCGTGTATCCTGGGGTGGGAGTGGGATAAGTGTTAGGGGCACTAAAGCTACTTGGTATCCCATGGTGGGGTGAGTACTGGGGGCAGAGAGAGTCTTGTGGTAAGCCCCCGCCCATCCTCCCCATCTGGTTCTTTCCCTACCCTCTCTAGCGGCCTTCCCTTTGGGAATTACTGAGCTGGGTGTCCCTTACATACCAACTGCAAGGCCTGGGTCACTGTTCATAGTCTGAACAATTTCCATGCCCTGGGGTTGTTAAGGAAAGAAAGAAATTTTTAAAAAGCCCTGGTTCAGGTACACAGATGCCACCCAGGTACCAACAGGAGGTCTGGTCTGCCAACACCTGCCCAGCCCACTGCCCTGCATACCTGATTGAGCACCACCCAGTTTGGGTCAATCTGAGCATCACCCTCGGGATCCAGAACCACAGTCTGATAGGCCCGAAAATCTGTGAGGGTAACCTCTGCACTTTCTGGACACACATCCAGGGGGTCAACAACTGCATCGTTGTCAAAGTCATCCTCGCACACGTCACCAACACCATTGCCTGGGCAGAGAGGCCAGTGCTCAGGCCCCGCCAGCTGTCACCCCTCACTCCCTTCGGGTCTGCCTGTATCAACGTCGCCAACCATCTCTGGGACCCCAGCCTTACCGTCGGAGTCTTTCTGGTTAGGATTGGGTACCAGACGGCAGTTGTCAGGCCCAGGAGGCACATAGTCTGGGACACCATCATTGTCATCGTCCCCATCACACTCATCTCCAAGACCGTCATTGTCCGAGTCCAGCTGAGAGCTGTTTGGCAGCTGGGGACAGTTGTCCTTGGTGTCCTGATGTCCGTCTCCATCGCTGCTCAGAAGAAAAGGAACAAATACCAGCTGGAAATGTAGGTCCCATCTTTTCCTTATCTTCTGGGGCCTTTCTGGGGCCTGCCTGCCCTCCAACCTGGTCCCTTTGCCATCATCCAGATGAGATGAGAATCCAGCAGTAGGAATATAGGGCGGACTGTGAGCAGGACTCCCTGCTGAGTGGGCTAATGAATTAAGGCTACATCATGAGGCAACTGAGAATGTAGTAGAGGAACATATTCCCTGGGAGACCTTGGATCTGTTGGCCCAGACCCTACCTGTCTTCATTGGTATCACAGACATCCCCCACCAGGTCGCTGTCTGCATCTGTCTGAGAGAGGGGTCTGATCTCACCATCTCCTCATAACTCTGGAGAGGGTGATCTCGCCTCTAAAAGGTCCAGGCCTCACCCACCAATCCCCCGCCCTCTCTCCCCCTCCCCCTTCCCCTGTACCTGGGTGGGATTGCTCATTTCAGGGCAGCTGTCACAAGCGTCTCCCACGCCGTCTTCATCCCGGTCTGTCTGCAGTGGGTTGGGTACTTTAGGGCAGTTGTCCAGTCCATTGGGGATGCCTAGTAGATATGAGAGACAAGCTGTCGTGCGCTCCTCTGCTGGCGGAAGTCCTCAGCTCTGCCGGGAATCTGGTTGCACTCTGTGGGGCTCACATCACACTAACCACTTGTAGCCACTTCATGTTCCTAGCCTGTGTCTCTCAGCCTGCTTCCCCAGCTGCAATGACTTCCCCCCTCCTTGCCTCATCCCTATAGCTCTCCCAGCCATCCCCTGGGCCCCAGGCCTGCACCATCCCCATCCACATCGTTGTCGCAGGCGTCTCCTTCTCCATTGCCATCTGTGTCCTTCTGGTCGTTGTTGGGAACATTGGGACAGTTGTCGCAGGCATCCCCAAATGAATCTGTGTCTGAATTTTGCTGGTCCTTGTTGGGGAACAGTCGGCAATTGTCCTGGGCAAGGGGGTAGGAGAAGAAGGGTCAGAATCCCCCATACTCACTTTCTCCTGTCCTCGCCAACGATCATGGTAATGTAACGTCCCTGTAATGTAAAGCCGCTTCCTGCTGTCCCACCCGCCCGACCTTCATAGGGACTGTCCTGGGGAATTAACCGCCCAGGGCCAAGAAGAGGCAGGATAGTGGGATTCAGCAAGAGAGACTACACTATGGGAGAGCACAGATGCTGAGGGGCACAGAGAGCATCCTTTGTTTGGTGGGTTTTGTTGTTGTTTTTGGTTCTTGGTGGTTGTTCTGTCATTTGCTTGTTTTGAGACAAGGTCTCACTATGTGGCCCTTGCTGGCCTGGAACTCACTATGTAGACCAGGATGGCCTTGAACCCCCAGGTGCCCACCTGCCTCCATCTCTTGAGTTCTGGAATTAGAGGTGTGCACCACCATTCCTGGCCTGGTTCTTGTTTTGGTCTCACTTCACCCCTTTCTTTTTTTCTTCTATGTACTTATTCAGTTAGTATGTGTGTGTGGGCACACAAGGGCCACTCTGCCTATATGGAAGGCAGAGGGTAACTTGTAGCTGTAGATTCTCTCTTTCTACCATGTGGGTCCCAGGGATTAAACTCAGGCTTGTTTGGTTTTTAGAGACAGGGTCTCCTTTTGTAGCCCAGGTTGACTTCCACCTTGCAGTGATTCTCCTGCCTCCATCTCCTTACAGGCACACGCCACCATTGCAAGTTGACTCCGAAGTTCTTCTTTAATATTCATTTTTATTTTCTGTGTATGAGTGTTTGGCCTGAATACATGTCTATTGCATTGCGTTTGTGCAGTGCCTATGGAGGCCATAAGTGGAACTGGAGTTACAGATGTTGTCAGCTACCATGTGGGTGCTGGAACTGATCCTGGGTTCTCTGCTCTTAACCACTGAGCTATCTCTCCAGCCTCCATATCTAAAGGTGTATGCCACTACCGCCCAGCTGACATTTTTTTTGTGTATTTATTTTGTTTTGTTGAGACAGGATTTCTCTGTGTAGCCCTGGATGGCCTGGAACTCACTCTGTAGACCAGACTGGCCTTGAACTCACAGAGATCCTCCTGCCTCTTCCTCTCTGAGTGCTGGGTTAAAGGTGTGCACCACCACCCGGCTGTACCTCGACATTCTTGATGCCATCACCATCAGCATCATCATCACACTGGTCCCCAACACCATCATTATCAGCGTCTTCTTGCCCAGAGTTGGGTGTCAAAAGGCAGTTGTCCTGAGGTTCAGAGGGAGGAAGAGGATGGGTGAGTCCCGGTGTGAGCCAGCCTGTGCCACCGCCCACCCCCTCCAGCTAGCCCGTGGCCTGCACCTGCTTGCAGTGCTTGTTGTTATCCATGCAGGGAAGCGCCTGGTCCGGATAGCCATCGATGTCTGTGTCAGGCCCACACACATTTCCATTCCCTGCCCAGCCCACATTACACTAGGGTAAAACATACAGTAGGCATTAGCAGTTTGGCTTGGCATCCCCGAACCCTGACCTACAGTTCTGCTCTGGGCTCTGCTCTCCCCATTAGTAAGTTCCCTGGGACAGGCTTCCCTCTTTTTCCCATGAAGACCCTCGGGTCAGTGCCTAGATATTTTCACTGGCCTTACACATTTTTCCCTACCTTTTTGTCTCCTGTCTGAGGTCCAGGTTACCTGGCAAGACACTGCGCCATTGCGTTCAAAGAGACAGTGAGCATGGACATGGCAGGGGCTGTGGGCTGGGCTGTGGCAGGTCCTTGCTGGGAGGCAGCCCTGGCTCTGGTTTCCCAGGAACCCCAGACGGCAGGGACCACATTTGAAAGACCCCTAAGAGTAGAGTTAGGAAGGAAGCTGAACTCACCAGGAGCCCTGTAGAGTATAAGACAGACACCTAGAACCACACCAGGCACATCTGTCTCCCTTAGGTTCTTTTTTAAGGTAGACAATAGCCCCATTTCTCAAATGAGAAAGCCGAGGTTCAAAAAGATTAGCTAACTTGCCAAAGGTCACACCTAGTAACAGGCAGAGCCTGGACATCGCAGCCAGGCTGATGGGAGAACTCGAGTAGCACCCAAGGGGAGAGAAAGAAACGGGAAATGTGAAGAGGGGGTCCTGAGCAGGGCAGGGCATTCAGCTCACCACCGTGTTGGTGCAGATGGAATTTGGGTCACAGCCTCCATTGTCCCCATCATTACATTCATCAATGTCATTGCAGACCTAAAAGGGCAGAGTTGAGGCAGGTCTCACAGATCCAGAAGTCAGTAATGATGGGGCTTTGCGGGTCTAAACGTGCAGTTTAGACCCACAGAGCTGAGTGGGACAGCCTCATCTCATTTTCCAGAAAGCCACACAGACTACACAATCTGACCTGTTTACTGGCCCGAGCATAGTCGATGCCCACACCAGACACTTGGGTGCCCTTGTAGCCCGGAGGGCAGGCCTCACAGTGGAAGCCAGGCATGGTGTTGATGCAGCTGGAGCCCAGGAAACAGGGGTCAGAGTGAGCACACTGGGAACCAAATGAGAAGGCAGAGAAGTCAGCCATTTGCCTGGGAAGGTGAGGCAACTGTATGTAGTCCTAGAAGCGCTGCTCCTCCTCGGTCCCTTTGCAGCTCCCAGCCCAACCTCCTGGTGCTCCTTTTCCCCTGGCTGGCCATCTCAAACTCCTCCGCCTCTTCACCAGCTCTCCACTGTGTAACCTTCGGTCTATCTTATGTCCCCTTCCTCCAGCCTGGCTGTGCTGGTCTCTGACCTCCCCTAAATTCCTTTGCTCTGCACAACTTTCACCCAGCTTTTTTTTAGTGTTTTTTTTTGTTTGTTTGTTTGTTTTTCTTTTTTTGAGACAGGGCTTCCCTGTGTAGCTTTGGAGCCTGCCCTGGAACTCGCTCTGTAGACCAGGCTGGCCTTGAACTCACGGAGATATCCGCCTCTGCCTCCTGAAGGCGTGCGCCACCACTGCCCAGCTTCACCCAACTTTTTGTACCCTTGAGGGCGCCTTCATTCCTCACCTCATTGATGTCATCACAGTGGGTGCCATTGCCCTGCAGGCCAGGCGGGCAGGGCCCACAGCGGTAGCCTGGGTACTCATACACTTCCATGCAGTCCACGCCTCTGAAGCAGGGGTTGGGGCTGCAGTGGGAACGCTGCTCGTGGAAACCTGGGAGGTGGACACAGTCAGAGCCACCCTCTAGGGTCACAGAGTAGGAAGCACAGCCGTGCTGTCTGGAGCCCTCCTCGCCTCGCCCACTCACCGCACACCTGACACTCCATGATGGTGTTCCGGATGAGGGACATCTCCTTCACCTGCCGAAGGAGGAGCAGTCAGCCCTCCGCACCCGCCACCCCACCCCAGTGTCAGAAGCCTCCTTGGCTGGCCCACCCAAACCTGGTCTCGGATGTCATCCCGAAGCTCCACCAGGATCTGGTTGAAGAGGGTGAGCTGAGTGACCAAGGCCTTGGTCTGTTCCCCTGCCAAGGTCCAGAGGATGGAGAGACTCAGCAGTGGGGAGTCACTCTGGGCCCTCTTTGGACTGTACGCCAGCTCTTGTCCCCAAGTCCATACCACACCTTTCAACCCCACCCGTGACAGGACTGCCCTCACCTCAGTCACCTCCTCGTGGTTGACTCACCTAAAATGGACTGCAGCGCACTGGTCACTAGAGGAGAAGTATAGCAGTCAGGGGGGCTGCTGGGAGGAGGGGGCAGGGACAGGGCAGGGCAGGGGTGCTACATTACCAGCCTCCTGTGCAGCAGACAGGCAGTCTCCCTCAGCCACTGCTCAGCTAGCACATCCCTAAATGCCCTCTAGGCACTGCCTCAAAGAAGTCAAAACCCAAATCTTGGATCCCAGGCATGGTAGTAGCAGGAGGACTCCAGGTGAGAGGCCAGGGCCCTAGTACATTCCATTTCAAGCCCTTTCCCAAGCTGCCACTTGAAGAACCCTTTGATGTCTCTGGGAGAAGTGGGTGTTTGCTTAGGTAAGGGCCTCTGAGCACCCTTGTTAGAGACCAGAGTGAGAGGCCTCGGCTGGAGGTGCTGCCCGCTGGGAGGTGACAGCTGCCAAGAGGGACTACAGACACCTTGAGACTAGCACCTCCTCACCCCCTAGAGTTCCTCAGAGTTCTGCTAGATGATTTCATGAAGTCAGGGATGAAAGATTTGGAGCTATGCTGTCAAGAGCCTTGAAAATGGGCACGCTAAAGGGACGGGTACTGAGCAGGAGGAAGTGGAAAGGATGGGAGTCGTCTGTTACCTGCACTGTGAATGGAGTCGTCTCCTTGGAATGGGCACTCACTCAGGGCTCCTACCCGCGCCATGGAGCCACCTATAATAATCTTCATCGACTCCACAAAGCCCTAGGATCAGCAAGCAGAGGGAGAGCCTAGCAGCTCGGCTCCTGGTGCTACAGACCATTTCCCCAGACCAGAGGCTACTCCCTCTCACCTGCATCCTTAGGTAAGCCTTCTGTCCAGTTCTAATCTCCAGGCCACTGACCTCTGCTGGAGGAATTGGGGCCAGGGCTGGAAGGCCAGCATGTTGGTCGCCTAGTTTACAGTCCACATAGAGCTGCAGGCCGGGGCTGGGTCGAGAAGGTCCTCGGAGCCGCAGGAGAGCTGTGTGTGTCCGCCCATCAGCCAGGCCTGCTTGCTGTAGGTTCACTGCGTGGACTTTGCCGTCTTCCCGCTGGTACCGCACCAGGACTGCCCAGGAGTGGATGTCAGTGTGGGCACTAGCCCCGCCCCATCCTGACTGACCTGGATCATTTCTAGACGCCATCTTCCCCGCCCACTGGCCATCTGTCTCTGGTTTTTGGGTTTTTTTTCTTTTTTCCTTTTCTTCCTTCCTTTCTTTCTTTCTTTTTTTTTTTTTGAGACAGGGTTTCTTTGTGTAACCTTGGATCTCACTCTATACACCAGGCTGGCCTTGGACTCAGAGATCCGCCTGCCTCTGCCTCCTGAATGCTGGTACTAAAGGTGTGCGCCACTACCACTCAGCTAGATACCACATACACACTTTTCCCCCCTCGAGACAGGGTTTCTCTGTGTAGTTCTGATTGTCCTGGAACTTTGTAGACCAGGCTGGCCTTGAACTCCCTGAGATCTGCCTGCCTCCGCATCCTGAGTGCTGGAATTAAAGACGTGCACCACCAACGCCTGGCTGATACCACATCTCTTAAGACAATTCCTAATTGTTATGCATATCTCTCAACACCTTGTATGTAACAGATGCACAATAAATGTTTCTCAAATGGACCTTAGATGAGGACCTTACTAGTTCTCAATGCCTCAAAGAACTGTCCCCTGCCAAGGCAACAGCTACATCTGTACCCACTGAACTTTAGCCAAACTCTACGTGGTTCTACTACTCCTGGGACAGATATTTCCTCCCCACCCTCTGAGCATCCCCATGTACAACCTGCCACCCATCCCTATAAATACCAGACCTTACCCAACTGTCTGGGTACTGCCATATCAGGTATCCCTTAATAGAAGTCAAGGAGAATCAAGAGGCACCTGGGTGTGGGGTCACTGGGTCAGGAAAGGAGGTGCCCACCAGTCAGTCACCTTTGTTGGTCTTGCCCACAACAGAGGCCTCGAGCCACCGGGTGTTGTCTTGCCGAGAGTAGAGCCCAAAGAGGACACCACCTTGCTTTGGGGGGAGGCGGAATGTGGACAAGAGGTAGATGTCCCCGGCAGTGAGTAAAGCCGTCCGGATCTTCTCTGCTACAGCTACTGTCTGCCGGGACTCGCCCAGAGTCAGCAGTTCGATTACTGGCCAGGCAGGGATGACCAGAGTCAGAGGAAGGAGGTAGGGTTAAGGCCTGCCCTCTCTCCTGAGCCCCCAGAGGTGAGGCATCCCGACAGCATAAACCAATCACCTCCTTAAAACTTACTAGGAGTGGTGTACATGACTGTCAATCTCAGGATTGCCTCAAGCTGAGAGGACTGCCTCAAGCTAGCAGCCAGACTCAGCTACATAGACCAGGCTACAAGTCCCCATCTATATAAACAAAACTTCAACCCTTTTTTAAACAGGGAACAGGCAATTTTTCCCTCCCAGCACCTTCTGCGGCTTCCAACGCCTTGGGAACCTATAGGCTTAGAGTCCACTTAGAAATATCGAAGCCACTCCACAAACTTCGTATGTCCCAGCAGGTGGCGCAAGCGAGACATTGCTGATCAGCCTGGTGTGGCACCTGGTGTCCACAGCTCAGAAACCAGAGGTAGCTTCTCTCGGCTACTGGGTTTAGCTCACTTCAAATCCTGGTGCCATTCCTCCCATCCTAGCGGCTCATCACGTGTGTCTAGATAAGGACAGTTGTCCACAAAGGGCTCTGACCCTTCCAACTCTGTTTAGCCTCCCCACACACACACCCTCCCCGGGGAATGTAGGACCCAGTGCCTCTGCCTCTGCCTCCTGTGTCCTGGCCAATCTGTGGTTTCCCCTCCAGCCAGGAAAGAATCTTTGCTTGTGTCATCTGCTTCAACTACCTCTCCTACACCACCCATTAGCCATCCCAGCACCAGACCTCCGGGAGAGCTCTAGCCACTCAATCCCCACCCCCGCCCTATCTTTTAATACCCGAGAAGCAGGATAAAGGGAGGACCAAGCCCAGGGTCCCACATAGTGCAACCATCATCAGGCTGCTTTTCCCGGACTGTCCTGCTGATGGGCTGACAAACCGTGCAGTGTTGGCATTCAGATCCTGAGTCCATCCTGGTCTGAACGCCCGGCCCTGGGCCATTTGCACTCACCTACCCTCTGGTGCCCACTCCTCCCACATCATCGCCAACTCTTTACTCTTCCGAGTGTAACTTTTCTCTCCAACCCAATTTCGGGACTCCTCCCTCTCTCCTCTAACCCACATGTGGTCTACTATTTGGCTGGGGGCAAAAGAAAGGAGACAAAGAGGTGTCAAAGAGGATGGGCGCAGGCTTACCCTGAAGGTCCTGACTGCTACATGAGTAAGAGCAGAAGAGGAGAAGAGCCAGGGCCCCCCAAAGTTCTGGCTTCTCCATGCCGCTTAGCCGGTTCACTACCCCTGGCAAGGCAGGCGACTGGGAGGGAAAAGGACTAGGCGGAGAGCTGGAGCGGGAGGGGGGCGGAGGGACTGAGGAGCGAGCTGGGGGGGGGGCAGCAGCGGGTAAGGGGGGGCTGAAACAAAGAGCTGCCAATCACCATGAAGGCATCATCAGCTCTAGGAACCAGGGGCACTGGGAGAGTCCTAGAGCCTTTCTTGCCTCCTGCTCCTCCATAATGGTCATCTTCTAGGTGCCTCCCTTCACTCTGACATCTGGTTCTCGGGGGCTTTCAACTTCGAGCGCTACCAAATACTACTGTCCTGTGGAAGCCGCGGCTGGAGAAGGCAGGAAACCCTGCCATGGGGTTTCTAGGCAGTTAATGGAGGATAGCAAGGGATTTGGCCGAAATTAGATTGCTACAGTACCTAGAGGATGCCCACGACATGGGGCTTATTGCTGTGGCATAACAAATACTTTTTATTACGGTGTCAAAAAAAAAAAAACTTTTTATGACATGTGCCCATTCCTCCATTTTCTCTCATTCTTGGGGAAAATGGAAGTCTGGAAGCGTCCGACGGGAACCAGACGATGGAGTCTAAACTGGTCAGTGAGGTCGAAATGAAGACGGGGGAGACATCACCAGAAGACTGGGGCGAGGAGGACTGGTGGACACCGGGTACCGCGGGAAGGCCTTGTCCGGGATGAACCGGAGGGGAGCTTCGGGAAGAACCAGGAGAGCTCGGAAGGCAACAGCCCGCGAGCCGCACTCCCTTCCCCCCACTCAGGCCCCAGCCGGGCCTCAGCTCGGGTGCCGCCACCGCCCCTGTTTTGTTTCCATGGCGACAGGCGGCGCGAGGTCCGCTCCAAACATAACGCGCTGTGGAAAACATGCGGCCCGGGGGACCCCCCCGCAACCCCCGCTCGGGGCAGAGACCTGAGGGGGCCCGGGGTTGTCGAGGCCACGTGCAGTTTGGCAAGAGCCCCCAGAGACCGCCGAGCCGCACCCGATGCCCCTCTCCCAAGCCCTCCGTGTCTGAGGCGGTTCGCGGCTGCATTCGGCACAGGCGCCGCGACTCTCCCCGGAGCGCCTGGACGGCAGCCCTGCCCCCTGGCCGGAGCGGCCTCAGGAGGAGCCCGCGGCCGCGTGCCTCAGAAGTCCGCGGCCCCACCTCCTGCACGCCCGCCGCCTCTCAGGCCGCGAGAAACCGCGCCTCCCCTGGGGCCTCCGCACATCCCCAGCCCCCAGTGGCCCGAGAGGCGGCGGCCAGGGGCGGGCCCTGCCGAGGGAAGGCGGGCACTTCTGCGGAGCTGCTTCCGGGTCAGAGAATGTGCAAGATGGCGGCGCCCATGGAGCTATTCTGCTGGTCGGGGGGCTGGGGGCTGCCGTCTGTGGACCTGGACAGTCTGGCCGTGCTGGTGAGGGATGGTGCAGGCGTCCTCTGCTACGCCCTGGAGGCCCGGGGAGGGGGCCCGAATTCTGCCGGGAGCCCAAACACGAGAGTATTGAGAGAAACTGAGGCAATCAAAGGCCGACGTGGGCTCAGTGACTATGCTATGATTTCCTAGGATAGACTCGTGTAGCAGTGGAAACAGGTCTAATCGGGATTTCAGAGACGCCTTTTAGACCTTGCTAATCCATTTATTGTCTTTGTGACCTTGGGGCAATCCCTTCTGGACTATCTCGGTAATCTTAGATTTGGCTTGTCTGCCCCTCGGCCCCCTTCACCCCCTTCTTCACTAAGAATTGATTGAGTGTAGTTGGTCGTAGAGCAGACAGCCCACAGCCGGACCAGAGTCCGGGAAAGCTCTGTAACTAGACAGGTTTGCTTCACTTCGCTCAACCTCTCGGGATTATGCACGCATTTACTATGCTTCTTACAGATAGATGCCAGACATTGCCCTGCAATGTTGTTTACAGAAAGGCAAACATGTAAGCAGAAAATAAAACGCTCAGGTACTTGATGCAAAAGCAGGAACAGTGTACAGAGATTGCCAAAATAAGTCACTACTTCCAGGGGAAGGGATAGTAGTGAGGAAAAGCTTTTGAGAGTGTAGGCGGCAGAAGGGAAGGTAAATTTTCCTGATGTGGAATTGTGGGAACGGACATAATGAACATGCCCGTAATCTCTCTGAGTCCCGATGGCCCTTTCTGAATGGGAATGGCTTCTCCTTCCAGCTCTCCTCTTGGTATAAAGTGCCAGGTATAGCTCACGGCACATAATGGTCTAAGGAAATATTTCTTTGCTTGGTTACTTTGGGAAGCCATACCCGGGCCTCTCTCCCTTCTGCTTCCTTCCCTGCAGACCTATACCAGATTTACAGGTGCACCCCTGAAGGTACACAAGATCAGCAACCCTTGGCAGAGCCCTTCAGGTATACAGGTGGCCCTGTGAGGAAGGGAATTGTGAGGGGCTGAGCAGGAGTAGGCAAGCTATGATCTATGAACATACTTCTTTCTCAATATCAGGAACCCTGCCTGCCCTTCGGACCAGTAGTGGAGAGGTTATATCAGTACCGCACAAGATCCTCACCCATCTTCGTAAAGAGGTAGGTGGCTGGACAGGGGTGACAAGGAAATCCAGTTGACACATGCCAAGTGAGATAAGGTGCTTCCAAAGCACCAAGGACGGGGTGAAGACCGAGTCACTGTGATAACCAGATACTGAATGTAGAGGACTGTGGGGAAGGGGCAGACTGAGATCCAGTTTCTTCTGAATGCTGGGTAGGGCGGGAGAAAAATGAGGGAGGCTGATGAGACATGGGGAATAAAAAGGAATAGAGAACGGCAGTTGGCTTTGGGGAGGCCCTGGAAGCAGAACTAGAAAGGAACTTCTAGAAATAGGTATGGGGGTGCATACATATAATCCCAGTACTTGGTAGAAGCAGGATGATGAGAAATTTAGAACCATCTTTGGCTATATAATGTGTTTGAGGGCAGCCTGGGATACATGAGACCTTGTCTCAAAAAGATAAGAAATCAGGTTTCATGGTGGACACCTTTAATCCCAGCACTTGGAAGGCAGAAGCAGGCAAATCTCTGTGAGTTGAAGATCAGCCTGATCTATATAGTGAGTTCCAGGCCACCTGGGGCTAGATAGTGAGATCCTGTCAAAGAAAAAAAAAAAGAGTAGGGGGTCAGGCTAGGGAATGAGAGAAAGGAAAGAAGAAATTTCTAAGGCTATCTTGTTTCAGGGGCCAAACTATGATGGAGAGAGAATTCGGGATGGACAGAGCTCAGTGCCAGGCTGAGAAATTCAAAAGAGTATTATAAGAGCTTGGGAGGCCTTAGTTCTGTTCTTCTGCCTTTGACTGTGATGTGGAACAAGTAACTTAACTTTTCAAAGCAATAAATTCTCCAGGCAATAGTGGTGCACGCCTTTACTCCCAGCACTTGGGAGGCAGAGGCAAGTAGATCTCTGTGAATTCAAGGCCAGCCTGATCCAGAAAGTGAGTTCTAGAACAGCCAAGACTACATAGAGAAGTCCTGTCTTTTTTTTTTTTTTCGAGACAGGGTTTCTCTGTGGCTTTGGATGGAGCCTGTCCTGGCACTAGCTCTGTAGACCAGGCTGGTCTCGAACTCACAGAGATCCGCCTGCCTCTGCCTCCCGAGTGCTGGGATTAAAGGCGTGCGCCACCATCGCCCGGCGACAATGACAAAAGCAATAAACTCTTGTTTTTGTTTTTAAATGTTTATTTATCTTGTGTGTGTGTGTGGGGGGGGTGTGCATGCATGCTGCAGCATGCTTGGGGGTGGTCAGAGGACAGTTTGTGGGAATAAGTCCTCTCCTTCCATGTGTGCTCTTGTGATGGGACTCATGTTCTCAAGCTTGCTAGTAAGTACTTCTACCTGCTGAACCATCTCACCAACCAGAACTCTTTAAAACTTGGGGGCTTAGCCAGCATGCTTTAAAAGGTCTGGCATCGTGGTGTTGTTCCAAGAGGGAACACACCATCAGAAATAGGAGCCTCTTTCTCATCTCTACTTTCCAGGGAGCTGGGAAAGTAATGGAAGCTTAGAGGCCCGGAGAAATAGAATCCAAACAAAAGCCAAGGTTCCTGGCAGGACCTGGGTTCCTGCCTTGATTCCTTGCATATAAACACAGCCTTTCCAATTTCCAAAGTGTTTTTTCCCTAAATTATTTCCAAACCCAGCCACACGGAGAGAAAAAGATTACTATCTTATTCCATAAAGGAGAAAGTGAGGTTCGGGAAATTTAAGTATCATACTCAAGAGGTTGTCTGGGGACAAAGCTTTTTAGTACATGGAAGGAGCCACTAAGCCCCAGACTGGAGCCTGGAAAAGTAGGCCCCACTAAGACACGAGTCCTGGCAGGATGTATGTGCAGTGATGGCACACAGGCTTTGAGTGAAGCAGAGGAGAGCCAAGAGCTTAGTCATGAGAGACAAGTTGGAGGTGGGGGTGGCTGGGCATAAATTTACTGGGTTCAAGGAGGGTAAGGATGGTGCCCCCTAATTTCTGCATCACGGGCTGAGGCCCAGCCCGCAGTGAGCTCCGCTCTGCTGCTCTGCGGTGTCTGGATCAGGAAGCTACTGTTAGAAAGTTGGCTGTCGGCGGCATGCTGCCAGCTTTCCGTGGAAACTCTGGGAGCTGCTCCCACTGTGCGGCCAGGCCTCCTTTCTTCCCCCAGTGGGTGCAGGACCTCACCAGCCAGTGGGCTGCAAAGCCCAGGCTTTCTGCCAACAGCAACAGGCTACTGGCTGGGCTGAGGCAAGGAGTCCTGAGCAGGCAAAGCTCCCGATTCTCCCTCTGCTATGCTCAAAGGCTGGTGTGGGGTACCATCCCTTCTGAGAGCGTGCTCTGCACTCCTTTAGTGTTCACCTCACAGACATTTCTCCCACAGAAGTATAACGCTGACTATGATCTATCAGCTCGGCAAGGAGCGGATACCCTAGCCTTCATGTCTCTGCTGGAGGAGAAACTCCTCCCTGTGCTGGTGAGTACGTCTGGCCCTAGCATGCACAGCCTGTGAGAAAGGGGGCAGACACACACATCAGAGCAACACGGGACTTAGAGTTCCACCCGTGATAGGCAGGTGCACTGGCTCACATTTCCTCTACTCTTCTGTCTGCCTGACCCAGATACATACTTTCTGGGTAGATGCCAAGAACTATGTGGAAGTGACCCGAAAGTGGTATGCAGAGGCTATGCCCTTTCCTCTCAACTTCTTCCTGCCTGGCCGCATGCAACGCAAGTACATGGAGCGGCTGCAGCTGCTGTGTGGCGAGCACAGACCAGAGACTGAGGAAGAACTAGAGAAAGAGGTAGCACTGGAACAAATGAGATGAGTGCCAAAGAGAGGGCTGAGAACGAAGAGTGTCCACAGTGGGGGCGCCACAGCTCCCCACCACATTCCTGTGTCCTTCCCTACAGCTCTATCAAGAGGCTCGGGAGTGCCTAACCCTGCTTTCTCAGCGCCTGGGCTCTCAGAAGTTCTTCTTTGGCGATGCGTGAGTCTTAACTCCAAGGGGAACAAATGGATGTGTGAAGAAAATCCAGCTTCATGTGTCAAAGCCTGAACTGGGGCTTGAACAGGAAGTTCTTAGGACTGGCGCTGACTCTGGTCAGGGACGGCATATGGGGCTAGAAGCTCCTTGGTGGTACAGGAGGGAACTGTTGGGCTGTGGGGCACTCAATGTGTCCTTTATACAGCCCTGGGATAGAGCTTCATTCAGGGCCAGGCTGGCGCCACCTGGGGGAAGACTCCCCTTACCAAATCCAGAGCTAGGTGTCCTGCCCTTCCCCTGGTAACAACCCCTGCTGCCCAGAGCTTACTCCACCAAAGCAGACTTTTTCCTCTTGCTCCATGCTGACCCTCTGCACGGTTGTCCACTTCCATCCCACCCTCTTCTGTCTCTCCAGCCCTGCCTCCCTGGATGCCTTTGTTTTTAGCCATTTGGCCCTGCTGCTGCAGGCAAAGTTGCCCAGTGGGAAGCTGCAGGCCCACCTTCGTGGGCTGCACAATCTCTGTGTCTACTGTACCCACATCCTTAGCCTCTACTTTCCCCGGGATGGAGGTAAGGATCGGATGGGGAGGAGGGGCTGGGGCCCAAGGACTACCTCCCTTGCCCACTTTCTTTTCTTGTTCCCTAGCTGAGGTACCACCTCCACGCCAGACGCCAGCAGGCCCTGAGACCGAGGAGGAGCCATACCGACGCCGGAACCAGATTCTGTCTGTGCTGGCCGGGCTGGCAGCCATGGTGGGCTATGCCTTGCTCAGTGGCATTGTTTCTATCCAGCGGGCATCTCCCGCTCGGACCCCGAGCACCCGGGCCTTGGGCATGGCTGAGGAGGATGAAGAAGAATGATGTGTTCATATTCTCAGGACTGATTTTTCTACTGTCATGCATTCCAGATGCCCCATTGTTAGAGCACCCAGAAATGGGGTGCTATCCCTAGAATAAAGCTGTTCACACTAACTGAGACCAAACATTTTCTTTGTTATGGGTCTGCCATTTTCCTAGCTGCCGCAATGGGAATGCATAGGTGTAGGCCTCCCCACTGACACTGCTTTAGTCCTTACACTGACTTACATTGCTTTTCTACATAGGTCCAACTTCCCAAGTCTTCCCCATCCCTGTCTTGTGTTTACAGACTGTGAACTCACCCAAGGCCTAGGCCCAGTTTCCTCATGCAGCTAGTGTATGCATGGGGAACTGTGAGGACACTAGGGCTTCCCACCCCTAGCACATTCTAGAAGGGAGAACAAGACACCCAACCCTTGGCCCGCGCCTGTGCCACTGTGAAGTCACCCGGGAGCACATGAGCTAACTCCCTTTAATGTCCATGCTGTTCCGTCACTGGCGCCGCCACAGGTAAGTGTGAATGGAGTAACCAGGTGAGATGGTCTCCAGGAAGCCCAGGTCAGGGTCACTGATGGTAAGAGGAACGTCCTTGGAGGAGCTGGGGAGAAGAAAAGCTGAAATCAACCCGCTGCAGCCAACCCCCAATGCTGCTCAGGCCCAGACCTGCCCTTGTACCCAGCTTACCGGTTTAACACGACTACAACTGCAGAGCCGTCAGGGCGTATCAGTGCCACCGTGTCCAAGTCATTCTTCTCACTGGCCACCAGCCCTATTCTCTGGGATCCCTCAGGAATGAACTTGCTGAATGCAAAGACAGGCAGCATCACGGACCACCCTGAGGGCACTGTCCCATCAAGCTCCGCCAGCATGGTCTCTGCTTCTGAGACCAAAGCTGCCTGGGGATGTGCAACTATAGTCCAGCTATGTGGGAGACCCGGATGGGGGCTGGGACAAGACTCCCTTCACTCCTGTGCTGCTGGGCCTCTGCCCTGTCCTGCATCACGGCTCTAGCATCAGTCACCCAGGGATTTCTTGCGACTATGGTGCCACCTAGTCACTTCCTGCCCACATGGTGCAATAGAGGAGGACTGTGCCTCTCCCAGGGTTGCCACCCTGAACACCTTCCTGCTCCTTCATGGTATAGGATGATGTAAGCCTGCTACGGAGTATGGGTGCCCACCCCCTGCTCACCTGAAGTGGCCAAGGTGGTAGAACATGGGCTGTTTGTAGAACGTGTCTTTGGGGATGTCTACAATAATGGGGCTGTCAACAAAGTTGCGGACCCAGTTGGGCCCTCCCTCAGGATTCAGAGCGAGGTTCCAGTCGGTCCATCCAGCCACGTGGTAAAGAAGGTTCTAGAGTCGAAGCAAGGAAAAGTTAACTTAAAGATGGGTATCCTTAGAGAAGACAGGTGAGAATCACATAAGGGAGCTGGGGCTAGGAATGGCTTATTCCTTTGAACGAGTGTCCTGTCTCAATATCTGGAAAGAGGATTGTGAGGATGAGGCATCTCGGAACCGGGAAATTGGAGGCAGATATGGCCCTCTGGCCCCAGACATGAAAAAAGGACTGATGGGAATATACACCTGTCAAGAAAATGATAACCCTGGCATCCCACAGTTGCCTCAAAGAGCAAGCTGCCAAGCCAGCTGAGAAGGAAGGCCTGTTTGCCTGTCCCAGGTGGTCTGAGTGGGAAAGGGGACAGTAAAACTCACCGTGATGATACTGTGGCTGTACTGCGTCCCTCGACCCCAGGAGCCCAGTCGGACACTCTGTTCCCAGAACTTGGAACCCACACAGGCCTCCGAAGCAAAGAGTGTTGTATTGGGGAACAAGCGGTGTGTCTCCCCTAAAGTGGCTTTGGCTGGAGCCAGAAAGTCCATGTACCAGTGTACAGCGATGCCATGAACATACTTAGCGGCCTCTGGGTCTGAGAGCACCTACAGAGAGGAGGGAGCATTAGGAATGGGGAGCCCTGGCCACAAGTCCTGCCCAGAGGGCTCTGAAGGGAAAGGAAGTGACTGGCAGGATGGAAGACCTCGGAGCTAAAGTGACTAGACAGCCTAGGGATCCGTCAGAGATGGTAGTGTCCCGGGCAACCAGATCCAGCCTAGTGATCCACAAATCTTTCTGGATCTGACAAAGTGTTTGCCATGCAGCTGAGGACCTGGGTCTGATCTCTAGCACCACATCCACTCAAAGCCTTGTGATCCTAGCACAGGGCAGAGGAGGACAGGTGAATCCCTGGGGCTCAGGGGTAGCAAACCTAGCTTAATCGGTGAGAGACTCAGTCTCAAAAAACAAAACAAAGCAAAGGCCACAGAAAACTCAACAGCTGTTGGCGAATCTAAGGGCCACACCTGCACCTGCACGGACATAAAATGGATATCAAGAGGCCAGAGTATGGTGTCATGCGCCTTGAATCCCAGCACTTGGGAGACAGAGACAACTCCATCTCTATGAGTTCAAGGCCAGTCTGGTCTACAAAGCTCTTAGTTGGCCTGGAAGAAGTCAGGTGTGGTGGCTCATGCCTATAATGCCAGCACATAGGAGGCAGGAGGGTGACAACTTCAAGGCCAGCCTAGTGTAGATAGCAAGATCCTATCTCAACTCTGGCATAGGGAAGGTAACCTAAAATTGTAACCAGACATTTTGGGTGGTGACTTGGGATTCACTGGGGCACTCTGGGAAGTTCTAGACCTTACCACCTGTGCCCAGCGGGGCAACAGCAAACGCTGATCATCTAGCATGAATAGCTGGACATCATGAGAACTGCGGGTAAGCGCTGGCCCTAGGTCACGGGCAATGAAGTCTCTTTGATGCTCAGCAGTGAAGCCCAGGCACTGGAAGGGGTACCCAGTCAAGAGTCCTGCAGAAGGCTCATTCTCCGCTGTCACGGCCCAGAATTTTATCTTGTACTTAGCATAAGCATCCAGAAACCTGGCAAGAAAGGGCATGTGTGATCAAAGGCAAGAAAGTGGATAGAGACCTTGGGATAGGTCTTGGAAATTTATGATCTGAAAGGCACAGAACGTAGAAAGATGAGCTGAGACGCAAATCTGGAAGTGGAACAAGCCAAGGGATAGGATTTAGACCATAGTGTCCCAAAGAGGTTGGTACAGACCCCATGGCTCTGATGGTCCCTTACTTGACAAAGTAATTGGCCCAGGTCTGGTGATAGATATCCCCTGGTTGTCCCTTGAGGGACCCTTTTCCATTCACTGCTCCGTTGGTCTTGAGCCAAGTGGGAGATGTCCAGGGACTGGCAAAGAGTGAGATGGGGCGTGGGGACATCTTCAGGGCTCGGTGAATCAGGGGTATCTGGAGATAGATGTCGTGAGGAAAGAGGCACTCAGAATTGGAACACAAACTGGACCAACCAGTGCATCAGGTCTAACCACCAGCCCCCACCCTCCTACCCCAGGGCAAGTAGGCTGCAGGAGAAGGGTTCTACATGACCTGCAGAAAGTTCTAACCTGGCCCTTCCCAGCCTTCAGCCTCAGACAGCAATACCAATAGGACTGAAGCAGCCAGAATGCCCACCTTGAGCTTGGTGTCTTCTTCTGGGAGGCTAAAGTTGGCTAGCTGGAAGTCATTAGGGGTGTCAGCATAGGTGTAGACACGAATGGAAAAGTCACAACTGGCCATGGGTACCCGGATGATGTTATATTCAATTCCTGCAGAAGAGGATGCCCAAGATAGGGAAATCTGAATCAGTAGAGAATGGAGCTGAGTTTGGTGGCACCATGATGTTAGTCCCATCCCTCTGGAGGCAGAGGCTGCCAGATCCAGGTGAGCAGACCAGCCAGAGCTACAAGGTAAGACTCTGTTTCAAATGAATAAATAATTAAAGGGAGGCCTGGCAGTGGTGGCGCACGCCTTAATCCCAGCACTCGGGAGGCAGAGGCAGGCGGATCTCTGTGAGTTCAAAGTCAGCCTGGTCTGCAGAGTGAGTTCCAGGACAGCCAGGACTATTACACAGAGAAACCCTGTCTTGAAAAACAAAAGAGAGAAAAACAAACAAACAAAAACCAAAAAGGTGAATATGAAAATTGACTTTAATTATGTGATAGTCCTCAATAGGTTCTCATCCAATATGGTCCCTTCTCCAAAGGGAACACAGGGAGTAGGTGTGGAACCATGGAAACCAGAACCTGAGTGAGAAGCCCCTTCTGAGCAGTAAGTACTTAGCAAAATATTGAAAAGATGATCCCATTTCAGCAGCACTGAGGCAGCAACACTTGGGGGCATAAGCTTGTGATCCCAGAGCTTGGGAGACCAAGTAAAGAAGAGTTTGAAATCAGTCACGGCTGTATAGAGTGTTCTAGACAAGTCTGATATACAGAAAGAAAGGCAGGAAGGGACAGCAAAAGAGGAAGGAACGAGAGGCAGGATGGGGATGTAGCTCGGGTGGCAGAGCACTTGCCAAGAATGCGTGAAGCCCCAGGTTTGAGCGCCAGACTGGGTGAACAGTGTGATGACACACATCTATAGTCCAGCTCTCAGCGGACGGAGGCAGGAGGATCAGCACTGACTACACAGTGGATCTGAATCTGGAACACATGAGACCCCCTGGGGGTAAGAAGGGAGGAGGCAGACGACAGGGAAGAACATGAAAGTCAGAGTAAAAAGGCTGGCAGGATGGTTCAGTGGGTAAGGGTACCTGGTGCCAAGCCTATGATCCACGTGGTGGAAGATGACACCTGAAAATTGTTCTCTGACTTCCACACCCATGCACAGTACACACAATAAATAATAAAATGTAATAAAAATAAAAAAATAGGGCTGGAGAGATGGCTCAGAAGCTAAGCAAACCAGCTGCTCTTCCAGAGGTCTTGAGATCAATTCCCAGCAACCACATGATGGCTCATAACCATCTGTAAAGAGATCTGGTGCCCTCTTCTGGCATAGAGGTGTACATGCAGGTGGAACATTGTATACATAATAAAAATAAATCTTTTAAAAAAATAAAGGGGGGGCTGGAGAGATGGCTCAGAGGTTAAGAGCATTGTCTTCTCTTCCAAAGGTCCTGAGTTCAATTCCCAGCAACCACATGGTAGCTCACAACCATCTGTAACGAGGTCTGGTGCCCTCTTCTGGCCTTCAGGCATACACACAGACCGAATATTGTATACATAATAAATGAATAAATAAATATTAAAAAAAATAAAGGGGGACTTGATGGGGGAGGGGGAGGGAAGTGGGAGGCGGTGGCGGGGAAGAGTCAGTAATCTTTAATAAATAAAAAAATTAAAAATAAATAAATAAAGCCAGGGTATAAAAAAAAGTATCAATCATAGTGTGTAATCTTGTCCAGCCCTCCTCACCTTCACTAGAGAAGTATGATCTGAGCAGCAGATTCTGGGTAGAGGGGGACAAGGCCAGGATGTTGAGAGCAGCAGCGTCTGTCATCGCTCCTCCAAAGCCTTTCACTTTCTGGAACTTCTCTTCTGGCTGCAAGGTCAGTAGTAGTCCTGAGGGCACCGTAGGGAAAGACGGGGGTAATCAGTGTACAGAGGAGAACATACTGATAGCTGATGTGACTCTGAGCCAGGGGACCCAGCCAGGCTTAGAATGAGAACTAAAGCGGCCACCTGTGCCAGTGCGGTTGGCCTGGATGGACCCGACACTCAGCTCCATTCGTCGTCCACTTCGAGTGGTCTCATAGCGGCTGAAGGTCCCAGGAGCAGGTAAGGTCAGGGGGTCAAGAGAGTCACAGTATGTGGCATTGCAGACACAGACCACTGAGCTGTAGCCAAAACTTTTAGGGATGCAGGGTTGGGCACCTAGAAGGCAGGGGCACAGCAGAGGCAAGCATCAAAGTGGGTGGACGAGGGGAGTGGTTGTGCTAATCAAGGAGACTGAGCAATAATTTGTTTGAAATCCCTCCACTGTACTTCCAGCCCATAGTTGTCTCAGGTACTCTAAAGGAGTTATAGAGTCCCTACTGAAAGTTCTCCACCATAGTGGGAGGTTTCCAAAGGACTGTGGGGCAGGGGAATTGTCCACGGTGCCACCCCCGTCTTTGACTTACTTACCATATGCCCATGTTACCGCCTGAAGTAGAAAGAATCCTATAAGCCTGGCAGCCATGACACCTGCCCCACCCAGGTGTTTGAGACACTCCTGAGAACAGAACAAGGAATGACTAGAAGGTAAGCCCTTCTCCACCCCACAACCCCTCTCCTGGCCAGGGTTTAGCTGCCTGTGGATGCTCATAGCATAGTCTCCATCTTTATTGTGACTGGACAGTGCTCAAAGGCACTGGATTCTCCTCTTTGCAGCCACTGGGCTGGTGAGGTTTCTGTTCACCCCAAAGAGGACTCTCTTCGCTCTCCTCCTCCCCCGCCCACGGATTTCAACCTGCAGCCCTCTCTCCATCTGTGCCTTACTCAGAATTTAGAAAAAGACTCTGTCATTCGTTGAATTCTGTAGTCTGGATGAGCAGAATTCCAGAAGCAAAGTTGACAGGGCAAACAGCAGCCCTGCCCGCTTACCTTGCAGAGGTCCTGAAGACGAGCTCCTCAGAGGCAGTGGTTAAGGAGAAGATTGCGGCAGTTCCAGAGTCTTGGAGACAGAGCTGCGAGATAAAAACAGGGATGGAGATAGGCACATAGCTATAGGACTAGCACAGTGAGTTAATTCCGGCTTAAATGGGAAGGACAAAGTCATGTGATGACTAACATAGTCACGTGATAGAGGAAGTGAAGCAATTGAAGCCATGCTTGTAATGGGCAGCTGGGTTCGTTCTGGCTGTTCATTCATTACATACCCTGTAAATCTCTGGGAGGCCTCTGTGGTCGACAGCTCTAGGATGAGGCTAGAACAAGGATTTGTGTGGAATAGGAGCTGAGTAAAGCTCCTATTTCCAAGCCAGAGGGGACTTAGAGCCTCCAAGGGTCCTGCGCTCACATGCACATACCCACAGAGATATACATACAGAATTACAAACAGACAAACAGGCAAAATAACCCCACATAGCCGGGCGGTGGTGGCGCACGCCCTTAATCCCAGTACTCAGAAGGCAGAGTCAGGAGGACCTCTGAGTTCGAGGCCAGTCTGGTCTACAGAGTGAGTGCCAAGACAGGCTCTAAAGCTACACAGAGAAATCCTGTCCCTAAAACAAACAAACAAAACCCCACATCCACACACTCTTTGCCCTAAAGAGACTATGAGGCCCGAGAGTCAGGCAGCTGCACTCCAGAGGTAGACAGAACAGTTGGCAGGTGTGCGGAGAGGACTTCCTGAGAGGAAGAGGGACCCTTTGCAGTTGAACACCTCTCCATAAAGGGTTCCTGGAGGAGAAGGTGGCTGGAGTTATTACAGTGGTAGGGACTCACAGTCTGGCACTGGATGGCAAGGTTGAGGGAGGAAGTAATGCCTGCCCACTGGCACTTCCTGATTCCTATGTTGCATCATCAGCTGCTGACTGGAAGGCTATTCATCTTTCCACACAAGACCGGGAGGTTGATGAAGTTCAGAACTGGAGGGCTGTGCAAAGTGAAGCCTTCGGTGGACCCGAGAAGAGGGCTGTCCATGGGGTAAGATTTATTGGCAGTGACACACCGAATGGTCTGCCTGATGCCAGGTCTCTGAGTCTCCTCACGGCAGGACAGAGTCTGCAGCATTATCTCACGGAGGCGTTACTGGCTCTGTGAGATAAGCCAAGTGAGCCACTTAATAGGCATCAGAGCTTTATGCTTGTTGACTGCGTCTTTTTATGTTCTTATGATTATGACAGTGAAGTCTTTGCCACACACCCTCTGAAAAATTGATTATTTGTCTTGGATTCTGACAATGTTCAAGTATAGTTTCTAGGAGATACGTAGTATTTGAGTCCTGGCCACTCACAATCACCTACTGTTTGATTATCATGTTGAGGTCAATAACTGAATTCCTCTACGCCTGCTTCTTATCCGTAAAAGAGGAGTGGTCACAGGTCTGTTTCGAGAGGAGTATGTAGAATAAACGGGCTGCACATTCAATGTCGCAGCTAATCAGGCTTTTTAGCAGCTTTTATAGATTCCCTGAATTCCAGGAAGTGCTGCCTAGGACCTGTTCTCCTCGGGGCCTGACCCATCGAGTTTATGCAGCCACAATTCCACAGCTGTGTGCCGATGGCCTCAGCAATCAAACACGCTAGCATCTCCAACCAGAGCTTCTCTTTCTTTCTTTTTTTCTTCCTTTCTTTCTTTCTTTCTTTCTTTCTTTCTTTCTTTCTTTCTTTCTCCCTTATGTATACAACATTCTGCCTCCATGTATGCCCACGCACCAGATCTCATTACAGATGGTTGTGAGCCACCATATGGTTGCTCTTAACCACTGAGCCATCTCTCCAGCCCCTCTTTTTTTCTTTTTTTTTTTCTTTTGTCCTGGAATTTAATCTGTAGACCAGGCACACCTTGAATTCATAGAATTCCGCCTGGCTCTGTGTCCCAAATGCTGGGATTAAAGCTGTGTGATATCACACAGCTTTAATTTTGTTTGAATAAGAACTTGATTGTTGCCAGGCAGTGGTGGTGCAGGCCTTTAATCCCAGCACTCAGGAGGCTTAGGCAGGTGGATCTCTGTAAACTCAAGGCCTGTGTGAACTACAGAGCAAGATCCAGGACAGCCAGGGCAACAGAGAGAAACTGTGTCTCAAAAAACAACATAAATAAAACCTTGATTTTTTTCTTTTTAAAGACTGATATATTTTTAATTACATATATTGGTGTTTTGCTTTATGTATGTCTGTGTGAGGGTGTCAGATCCCTGGAACTGGAGTTACATATGACCATGAGCTGCCACATGCATGCTGGGAACTGAACCTCTTGAAGAGCAGTCCGAGCTCTTAACTGCTGAACCAGCTCTCTTCAGCTCCCTTTTTTTCTTCTTTGAGACAAAGTTTCACTATGTAGCCTTGACTAGAACAAACTATGTAGACCAGGCTGGCCTCGAACTCACAGAGTTTTGCCTGCCTCTGCCTCCCAAGTGCTGGGATAAAACTTGCACAAGCACACTTACCTCACCTCTTTTTAAGATGGTTCAATGTGTGTATGGTGGCCGGGAGGGTGATGGCATGTGTGTGGAGAGCGGAACAACTCTGTAGAGTTAGTTTTCTTTCCATGTTTATGTGGGTTCCAGCAATAGTTGAGCCATCTGGCCCATCTGTTACCCCCTTTTTAAAAATTAAACTTATTTTGTTGCATTACTCCTTTAGTGTGTGTGTTGCAGTTGCCAGGGTTCACTGTGTGGACGACAGGGACAGCATGATGAAGCAGGCTCTCTCCTTTCTGTCACACGAACTCCGCGGACCAGTCTTAAGCTGTCTGGCTACGCTACAATAGTGGACGCACTGAGATTTTACCTTTTCTCTGTTAGTAAAACATAAGTATCCTTGCAACTCTTCTGGTTTGCTTCTGTGATACACACCGTAACTAAAACAACCTGGGGAGGAAAGGGTTCTTTTCCTTTTCTAACTTCCAGACACCACCCGTCATCATCAGGACAGGAGCTTAGGGCAGAAACTTAATCAGAGGCCATGGGGAAATGAAGGCTTTGCCCCAGCTGCTTTCTTACACCTACGACCACTGTCCAGGGGCAGCGCCACCCAGTGGGCTGGGCCCTCTCACATCAATCAGCAATTAAAAATATGCTCCACGGGCTAATCCGATGAGTGTCAAGTGTCCTGGGTGACAAACACTAACCATCACAGCAACTAAGGACGATAATGAAATGGCTCAGTGTAAATGCTGGGAAGGGAAAAGTAAAGACACCAAACCCAGAATTAATTCGGCCTGAGGTCTAACTGGAGAAACAGCAGCACCAACCAGAGGCTAAAGGTAATCCCAGCAGCCAAAAAGCGAGTGGGCGGGCCGTGATAGAGGCGGGGGCGGGACGGAAGGCAGGGCGGGGCGGGGTGGGGTGGGGAGGCCGTGAGTCGAGAGGGCGGGGAGCGGATGGGTGGGGTGGAGAGACGCGGAAAGGCCCGAGACTGAAGGGGGCAGGGCGTGAGGTGGGCGGGGCGCGAGGGGAGCGCCCCTCGGAGCCTGCGCGGGAAGAGCTGCAGTACTGGAGTGCGCAGGCGACGACGTCGGCTTAGAAAAGGAGTTGAGGTTTTTGTCTCTTACTTCTCATTGGTTCTCCTGGGACAGCGTTGTCCGTCTGACCGGCGTAGCCCACGTGAAGCCTAAATTTGTTCTTGATCTACCGTGTAGACTTTACACTGCGGCAAAGATTGCGCGGGGAGGCGAGGGTGGCGCATGCGCCGCTGTGTCTGAAAGGCCACGCACTGCTAATGTGATGTGGGGGCCGAAGGGAGGGCGAGTGGGTATACACATTGAGCGCATCCCACGGAAGCAGATCAAGATTCCTGAGTTTACTCCTTAAAGAGCCTTGGCATAGGAAATATCTAGTCTCCAAAAACTACCCCTTTGGGGCAATATTTCCCTCCTACTTCTTTCTGTTGTCCTGGCTGTGTCCCAGCCCTTCCTGAGGCTACACTGTTATGATTGTGAATTATTCAAGAGCCCTTGCAATCTGACGCCATCTCTGGGCCGTGCCTTTTCCTTTTCCCATTCCTGGAGGGTATCTGCTACTCCCACGTAATAGGAGCCCTAAACTTTACATTGTCCTTTCTCTGCCACTTTGGTAATTAACGGGTTTTGGGGGTGGGTATTTTAAGTTTAAGACAGGGTGTCTGTACCCTATCCTGGCCTTGAGCCCGCGGTAATTCTCCAGCCTTTCAAATGCTGTGAGATTACAGGTGTGAGCCACCATCATCAGTTGAAGATAGATACACTGTTAGGTTCAAAGAGCAAATCCCTGGGGCTGGAGAGATGGCTCAATGGTTAAGAATACTGACTGCTCTTCCAGAGGTCCTGAGTTCAATTCCCAGCAACCACATGGTGGCTCACAACCATTTGTAATGAGATCTGGCGCCCTCCTCTGGCGTGCAGGCATACATGGAGGCAGAATGTTGTATATAAATAAATCCTTAAAAAAAAAAAAAAAAAAAGCAAATCCCTGGTCAGGAGTTTATATTCTATGGTATGAGACTGTACTCCCTGCTTGTCTAGAGGACCCGGTAGAGTTTGTAGTATCTAACAAACAGTGTCTAATAACTGCCTGTTATAACTCCTGCTGTAGAGAATCCCAGGACTCCAGTGAACATACACATAAAAATCCATCATGACAGGGTGATGCTGGTGCACACCTTTAATCCCGGCACTTGGGAGGCAGAGACAGGCGGACCTCTGTGAATTCAAGGTCAGCCTGGTCTACAGAGAGTTCCAGGACTACAGAGAGTTCCAGGACAGTCAGGGCTATACAGATATTCAGCATCTAACAGGTTGGAAGAAGCTTGCAGACTCTTCGATAACGCCTTCCAAAGTGTCAATACAGTACTAGCTATTAACCCAGCACTCCAAGTGTACTGAAGTGGAAAAGATGCAACGAGAAAAATAGCTACGTTAGAAAGACCAACGTGGGCTGGAGAGATGGCTCAGAGGTTAAGAGCACTGCCTACTCTACCAAAGGTCCTGAGTTCAATTCCCAGCAACCATCTGTAATGGGGTCTGATGACCTCTTCTGGCCAGCAGGCATACACACAGACAGAATATTGTATACATGATAAATAAATAAATATTTAAAAAAAAAGACCAACGCTTGCCGGGTGGTGGTGGCACACACCTTTAATCCCAGCACTCAGGAGGCAGAGGCAGGTGGATCACTGTGAATTGGAGGCCAGCATGGTCTACAAGAGTTAGTTCCAAGACGAGCTCCAAAGCTACAAAGAAACCCTGTCTCGAAAAAACAAAAGAAAACAGAAAGACCAATGCTTTAAAAGAAAAAAAAAGTAAAACACTTTCAGTTTCTCTCCTTGAGCCCCTAAAACATCTCCATGTCTGGATCTACTTATACGGTCCAAATCAGTTTCTAGAATATTCCGCAGGAGGGAAAAAGTAAAATGACACTGGCCAGAACAGTGTTTGGATATTTAGGAGGGGTCAGGGAGAAAAATCAGTTTTCAGAACAAATTAGTCAGTGGGTCTTGGGCTCATCCACCGGGTCTTTGGATTCTTTGTTCCTCCGCACCTCTTGGAGGTGCTTGTCCTTCTCTTGCCGAAGGTCCAGTTTGGCAGCCTCTTTGTTAGCTTCCATTTTGTGGGTCGATTCTCCACCACTTTGCTGAGGCTGCTCTCCTCAGTGGCTTTCTGAAGTACTTTTCTCTCGTGCTCCTGCTTCTCGACGAGCTGTTTTAGGACTTGCGAGTATGAGGCTCGTGCCGTTCTTCGGCAGCTTCAAATTGCTTCTGGATTTCCTCCAGGGAAAGATCCTTCTTCTTTGGGAGGGAAAGGGGGAAATCGGGGATGGATTCTTTTGACTGCGGGTTGAGAATCAGCTCAGAAGCCTGGCCTGAAGCACGCTTCTCCAGTTCTTTCACCTAAATATCAATCAGAAGCTGCCATGTCAAACAGAAGACCAGAGACTACAGTCTGCTGGCGGGAGAGTCCTGTTGACTCCACTCTGAGCACCAACAGACCTGGGCCGTTTGAGACAAGGTCTTTGTAGCTCTGGTTGGCCTGTGTTTCTGACTCTGAATGCTGGGATTAAAGGAGTGTGCCACCATACCTGGCCCAGCAGAACCAGATTTTAATTTTTTTTTAATGTGTGTGTATGTTTTTTTTTTTTTTTTTTTGCATGCCTGTATATTCAGTGGCTCAGAAGCCAGGGAAGGGTGTCAGAGTCCCCTGGAACTGGAGTTGCTGACAGTGTGAGCAGCCTTGTGGTGATGGAATCAAATCCAGACTCTCTGAAAGAGCGGCTAGTGTTCTTAACCAGTGAGCCAGTTCTCCAACTCTAGCATTATTTAGTTAGGTTTATTTATTTATTTATTTTACTTTTTTGAGAAAGGAATTCTTTGTGTAGTGCTGACTGTCTTGGAATTCACTCTGTAGACCAGGCTGGCCTCACACTCAGAGATCCACCTGCTCTGTCTCCCCAGTGCTGGGGTTAGAGACGCGTGGCACCAGCGTGACACCACTGTCAACTCCAGATCTTTTAAACTACACCACTGAGTTACATCCCTAGAAGACAGTTGAGAGCATCAAGACCTCCCAGCCTCCTGGCCTGTAATGATAGATGAGAGTAGACTACTGCAACTGTCCTCTAACATCTGCACATGCATGCATTGTAGTAGGCACGCACACATACACACACACAATTTGAGTGCTGGAGAGAACCTAGCGCTCACATGGCGGCTTATAACCATTAGAAACTCTAGTTCTGGGGACTAAGTGCCCTTTTCTGTGCCTCTGTGGGCATCAGGAATGAGTGTGCTGTACTTATTACACATAAAAAAGTAAGATGTGGGGGGCTGGAGAGATGGCTCAGAGGTTAAGAGTATTGCCTGTTCTTCCAAAGGTTCTGAGTTCAATTCCCAGCAACTACATGGTGGCTCACAACCATCTGTAATGAGACCTGGTGCCCTTTTCTGGCCTGCAGACATACATGCAGACAGAATACTGAGAATACTATATATATATAATAAATAAAAATCATTTATTTATTTATTTATTTATTATGCATACAATATTCTGTCTGTGTATATGTCTGCAGGCCAGAAGAGGTCTCCAGCCCATAAATAAAAATCTTAAAAAAAAAAAGTGGGCTGGAGAGATGGCTTAGAGGTTAAGAGCACTGACTGTTCTTCCAGAGGTCTTGAGTTCAATTCCCGGCAACCACATGGTGGCTCACAACCATCTGTAATGAGGTCTGGTGCCCTCTTCTGGCCTACAGGGATACATACGGGCAGAACACTGTATACATAATAAACAAATCTAAGACCAAAACAAAATAAAATAATTATAAAAAAATGTAAAAGTTGGTCAAGGATACCCAGAGAGTAAGAAGAAAAGTAGTAGACAGTGATGTCTTTAAAGAAGAGTTTTATCCAGGCACTTGGGTAGTGGAGGTAGGAAAACCAAGTGTTCAAGCTCAGGGAGCACTGGCTGCTCTTCCAGAGGATCAGGGTTCAATTCTCAGCCCCCACTTTGGCAGCTCACAACCATCTGTAACTCCAGTCCTAGGTGATCTGAAATGCTCTTCTGATCTCTGCAAGCACCAGGCATGCACTTGGTATGCAGGGAAAATACTCATATGCTGATACGGAGTCTTCTCTGTGAATATATTTTTATTACCATTGGTTAATAAAGAAGCTGTTTTGGCCAATGGCAGGGCAGAATATAGCACGGTGGGAAAATCCAAGCAGGGACAGAGGAGGAAAGAAGGCAGAGTCAGAGAGACACCATGTAGTTATGGAAGGAGAAAATGCCAGAACCTCGTGGTGATACACAGATTAATAGAAATGGTTAATTTAAGATATAAGAGCTAGCTAGGAATATTCCTAAGCCACTGGCCAAACTGTTGTAATTAATATAGTTTTTGTGTAATTATTCAGGTCTGGGTGTTCAGGAAATCAACACACAGACTCCTTTTACAATACACACTACATAAACAAATAGTTTTATATGGTTTAAGGTTGGGATTAAGGAAATAGCTCACCATGTAAAGTGCTTGCTTTCAACATGAGGACCCAAGTTCACTTGCTTCCAACTCACATAAACCCAGGGCTATAATTCCAGTTACTTCTACGGTAGAATGAGTGTCGGGTTCCGAGATGGAGACGGGAGAACCCCAGAAGCCAAGGACCAGCTAGCCTGGCAGATGCAGTGGAGAAATGAGACCCTGTCTCAAATGCAAGTTCTGACATTATCCTCTGATGTCCACACATGTGCAATGGCACATGCACCATGTCATGTGCAGTTTTATACTTACTAGAACACACATATGCAAAGTTCAAGGGCTGAGTGAGCCAAGTTGCTATGCTTACCTAGTGACCCGAGTTAGAGTTCCCAGGACCACCCGCATAAAAGTGGAAGAACTGACTTCACAGAACTCTCCTCACTTCCACATACATGCAGTGGTGCACATGCCCATATACCATGAGCGTGTGTGCGTGTGAACGCATGCACATACATACAAAAGTGATTTTACGAAAAAAAAATTTAAAGTCATCCTTAGCCATATAGTAACTTTGAGGTCCTCTGGGCAACATGAGACCCTGTCTCTCAAAATAGCCAACATTCCCTCCAAAAACAAAACAAAACAAAAATCTCACAAAGGAACAGAGATACAATATAGTTTCTGCAAATATGTCCTTAAATGTAGCATAGATACTATTGATGAAAAGCAAGAGTCCAAGAATAGCTCCCCTGACAAACCCACAAACCCACACCACACATAGGAAGATCATCATGCCTGGCTTTTTAACACAGAAGTAAGATAGGGACTGGAGAGATTGCTCAGTGGTTATGAGCACTGGCTGTTTTTGTAGCAGACCAAGATTCAGTTCTGAGCACTCACAGGCCATCTACTGACCATCCATCCTAGGGGACTTCATGCCCTTTCTAGTTTCCTTACATACGTACATAAGGCAAAATACTCATAAAGGTGGACTTTAAAGAGACTGGCAGTGGTGGCGCATATCTTTAGTCCCAGCACTTGGGAGGCAGAGGCAGGCAGATCTCTGAGTTTGAGGCCAGCCTGATCTACAGATGGAGTTACAGGATAGCCAGGGCTACACAGAGAAAACCCTGCCTTAAAAAAAAAAAAAACAAACTAAACCTATGTTAAAAATGTCTTTAACAAACTCCAACTGTGCTTAAACAACAACAGAACAGTCCAAACGAGAAGGGAGAAATTGAAATTTATTGAAGTCTTACTCTGTGTTACAAACATTCATGTTCACAATGTTTCACAGGTCAGGCAATGAAGATTAAATAACTTGCCCGAGGTCATGCAGCTAGAGGTGGCAGAGTTGAAAAGCCACCTAGATTCATGTCTCGTCTAGCCGTCCTCGCCACCACATAGCAAGGCACAAATCTACCTGATCGCCAACATTCAGCCACTGACTATTAGGAAGAGGCATTCTCATGCTGGGGACCGTCACTAAGTTTCCTCCATCAGTGCTGTAAGCAGCGGCATCTCCTCCCGCAGCTTGAACACCCATGCAGCACGGGACAGAAGCTCTGCTGCCCATAGGGACAGAGGCAAGCAGCAGAGGCAGGCCTTGGAGGGGATACAGCAGGTTTCTCTTTGAGTCAGCGGGTACACAGGGCTGCTGGTCCCAACCAGCCAATGCCTGTGGCTCCAGCATTTGTCTGGATCTGGTCATTGGTACAAGCCCAATTCAGAGCCCAGTCTCTCGGCTGCCTCCATTGAGGCTGAGGCTGTGTGGGCGCACACCATGTTCCAGCCGGCGGCCGGACAGGAGTCGCCTTAGGGAGGAGCCAGAACTCAAATCACCACAGCTACGAAGGTGGAGGCTCTCCCGACCTGATCGTCCCCATGGGCTCCTGCGCACCTGGAAGGGGACACAGGAGAGGGTATTGGTATGGGCCAACCTAAAGCGCCAAGCTTTCCCAGTGATGTTTTCCCGGCGCCCCTAACGCTTACCTGTTTATGCCCATGGACAGTAGTTCCTACGGGATCTGGGGACTTCCTGGACAGCTGGAGGAAACGAGTGACTAGGCCTCGGCCTGGCCAGCTTCCTTTCAGGTCCCCTAGAGAGTGGGCAGGTGCAGGACCTGAAGGCAGAGGCACCTTCTGGAAAGTGGGCACTGGGCGGCGTTTCTCAGCTGAGCGGGCACGTAGCAGCTTGGGGGAAGGGCAGCGGGCTAGGCGGAAAAGGCAGGCTTCAGAACAGAGCCCTGCAGAGAAAGAGCGTGCAGCCTTTGTGTGTAGGCCACACAATGACCCTAGACCCTCCAGCAGCCCACCACCCGTGTGCGGACCTGTGTCTGCAGAGGAGAGAGAGGCGGCTTCTTCGTCAAGCACTTTGGTATAGAGGTCCCTGAAGTCAGCTGGGCAGAGAAAAAGGATAGTGTAAGAGCTCTATGATCACACCTCTCCCGCCGTCCACCGTCCCGAGAGCCCAGGCTCAATGGTTCTCACACTCCATCACCTCTGCCCACAGTTGGATGGTCTAATGTAGGAAGATGGGATCTCCAGTGCTATCCTTCACCGCTGTAGCCTCCCTAGCTCTAAACAGACACCTCCTGTGTGGCTGGGAACTATTTCGCTTTATATCTTTTCTCAGTAAGAAGCAGAGACTTCTGGTTGATCTGTCTCTATAACCAAGTAACCGGTTATGTAGCCCAGCCTTAGGCGCTGTGGAAATGGTTTCAAGAACCAAGTACTGCTGAAGCCTCTGTCCCTCAGGGGTGAGTACTCAGGAACCTCACAGGGTCCCAGTTCTAGTGGTTACCCTTCCCTGAACCAGGTGACGGTATGGCTCACCAGTGTCGCTGGAGGTGGTGATGCCTGGGTCGCTATGAGACCTTGGCAGCAGCAGTGGTGGAGGAGGTGTCCGGTGAGGAGGCCGGTGCCCGGGCGGGGTGAGGGAACCTGAGCTATCGCTGAAGCGTCGAGCTGGAACTCGGGCAGGAGGGGGTGCAGCTGAGCGGCTGCCTCCTTTGGGAACCCGCCGTCTCAGCTCGGGGAAGCAAGGTCCCACCCAGGGCGGCCAGCCCTCCAATCGGTGGCAACTGCGAGCAGCTGTGGGGGCACCCAGTGGGGGTGGGGCTTCAGGGGCAGAGCAGGAATAGGAGCGGGCAGCCCGTGGGGGCCGCCGTGGCAAGGGGCTGTCTTCAAAGGGGCCCCGCAGGCCGCAGTCCAGGCTAAGGCAGTAGCCTGCTCTGCTGCGCTGGATGGAGCGGAAGAGCACATAATCAACGGAGCGCACAGAGCCCTGGAGTTCCAGCAGGCATGAGTCTTCTGATGGGCTAGAGCCCCCAGGGAGGTCGCCAATGGCTGACAACACCAGGGACCCGCTGTCCATGGACACTGTGAGTGGCAAGGGAGCACTAGGTAAGATAGCAGGATAGCTGCCACTCTGACTCCAGCTTTATCTTCAAGCAGACAGATAATCCCAGGGTTCTACGAAGTCACAGTCCTCACCTCCAAACCCTAGCTGAGCTCAGCCTTGTTTTTCCCTCCCTATGGCCTCACCCTGCCCTGTCCGTTCCGACCCCACTCTGCTCACCATCTACAATGGAGGCCACCCGCTCACAGACACAGGAGCCATCATGAAGCTGAGGATCAAACAGAGTGGCCTGCAGAAGACACAGGGTCAAAAGTCCAGCTCTTCGCACTGGCATGACCCCTCCCATGCGCTGGAAAGTCTGAAGACCAGAGGTTCCAGACCAGCTTTGTCACTCTCTAAAGTTAGCTGGGTTTGAGACAGGGTTTACTGAGGAACCTAGGTTAGCCTTTAAACTCCTAATCCTGCTGCCTCCACTTCCCAATTGCTGTGTTTATAGGCATATGCCAGTACAGTTGGCTTTGTAGATGTCACTTATGAGGGCGTTAGTTTCCATATCTTTATCTTTTGAGACAAAGTCACTGAAGCCATGGTTGGGCGTTGCTGGCTTTTTTGTTTTGTTTTGTTTTTGTTTTGTTTGTTTGTTTGTTTTTTGATTTTTCGACCCAGAAACCCTCTGTAGCTTTGGAGCCTGTCCTGGTACTAGCTCTTGTAGACCAGGCTGGTCTTGAACTCAGAGATCTGCCTGCCTCTGCCTCCCCAGCGCTGGGTTTACAGGAGTGGACCATCACACGCAGCGGCACATCTTTACACTGGTTCATCTCCCACCCACCTCAGCAGCTCTAGGGCAGATGACAGCCTACAGGGGAGTTGCTATGAGATCACAAGGACTACTGATATCCTTATCAAACAGCTATCCACAGCTCTCGGCTGCACCGAGCCCTCCTCACCTGGCTGTCTCTTCGTAGCCCCATAACGGCCTCGTAAGAAGGAGGGCAATCAGTAGGGTACAAGGGCACTGGGCTATCCATGGAGCCATTGTAGGTGATGCTGGCAGGATGAGGAGAGGATCAGGGCCTGGGAAGCAGCTCCACAACTATGCCTCCCCACCACTCCGGGTCCAGCCCCAATCCTCTTTCTCAGGTTCCCCAGCAGGCCCTCACCCGCCTCACCTTTGTGCATCCGTTTCTGAGCTGCAGGTATACTCTGGAGGATAGTAGGGTGGTGGGGGCACGGGAGGGACAAACTCCTCCAAGTCCAGCATGGTGTGGAGGAGAGGAGCTGGAGGCGAAGATGTACAAGCCAGGGGCCCTAGGGGGCCTGAGACTGAGCGTTCAGGGGCCAGCTGCTGGGGAGCAAGTCTGGTTTCAAATTTCTTCCCTTTCTGCTATTTTTATGGCCCTACCTTCTCCAAGATGCAGTTCCAATCCTTCTGAACCACACCCAGTTCCTTCTTCAGTCTGTGCCTACTCGGTCCCTCCAGCTCTGGCCTTGCCGACCCCCAAATCTCTTCCAGTTTCACATCTGTCCACACCGCCTTTTCCCTGCCACCACTGTCTACCCTCTATCCCAGCTCCCACCTAGGGCTGTGACTTCAACCCATCCAACCAGTCTTCTTCACTCCCTTTGGTCCTAAACATCCCTGTAATAAAACTCCTCAGGTGACCCAGAGCCCCAGGCTCAGAACCCAGACCTGTAGCTACCACTTTGCAAGTCCAGTTCTACCACGCACGCACTCCATGTTCCCACCGGACCTGTCTGCTTGGGCACACTCCCTTCTCACCATGTGCACCAGGTCCAGGGAGAAGATCTGGACACAGCAGACAATAGCAGAGAGGGTACAGATTATTGCGGCACAAATGGTGAGCCCACAGACACTGAAGAGGAGGTTCTGGAGAAGGAAAGACAAGGAGAGGAGAGAAGTATGGGGCTTGGGAGGGGTAAACCCCACCGTATGCAAGGAGGAAGGGATTAGGAACGGCATGTTCACCTTGAGGGCCCCGCGGGCTTCATCGCAGGTGGAGTTAAGGGCAACTTTCAGCTCCTGGCCCCACTCTGGACAGGGTCTGTGTAGAGGAATAGGCGGGCAGCACACACAGACCTTCCCTTCCTGTATGGGAGTGGGAAGGGCAAGGCAGCCCGGATCAGAGCAAACTCAAGGGTCCCTCTCGCTTCCCCTAACCAGTTGGTTCCAGCTCTCCCACCCCAAATCTCACCGTGGAGCATTCTCGGAAGTCCTGAGCCAGCTGGGCATTCTTACAGGAGAGAACGGAGCCAGCCATGCTAAGCATGACACAGAGCACCGAAAGCAAGGAGAAGAAAGAGATCTGGGGAGAGAGGATGTCACCTCAGGGCCGGGACCTTCCCCAGAACTTCTCCTCTACAGAATAAGCCACCCTCTTTTCCTAACACACTTTCTGACTGCCTGGCATCAACTGGAAAGCCAGTTCCCCTTCCTGAGGGCATAAAGGGGACATAAAGGGTATCCCCTCTGGTGTTGGGCACCTGCCTCCCAGTGGGCATTGGGCCTTGGCACCTACCACTAGAGTGAATGGACGCTTCCAGGACACAATGCCAACCAACCCGGAGAACGCCAGCTAGGGACAGAGTGGGCACAGGCTCAGCCTGGCAGGGGAAGCACCTGAGTGAGCCCCTGGCCACAGGATGCGCCCAGCCCTACAAGGAGGGAAAGGACTGGAGAGGAAGGAAAGACAAGCTTGTGGGCTTGAAGGTGAGGAGGGGTGGGGCCTGAGAAGCTTCTCCCACCCCACTACTGTGCACTCTTTACCCAACTCACCGAGAACCCAGCCCAAGACGGGCAGGACCTTTTGATGCTCTCGGTGGTGGTGACAGAGGAGGCCACCATGCTGAAGGTTACCACCAGGATGCCCAGGAGCACCTGGGCTAGCCCCAACGTGAGCAGGGCCTGCAGCCAGGGTCGGTGGAGGCGGAGGTGGGTAAGGCCCCGGGTACTGGGCCGGCTGGTCAGCGAGCGGCTGGAGTCACTGGGCGAGGGCATCATGCCTGCCGCCCGGTTGCCCATACCTCGCTCGGTTCCCCTTGATACTTGGGAGCATCTCAGAGGCGCCCAAGGCCCCGTTTTTTATCCTTTCCAGCGCCCTTGCTGTAAAGCCCACCTCCTGGCTAGGTCCTCTGGGGCATCCCCCAGGGACACCAGCTGGAGGAAGGCCCAAAGGAGGGGCGTCACGAAGGGACAGTGAGGGGCTCCCACCCCACCACCAGACGGGTACCGTGCCCGGGGCAGCGATGAGGACGCCAGAGCACCGGCTCATTGCATTTCCTTAATGAAGAGAGGTGCCGAGAAGGGCTGATCCTAGACTGAAGATAAAGTAGCGTTCCGGAGCCCAGGGAAGGGTGGGGAGGGCAAAGGCGAGAGGGATGCAAGGAAGTCTACAGAAGAGGAGAAAGGTCTGCATGCAGGGACTAGAGGTGCCTTTGGTGATCCAGGGCCGCCTGGTGGGGAGAGGCCGCGGAAACTGGCTTCAGGGTCGCGGGCCCCCGCTCCCCTCCCCACCACGCTCTGCTCCCTAAGCTCCTCCAGCTGCAGCAGGGCAGGCTCTAGAGGCGGGGGAGGGGGTGATGGTGGTGCGGAGGGGTGTGGTGGCTGGTGCAATGCATTCCGGGAGCTGTAGTCCGGGAGGGGAGGAGATAGGGAGAGGCCCTCCTTCAACTTCAGCCACGCCCTGAAACCTAGCTCTTTATGGACCATTTCTGTGCCCATTTTCCACCCTACCCAATACTTCAGGTTCCTGGGATGCAGAGTTCTCAGCAGGGGTGGCTGACTGCCCATCATTTAAGGAAAGTGGTGGCAAATAGACTGGGCTGGGGCTCCCCACATCTCGGGCCTCCTACCACCCCACCCAGTTTGTCAAGGACAGCCTCTCCTGCAGACACTCTGCTTCACTCCAGTACCCCCTCCCCCTTCCCCCCACAACACTCTGTCAAATGGCCTGACCTCCAGTAAAGATACAGGAAATGGTGAGTTTTAGTCATACTTTTTTTTTTCTTTTTAATTTAAATAACGGAAGAGACTTCCTTGGCACAGCAGAGGGAATCTGGGTTTGGGGTATGTGAGAGGTGGCAGCAGTGTCGCCAGATGGGGGATAAAGGCAGGTGATGACTGAGTCACAGTGGGCTCCCCAAACCTCCAAGTCAGGTTTAGATTCGTGGCTGTGGAATTAAGAGCCCCATAGAAGTTATTAAGTAGCAATGCCTCCCCGAACCCCTGAGACTCCAGGGAGAGAGGGCCAGGACATCCCAGGGGATATCATGGGGCCCTGAAGGCATTTTCAGCAGCCCCAGCGGCTGCATTGGCAGCAGCAGTCCGAACCGCAGGGTTGGAGAAGACACCAGCAGCAAACTCCTGCTGGGCTTTCTGAAAGCTGGCACCTGTTCGGCGGTACAAGGAATGGATCTGCAAGAAGATGGCAGACACATCACAACATAGGCAAGTCTCTCCCACCCCACCCCAAGCTGACACCACCATTCACAGGTCTACTGTTCTTGCCTTTCCTTCCGGGATGACACTCCCTCAAAACACATAAATTCCTCCCTCCCTGCCCCAAAGTCCATTAGTTGAGAACCCGCCCCTCCGCTTGCCCTGCCCTGGTTCCTTCTTAATGTTCCGCTCTGCACCCCCTAGGGACCCGTGCTCTCACCCCCTCGCCCCCACTCCCGCCGTGTCCCTCACCCCCTCGCCCCCACTCCCGCCGTGTCCCTCACCCGCTTCAGCATCACAATCCCCAGCACGGCGATGGCAGTGAAGAGCAAGGCGACCAGCAGCATGAGCACAGCCACGGCTGGGTTGGTGCCCACCGCCACAATCGCGAACACCCAGCCACTGTGGGGAAGAGGTGTTGGTGAGGAAGTCTGTTTGGCAGGTGTTGGCAGGGGCTGTTTTCCCAGTTTTCACTGGGTATGCTGTGAATCGTAACACACCCATCAGTGGTCACCAATATGGCAGCCTTCCACGAACCAGTCCCACTCCATCTAATCTTGTCACACTTATCTCTGAAGCGTTAGCTCCTAGCTCTCCTGGCGTCCTCACTCAGAATAGGATCTTCTCACTTCAGGGTGCTCCCTTCTCTCAACTATGGTGACATGGACGTCCCCAGGAAGACTTCTTCAGCTGCTCCTGTCTAGAGCTCCCTGGGCTCTCTAGCCAAGTATCTTGACTTGTTAAATCAGCCTCTTTGGGAAAAGCCCACATGTCCCCTACTGGACAACTCTACCTCGTAACTGAATTGCCTAGGGTGGGAGGAAGAGGCGAGGCAGGAGAGGTGGCAACTCACACACCTGAAGCCCCACCCTGGGATGCCAATGGCCTGGAGGACAAAGAACACATCCTGGACGAAGAAAATGAAGAAAAAAACGAAGAAATTGAATGAACTATCACTCCTGCAAAGAGAAAAAAAGTGGGGGGGAATTAAGACTGGGTTGGAGAAGCAGCTATGGGACCCCCTGCAGACCCCCACCCGGCCCTCACCTACCTGAAAGCCTTATACATTGGGCGGTACCAGCAGACGAAGGAGCAGGGGGTGAAGAGGAGGAGCCAGAGCATGGACAGCCCAAAGCCGGACCCACTGCTGGTGTCCACACAGAACCTGGCCAGGCAGGCCAGGAAATTCAGGACAAGAGCCAAAGTGCTGCCTGAGGGGCAGAGGGACAGGATGAGGGGCTGTCTGGAATGCAGTGAAGCCCGCCACAAGTGCCTTCCTAGTGTGGCAGCAGCATGAAAGGATGGCACCCCATGCCCTAGAGAATGAACCCCACAGATCAGGCATGATCTCCTTGAAAAAAATATGCAGTAATTCAGAATGCATTTATGTGTGGTGATAAAGGAAGGGTGGGCTAAGAACACACACACCATGAGAGAGATTAACCCTAATGGGCCTCGCTTTCAGAGTGTACTCTGGGGCATTTACATTATCTGCAATGTCTCCCAAAAAGACTTCTCACACTCACACAACCAGAGGTAGTACATGGTGGACACTGTCTTCTGAAATTCTTGTGGGATCTCCATGGAGATGTCCTGGAAAAAGCAAGGCTGGACTGGGCAAACAGATGGTAGGGGAGGCCAGTTGTTCTGTCGAGCTGTAAGGCAAAAAGCAGGAGGAAGGCCTCACAAACAAGTGTAAATCAGCAAGGGACACTCTCCCCTCCTCCCTCCACTCCTGTCTTCTCAGTTATGGATCCAAAGAAACAAAAAGTGGAAAGCAGGAGGCATGGCAGAGTGCATCTATTATCCCACACTGAGGAGTCTGGGCAGGAGGACAGGAAGTTCCAGCTCAGCCTGGTCTACACAGACCCTTCCAAGACAAAACAAAGAACAGAAAAAGAGTAAGCAAACAGTTACTATCTGCAATATTTGCGGATCGTGTCAAAAACTCTGCATAGGTAAATTTATTCAACCCTTACGATTTCCTACTTTGTAAAATAAGAACATTTTAGAAAACAGGAAACTGCTGGGGTGGTGGCGCACGCCTTTAGTCCCAGCACTCAGGAGGCAGAGGCATGCAGATCTCTGAGTTCGAGGCCAGCCTGGTCTACAGAAGGAGTTCCAGGGAAGGCTCCAAATCTACAGAGAAAAAACCCTTCTTGAAAAAAAAAAAAGCAAGAAACTTCAGTGGTGTGATTTTTTTTTTGCTGTTGATGGTGGTTTTTTGAGTGCTGGGATTAAAGGCGTGCGCCACCACTGCCTGGCTCAGTGGTGGGATTTCTGAGACCACCAGCCCAGGGCTGGAGTGATGACTCTGGCAAAGGTGCAGTGTTTGGTTCCCAGCACCCACATGAGGGTTTACAACAGCCTGTAACTTCAGCTCTAGGGGGGTCTGCTGTTCTCTTCTGGCCTCCATGGACATAGCACAGATATGGATGCATCTACATACATGCAGGTAAAACAATCAAATGCACAAAATAAAAATATTATAAATCTTTAAAAAACAAACCCATTATTTAACTGCATAAGATCCCACGGTTAAGAAGCAGTGCCAACTCTAACTAAACTCAATTTTAATACCTGACTGATGAACATATGATCTAAGATGTTTTCACAGCTCCTTCCAAACTATCAAGCGTTCTTTCTCACCTACCAAGACCTACTTACTACCTGTGCCACCCAGGCCAACATGCTGCAGCTCTCGCTCCCGGCGGTCCAACTCCTCTGCCTTCCGGTTGAGCTCCTCCTGCTTCTTGATCAGCTCCGCAGTGGCAGCTGCAGCAGAAGCCTATACAACAGGAGCAGAGGCAGTTGTGAGCTGCAGACCAGCGCCGGCTGCTTTCCTTACCAGCTGCACCCCCCGCTTACCTGAGTGCTATAGGAGCCGTAGTTCTTGGGCTCTGTAGGGCTGAGCTTCCTTGAGGACTGTACAGTGGGAGCTGAGGGTGGCGGCAAAGGGGCTGGGGCTGGGGCAGGAGGCTCATAGGCTGGCGGGGGCTGTAGGAAACAAGCCTCAGAGGTCAGCTGGTAACACCGAGATCTCGTCTGCATGCCTTATCTGCCACATCAGCAGCTCCTCTCCGACAGTCAGGAACCTCCTTGCTGTTTGCTTTTTTTTTTTCGAGACAACAGGCACTTGGGCTAGTCTACAACTTGCAATCCTCCTGCCTTAGTCTAAGCACTGGGTAGTCCTGTGTCATGTGCCTAATAGGAAGCTACTTCGTGTGAGTTTAAGTTGGACACCTCTTTCAGGACCTGTAGCAGTCCTGTCCGCGCCTCTTATCCCATGCTTCAGTAATACATGAAGCATTTATCCACATATTGTCTCCTTAACTTTTTCTTTAAAGATTTATTTATTTCATGTGTATTTCTGTTTTGCCTGCATGTATGTGTTAGGGTGTCGGATCCCCTGGAACTGAAGTTACAGACAGTTGCGAGCTGCCATGAGGGTGCTGGGAAGTGAACCTGGGACTCTCTGGAAGAGCAGCCAATGCTCTCATCTGCTGAGCCATCTCTCCAGTCCCTCCTTAACTTTTTAAAATTACATTTATTTACTCATGTGTATCCGCTCTTGAACAATGGTGTGGCTGTGGAGGTCAGAGGAGAACTTGTGGAGCTTGCTCTGTTCTCCATCACACTGGTCCTGGGACTGAACTCAGGCTGAGCCTTTAGCACCTGAGCTACTCGGCTTTTCCCCACTTCCTTAGACAGGGTCTCATACATCCCACTCTGGTCTCCAACTTGCTACTAGCCAACGATGACCTGGACTTTGACTACTCCTGCCTGTACCTCTCAAGTGTCTCCATCCTGTTTATGTAGTGCTGTGGGCTGGGGATTAAGCCCTCTCCAACTGAGCTACAGCCCCGTGCTCCCCTTAACTCCTCTACTCTCAAATGTCTGCTAGTCCTCCTCATCGTCTGCACTCTGATTGCAGACCTAAGCAGGTTTCTCAACCCTGACAAGCCCCAACCTCGATTCTCTTCAAGTAAGCCTTTCCACAGACCGAAGGTCCTCCCTGGACTGACTTTCCTAACTCCAAACTAGATGACTCGGTTGCCCTGATTGTATGTTGTCTCTCAGAGAGCTAAAATACACAGCACTTAAAGCCTCAGTACGCACAGACGGAGCTTCTCACACACTTCCCTTCCCCTGCTCTTCTGTGTTCCCTCTAATTGCTCACCTCTCGGTTCTCAAAAGGGTTGTACACATCAAGCGTGGCATACTGCTGGCTGGGTCGGTGCTGGATCACTGCTGGGTCCTGAGAGCAGAGACTTGGGTTCAGGGGGCACTCGATGCCAAGGGAATTCCTAGGAACTTCCCCCAAACTGCTGGTAGCTCTAAGTACTGAGACTTGGTGACACGCCGTTGTTCCCAACATTTGCCTTCAACTCCATCACCCTATATTGCTAGAACCCACTCATTACAAGGGCAGAGCCCGCTTCCCATTAGCCCCCCAGTGCTCACTGGCCTGGAGCTTCCGTAACCTCCACGTAGAGACACTCCTTCCCTGGGTCAAATGTCACGAATGGGAATAGGAGTCCGACCCCACAGATTTGGGGAAAGACTGCCCAAAGGAGGCCGGCACAAGTCACCTGAAAGGGATTGTCAAGCTCGCCGGAGTCGGGGAACGGGTTCCCACCGTCTCTGTTCTGAGCCATGTTTGTGAGGCCGGCCGCCCCTGCCCTCCACGCCCCTGCCGCGGGAGAACGGCGCCGGCGGCCCTGAGAACTCCCTCCGTGCGCTCCGTCTACCCGCTTCTCTGTGTTCCAATTGGCTAAAGCAACCGGAAGAGTCGCTAAGATTCCCGCAGCAGCAGCAAACTGCGCTTGCGCCTCAGTAAAAAAAAACTTAAGCGGGAAGCACCTCACGTGATAACCCTGAACCAGTCTAGCGCCGCACTTCCTCCACGTGATTGCTATCAGGAAAGAACTTCTCAGCCCAGGTGACCTCACGTAAAGGAACGGAACACAGATGGGAAGTTTTTGCACTGGACAATGGATGGAGACTGTTTTCTTTTGTTTTTCGAAACAGGGTTTCTCGGTAGCTTTGGAGCCTGTCCTGTAACTAGCTCTTGTAGACCAGGCTGGCCTCACAGAGATCCGCCTTTCTCTGTGCTGGGATTAAAGGCGTGGGCTACCACCGCCCTTGGAAGGCTGTTTTCTATATGGGTTTCTGGCTCTACTAGAGGGGACAGCCTCATGGCTACCGTCACATGCCCACTTATTTACAGGGTCAAAGCTATTTCCCAACAGTAACTACTCCAGATCACACAACTTCTATCTGATTGCATCTGTTTTAATCTTTACTACCTTCGAAAAGAAAGTGCATTTAAATTAATAGTCTTGGGTCTAATTTGGGAAGGCAAAGATCTGCCTTTGTACCCAAATTCAGAATAGCTACCAATTGTTTCACCCTTTTACCCCAATACCTTTGATCCTCAAATTCCAGGGATGGGGGTCAGATGAAGCATTTATTTCACAAAGACTGTACAAAATCCCTTATAAAACATGGGGTAGACACCACCTGGTTCCCTCACTCTGCCCTACATCAACTCCACATGAGAGGCAGATGCGGTTGGCAGAGTAAAGAGCAGTATATACAAGGCAGGAGTTGAGGTGACAGGTACAAGTTCTGTCATATATACACTATTTCACATATTTACAGGTATAAAGGAGCCAAAGGCAGGAGAGGGCTGAGTTCTGGCTCTGTTCTCTTGTATAAAAAAGCACCAGTGTCCTGGACTGGACACCCACTGCTACACAAGAAGCAGGAGGGTCCAAAGCCTCATTGTCACCGACTGATATCCCGACTGGAGTCCCACAACTTGGTGTTGGGTGGCTCAGTCCGAAGGCAGGCGAAGAAAGGGTGCTGGAGGGCTTCACCTAAGGTCAGTCGCTTAGCAGGTTCATACTCTAGCATGCTTTCAATCAGATCGAAGAGCTGGTGGTGTTCCTCTGCCTCTGAGGTCAGATATCGCTGGTGGAGGGCAGGAAGAAGGTAAAGTGGGCTGCCTGACAAACTTCTATCATTTTTCTTTCCTTTCCATTCTCCCTGTGAGATAAGATCTCTACAGAGCCCAGCTGTTCTGGAACTATGCACTGCAGCTGCCTCAGCACCCCAAGTGCTGGAATTGTAAGCCTGTGCCACCATCCCTAGCTCTCTGCCTCCCTCACAGCCCTACCTTTCCTTTGGGAAAAAGAACCAAGACTCAGTTTGCATGCGATTTGAATGCTACCTCACCACAATCACACTGTGACCAACGTACATTCCTACTAGCACAGTGTCGTTCAAAGTTTTACTGCATATCCTCGTCAACTCCACGAGTTCCACATTAAAGCATAAGCTCTTCAAAGCTGGCTTATTCTTTTTCTGTCTAACCTAAAGAATCCAGGACATGGCTATGGCTTGTGGATGTCTCAAAGTTAGGCTATCTAACCTCCTCCCTTCTCTGTCCATTGTTGACCAAATCTTCTTTCAGTTTTCCATACTCCCTGTCCTAACCTCCTGCTTATAAAGTGCATTCCAGGGGCAGACCACCCTAAGAAGGAAGCAACCTTTGGAGTGTGGACAACATAAACCCCTCTCCGGGCTCACCCGCAGTGGTTTGCAGTTTTCACGCACGTAGCGCCCAGCTGATGTGTTCTCATCCCAATCCAGGCGACCCCGATAAAAATATTTCTGTTTTCTAGAGGGGAAGGGGAAGTTTTTGCATCAGAAGGTTCCCCTTTTATAAAATGCTTTCCCTTGTTTAACCATGTGAAAGAACGTAGGGGTTCGGGGGCATCAACGAGAGAAGAAAATTATGTGCAACAGACAAACTCCATGGAGAGAAAAGGGCAGCCCCTCCTGCTCAAGGTTCACCTTGTCTTTCGGATCATCCGAGAAGGGATAGGACCCAAGATCCTTTCCATCATGGTTAGATGCTCTCTGTTGTCATGGGTCTGGGAAACAAAGATAGAACTAATTATGGCACTAGGAAGGAATGCTGGGGACTAGTTGCCAGATGGGCAATGTGGAGGGCTGCGTAAGTATGTCCTCAGCAGATCAAGAAAATGGGCAGAAGAATGCCAGGTGTCCCAGTAATATCCCCACCACTTACCTGGAAGAGGGTGAAGCCAACGTAGTACTCAAAGATGATACAGCCTATGCTCCACACATCACAAGGCTGTGCCCAGCCCAACTCTGTGTGGTGAGGAGCAAGAGGTATTAAGTTGCTTAGGACACTCTACCCTTACATCACCTCACACACTGGGCAGCCCTGAGCTCCCTTACCAAGGATGACCTCTGGGGCCCGGTAATGGCGAGTGGAGACAATGGTGCTATGGTGTTCATGGTCAAAGGTGGCACTGCCGAAGTCTACCACTCGCACAGCTGTGCTCTTCACACTGCGCTCGTCTCGCTTCTAGGAGCAAAGCAGACGGGAATGAATCTCTGTCAGACTGAGATTCACAGACTAAGGAGCTTTTGAGTCTGAAAAATGTAGCCTTTCCCATATACCCAGGGAAATCTGGCTACTGGTATTTTGTTATTGAATGTTGAAACAGGATTTCACTATGTGCCATGTCAGGCTTTGAACCTGCAGCAATCCTCGTGCCTCAGAGCCTCCCAAGTGCTGGGACTACCGGCTTGTGCCACCACACCAGCTCTTACAGCAGTACTTCAAGAATAGGAAAGGAAGAAGACTAAAGAAATAATTGTGGAATAATATGGAAGTCTCTTAAGTCCTCAACGACTAAAGTGTCTGGTGTGCTGTTTTGGAAATCTGTAATTTGTAGCAGAAAGTAAGGAGTGGGCTAGAGAGTTGGCTCAGTGATTAAGAGCACTGGCTGCTCTTCCAGAGGTCCTGAGTTCAATTCCCAGCAACCACATGGCAGCTCACAACCATCTGTAATGAGATCTGGTGCCCTCTTCTGGCCGGCATGTCTACCTGCAGGCAGAACACTATACATAATAAATAAAATCTACCTAAAAACAAAACAACAAAAACCAAAAACCAGTGAGGAGGCCCTTTAGCACTGAGACTCAAGCTGTCCGGCAAGTTGTTCTCCTACTACACAGAAATGCTCATCTGCAAGAAAGAGCACGGCCTCTTCCATCCTATCAGAAAACGTTCCAAATTGTCCTTCAATTTAAGTCTCCTTAAACTGTTCCCTTTACATTTATTGGGGTACACTGGTTTTACCCAGCTGAAGCCAGACAGGGAGAAATTGGTCAAAGGAAGAACACAGCTAACCAAAAGCCAACTGGCCTAGTTGTCTGCCCCTTTGGACAGAGGGTGGCCCTTGTCCATCTTACCTTCTCTAGGTTGTAGGTGAGTTCGTAGTCTGAATTCACAAAGAGAATATTTTCAGGTTTGAGGTCCGTGTGTGTCAACTTGTTATCATGGAGGACTGCAGGGGAGAAGGCTAGATCAGGCTTGATCCAGGTGGCTAGTGCTAACTGCAGCAGCTGACCCCTGAATGAGTACCAAGGACAAAGCTGGAGGCAGGCCCAGACTCCACTGGGATTACTTTCCGCTCTGCAACTAAATGATATGCCTGGTCTGAGCTTTATCTGAGTAATATAAAATATACAGTTCATCTGATGGAAAGCAGTGTGTGCTACAAGTGGGAGTTTTTATTTGGTCTTGACTTTGATCTATGTAAGTATCAGACATTCTGCAAACTCAATTCATTAAAACTGCATCACTGCCGGGCGGTGGCAGTGCACGCCTTTAATCCCAGCACTTGGGAGGCAGAGAGATGCGGATCTCTCTGAGTTTGAGGCCAGCCTGGTTCAACAGCTAGTTCTAGGACAGGCTCCAAAGTTAGAGAAATCCTGTCTCGAAAAACCAAAACTAAACCAAAACAAACAAACCCAAACTGTGTCACTGTGAAGACGCAGAGGAACAGTTACTCTGCACTCCGAGGCTGGTACCTCAGATGAATGATTCAGTCTTCTCCCGTGTGCTCTGTGTGAGTGAAGAGCGCCATTACACAAACCTAAGACTCCAGCAAGAGGACTTCTGTGCTGCTGTCCAGCACTTCTCCAAGAAAGAAGGGAGAAAAAGACACTAAGGGCTGTGCTGTGAGTGTGGAGTGAGAGCAACCAGTGATGGGAAAGGCATCAGTCAAGGAGTTACGTCAGGAGAGACGTCAGACAGTCGCAGGTGTGCAGGTACACTGACTGGTTAGGGGCTTGCCTAGCACTCAAGTATACAGACCAAGTCTGATAGAAGGAAGCGCTGCCCAGAGTCCACCTCAGCCCACCCCACTCACACTTGACGGCCTGGCAGAGCTGGAAGGCCATGTGGCGCACTTGGTGGATGGGGTAGGGCAGGTAGTTGTTGTCTTTGAGGAAATCGAAGGTGCTAAGGCCCAGAAGCTCAAAGGAGATACACATGTGGCCATGGTAGTCAAACCAGTCAAACATCTGGACACAGAGGCTGAGAAAAGATAGGGGAAGTTGGATATCTAATATGATCCCAATAGCCCACCACCCCACCAAAAGGAAGGACTGCTCGGTTGTTGATTCCAGTTGTATAAAAACATGCCAGTTAATATCACTAACAAAGGCTAGGAATGTCGCTCACTTGGTAGAGCGCCTACTTGGCATGCACAAGACCCAAGGTTCCACCTGCAGCATTATATTTAACAGTTATGTTGACATGAACCTGCAGTTTCAGCCCTGGGGAGGTGGAGGCAGGAGAATCATAAGATCAAGGTCATCCTCAACTGCAGAATGAGTTTGAGGTTTGCCTGCACATTTTTAAGTGATGCCCTGTCACTTAAAAAAACAAAACAAAACAAAAACCTCTACCTGCCAAACTCCCAAACATATTTTTATATAATTTTAAGTAGTTCAAAACTTCTTGGCTGGATTGGGGCTGAAATTCAGAAGACAGAACTTGCCTATTATGCAAGAACTCATGATCAATCCCAACCCTCAAGGAAAAAAAACCCTATTTTTTTAAGCGAGGTGTGGTGATGCACTCCTGCTGTCAGAGCACTCAGGAACTCAGAGGCAGGAGGATCACCATGAATTTGAAGACAGCTTGGGGTATGTAGTTAGACCCTGTGTCAAATAAACAAATGAGCTCCCCTACCCCTATTTGTTGAAGAGCTATTAACACCAAATTCCAAACACTCTGGATTCTCAGTTAAGTCTGGATCTCACTGTAGCCCAATCTGACCTAGAAATTCGTAGATAGCCCACCCTGGTCTCAAATTAATATGCCATGTATCCCAGCTCTAATGCCAGACATTTCATATCAGCACTGTGCTGCCCAAGGTTACATTTACTGTTTGGTTAAATCATATATAAATGATATAGTCCAGCATGCACAGAAGTTTAATACTCGATATCACATAAAACTAGGTGTGGTGGTACACTTCTATAATAAAGGCAAGAGGATTAAGAATCAAAGTTATCCTTGCCTTTGGCTACAAAACTGAGTAGAAGCTAGCCTGGGCTACAATGAGATACTGCCCAAAAAACAAACAAAACAACCAAGCCTTTGCATCATAAGTTTATGCAATGCCTTGTCTATGAACTGTGTGGACCACATAGATGCCCACAGTCTCAACGAAGGTCTAGAGCCTGCTACTTTTCAGTTAGCACTCAGGACCACTAAGGGTCTCCTACTCTATCCCACTGCATTTAAAAATGTTATTTGTAATTAGGTGTGAGTTATGGGCACGAGACTGCAGATTTCTGAGGAAGCCAGAGATGCTAGATTTCCTTAGATCTATGTTTTGTTTTGTTTTTTGAGACAGGGCTTCTCTGTATGGCCTTGGCTGTCCTGGAACTCACTCTGTAGGCCAGGCTGGCTGTGAACTGAGATCTGCCAGCCTTTGCCTCTGCTGGGATTAAATCCTGTGCCACCACTGCCTGGCTCCTGTAAATTATTTTGAGTTTCTATATGGGTACTGGAAACTAAACTCCGGTCCTACCCAACGGCAGCATACACTCTTAACTACTGAGTGACCTCTCTAGCACTAGTCTCAAACATCTGAGTCTCCTGCCTCAGTTTCCTGAACAAATTTTGTGTCTGTATGTTGTATTGGGGTTTGAATTTAAGACTCTGTAAGATAGTTGGCTGGCACTCCATCCCTGGGTTACACCTCCAGCACCTTTTTCATTTGTGGGAAAAGGTCTTACTAAATTCTCAGGCTTGCTCTGTAGCCCAGCCAGGCTTTACGCTCCCAATCTGTCTTTTCCTCTCTTCCAAGTGGCTAGGATCATCAATAGTGATGTTCATCACTGCCAGGGGCATGCCCAGATTGCAGAGCAATCTAAATGTGATAAAGACAAGCGGGGGATTAAAGAATGTCACAGACCCATACTGCTGGTTTCCTACTCTTATATGATCAAAAATTGAATGGGTTGGGTGTGGTGGCACACGTCTTTAATCTCAGCACTCAGGAGGCAGAGGCAGGAGGATTTCTGCAAGCTCAAGACCAGCCTGTTCTGTAAGGAGGTTTGAGGCCAGCAAGAATCACACAGAAAAACCATGTCAGAAAGAAAGGAAGGAAGGAAGGAAGGAAGGAAGGAAGGAAGGAAGGAAGGAAGGAAGGAAGGAAGGAAGGAAGGACGGACGGACGGACGGACGGACGGACATGAAGGTCTATATTCTCCTGCCTGCCTAGCCCTGTCTGGAGTCTTCCTTCCTTCCGGAGGTGGAGCCCTTAGCTCCACACACACGCCTTTGCTTGCTTACTTCTTGCTGTCGGGGTCTTTCTCATTGATCTTCTCTAGCACGTTAATCTCTAGTCGGGCTGCTTCCTTGTACTTCTCCACATTCTTAATGATCTTCAGGGCAACTCTTGCTCCACCCCTGTAGGTCAACAGGGGAGGCGTCTGTTGGGTTCAAGGACATCTCAGACTGACTGGGTCAGTGTAAATACTAAGAAATTCTGTCTGTCTAAACTACCAACAATTTGATGCCCTCATAATCTTCCATGCCTAACAGATGTGGAGCAAGCAGCAGGCCAGTGGTTACCTGCGATGGTCCACACACTGCACCACGCGGCCAAAGGTCCCTTCTCCTAAGGTGCTTACAATTTCATCTGAAACGAAAGAAAGCAGGGTCGGGGAGAGGGAGGGAGAAAAGGGGGAATGAGATGAGCTGGAAGGAAATAGGGCACAGCAGCCTGGGGTGAGGAGATGAAGGAAGGGGGAACAGACACAGATGGCTGCAGGGGAAGAAAACCCCTGTGTGACTCCCACCACCTTTAACCCAGGGGCCATGAGAGCTGGGAGCGGACAACAGTCAATTCTCAACAGCAACTCAAACCACCCAGATGAGCAACACCACTGAGAAAAGGCAAAAGAGGCTGTGACTTGGGTTGGCATGGGACGTTAAGATGACTATGGGACCATTACAGGCTATAGGATTGTTACGATTTGGCTTGTACATCGCTCTTGTAGCCAGTCCCCGACGTGGTAGATGAGGTGGCCCTCAGCGTCGTCCTCTACACTCTTGGCTCTCCGGCTGCTGGGCTGCTGTCGGGGGGTGGGGGGGGTCGGAGCAAGCCAGGTGTCGGATCGGGGGCCGAAGGGAGTCGGGGTGGGTGGTGGAGGGGTCACCGGTCACAGGCGCCCAGCCAGGGGGGACAGACGATGATGGGGGACAGTGGAAGGGAACACGTCAGATGCGGTAAGGCGGATTGGTGTGAGAAGAGAGAGCGGCGCATAATCTCAAGTCCCCAAACCCAAATCAGGACAGGAAGAAGGCACGGGTAGAGCAGAAAATGTTGATGATGTTGCCAGTGTTACCCACAACCCCATGCTCTATGAAGCACCCTTCTAGGCAGATGCAGTCTTCCCCTGCCCCCCAACCCAAACTCGCCTGAGGGGCCACAGAGCCCAGGGCTTGGGAGATAGAGGCCTTAAAAAACAAAGGCCCTCATAAAAAATAGAGGCCTCTGGGCAGAGTAGCTGCTCCCAACACAAGCTCAACTTATCACTTAGGGCATAAATGTCTCATGCCCTTCTCTCTCCAAAGTAAATCTGGGGCCCCTTGAGAGTCGCAGAGCTCCCAAGAGGATAGGCACACTCAGTACCCACTCCAATGCTCATGCTTCAAAGCATGAGTGAGAATAAGGGGACTTTAATTACCAGGGTCCCTGAGGGACTGAAAAAGAATAGAGAGTAAAGGTCCAGGCTGGCACTCACTGAAGATGAGCGGCTGAATGTGCGGCTACGTCTCCTCCGCCGCCTGTGCTTCCTCCGGCTGCTGCGCTGGCTTCGGTAACTGCTGTTTTCCCGATGGTACTCATAGGAATGCCGAAAGTCTGTGTCATAGTAGGCCTCTGCTCGATCCCGGCTATAGTCATTGCGTCTGTAGCTGCCGCAGTACCGACGATCATAAACCCGCCGATCAGATGAGTGATCATCATAGCTGCTGTTGGATAACAAACACCCGTAAGGTCCAGGCCACATTTCCTGTCACACCATGCGACAAGGTCCTATCTTAGGAAAAGAAGAACCATAGGAGTAACATGAGGAAGCACCTGCAGACATCCTCTGGGGCTCCTCCTGTCCAATGACACAGAACCCAAAACCTGCTTGCTCTCTAAAGTTTCCAGATGAAATGTGGCCTTGCTCTAACCCAACCCACTCCTCTCCATACCACGGAATTATTTTTTTTTAATTTATTTTTATTTTATGTGCATTGGTGTTTTGCCTGCATGAATGTCTCTGTGAGAGTGTCAAGTCTCCTGAAACTGGAGTTCTAGACAGCAGAGAGCTGCCATATGGGTGCTGGGAATTGAACACGGGTCCTCTGAAAAACAGTCAGTGCTCTTAACCACTGAGCCATCTCTCCAGCCCCACCCCACAGGCCTCACTTTCATGTTGGCTCAGCAGCTCTCTAGCTGTTAGTATATGGCATGCACTTCTCACCACTGAAGACATTTCAACCACTGATTCTCATCTGTCCCACCAGGCCAGCTTAGGTGTCCCTTTCGCACAAGGCTCTCCGTGAGTCAGGCAGGGTGGCACACACCACTAATCCCAGGGCTCCAGTGGGGGAGGCAGGCACATCTGTGTGAGTTCTAGGCTAGCCAGGGCTACACAGTGATAGCTTGTCTCAGGGACAGTGGGAAGCGGGCTAAAGAGACAGCTCTTACAGAGGACCTGGGTTCAATTTCCATTGCCCACAGGGAGGTTCACAACCATCTATAACTCCGGGTCTAGGGGATTCCACACCTACCTTCTTCTGGTGCTGAAGGCACCAGAGATACATGTAATGTAAGACAGACATGGAGGCAAAACACTTACTCACATAAAATTTAAGAAGGGGAAAAAAGTATGTTTCTTCTTAATTACATACATCCAGACCCATTCCAACAAAACCTGGTGGGTGCAGCTTCCCTCCCTAAGTACTTCCTCTACCATCTTTCAAAAAAATTTTTTGAGAGTTTCACTGGCTTCAAACTCAGTATGAAGTCCAAAGAAGCCTTGAACTGATCCTGCCTCATCATCCCAAGTACTGGAAGTATATATATATATTTGTAATGCCAGGAAGTGAACCAAGGACCAAATGCATGTTAGGTACATGCTCTACCACAGAAGTACAGACCTAGCCCCAAGTCACTTCGGCCACTTTGCCCACTGGCTTCAGCATGTTACTTACCAATCAACATTTATTAAATAAATGAATAAACCTGTGACCTGGAATCAGTCTCTCTTCCCGAGGGCTCACCTTCGGGACCGAACGTGATAGCTGTCCTCCCTCCGCCGCCGCCTTGTCCGGTCACTGGAACTTGACCAGGAGCGACTTCTTCTTCGCTTATGCTTTCGGCTCCGATAGTGTTCGTGATAACTCCCCCGGCTACCACGCTCTGAGGAATGGTACCTTCGGGGATGAGGCATCTGGGAGGGAAGGAAAAGCAGAATGGTAAGGATCATTCTGAGTGTTCAGAAACATTCTCTGGGACTGCAGACTTTTGGAGATACAAAGCTGCCTTCTTATGCTTTCTAGTACACGGATTTCTCTGTCTTTGTGTCTACAACTTTCCTTTACAGACTACACAACCACCTACAAATTCTGGCTGAAAAGTCGAGAAAGTCAAATTCAATTGCTCTACCTCAAATGTGACTCCATGAAGACCTTCAGGTCTGAGCCACAGTTCATGACAGGTGACAAGTATGTGACTGATAAATACTGCCACAGTCCATCTCTGCTGCAATCTATATGCAGCTGTACCCTCCGGAGTTCTTCACAAGCAAACAAAATACAGCTTTAGTTTACACAACTGCTTTAGTTATTAACAACAAGCCTTCCCCCTCCTGCACTCCTCCGTTAGGAGTACAAGGGCAGGAATCCAGTTCCAGGGACCAGGGTGTGGTCCTATAAATGTCCAGACCTCTGACAAAGCTGTGAACAGCACCACAAAGTGGCTGTCCATCTGTATCTTCCCTACCACCCTGTATTTACTAGGTAGAAAATAATTGGGCTTTTCCTCTTTCGACATTTCAAGACAGGGTTTCTTGGTAATGCTGGCCCTCCTGGAACTCTGTGTGGGCCAGGCTGGCCTCGAACTCAAGAGAGCCACCTGCCTCTGCCTATCAAATGCTGAGATTAAAAGTGTGTGCCAGCAAGCTTGACTCTTTTTTCTCCCCTGAGACAAGGTCTTTTTATGTAAACCTGGCTGAACTTGAACTCAGAGATCTTCCTAGTCTCTGGTCTTAGATGAGACCACACTTGTTTCCTTTTTTCTTTGTGTGTGTGTGAAGTGTGACTAACATATCCTAGGCTGTCCTCAATTTTTTTTTTTCGAGACAGGGTTTCTCTATAGCTTTGGAGCCTGTCCTGGAACTAGCTATTGTAGACCAGGCTGGCCTTGAACACACAGAGATCCGCCTCTCTCTGCCTCCTGAGCCCTGGGATCACCACCACCCAGCTTGTCCTCAATTTTGTTGTGCTACCTAGGATGGCCTTGAACAGCTGACCCTCTTACTTTCTCTTCCAAGAGAAGAACTTACAGAGCAGCCCCCGGCACGTCTGACTTTACCTAGCTGGAGATCAACCCAGAGCTTCAAGCATGCTAGTGAGAACCATCCTACCAACTGAGCTACACCCCCAGCCTAATAACTAGTTTTGAACTAACATAACTAATAACTGGGCCTCCACTAAATAAAACTGGACTGCTTAGGTTCATAAGTAATTTTTCGGTCAGGGAAAAAAAAAAATCAGAGCAAAATCACTCTTCCACTCCAGAAAAGCAATGAACAAGCTCAGTAGAATGAATCTCAGGTAGAGTTTTGGCCCAGGACCGAGAACATGAGGTTTGCAGGTTTAACTCCAACATCTGGTTGCCATTCTGGGCCACTTCCTCCCAACCTCCTTAAATTAAGAAAGGTGACCTAAAGTGGCTGGCAAAACAAGAAGATGGAAGCAGGAGCCTTTCCCAGGCAACTCAATCTTGACTAACTTAATTAACATAAATGCCATCTCACTTCGGACACCCTGTCTACAAAGTCACTTGGGTCCTTCCTAGAAAAGTCAATCCAATCTACTTTCTCAACTCCTAAATCTTGCTTCCCTCTTTCTTACACAGAAAACGCTGGTAATTCCCTGGAGTCAAACTCTTCCTATACACTTCAAGCAACACTTCTCGGTTCCAATGAAACCCTTGGGCCAACTTCTGCACGACTGGGACCGCTCCTGTCCCTACCTCATCACTTCTACGGCTCCCTCCAAGTTTACTATAGGTTTCGTCGCTACACCGGAGCGGTCGGCCTCCCTCCCTCTAATCGCGCTACTACTCAGCTACTTCCAGAGCCCAACATTCCTAATTTCGCCTCATCCCGTCGCCGCCCGTCTGGTGGTAGCCATCTTTCCGAGGCCCCAAGGTCCGTCAGCCCGCGCGCTCACCGTTCTGGCGGCGAGGCCCGTGCGCTTGTCCCACAGGAAGTCCGTGATGGCGGCGGCACTGCGGCCGGAGTCCCGGCACCCCCGCGGCGACGAAGTGCGGCTCCACCCCCCAACCCGGGGCCCTGGGACCTCCCGCCCCGTTCCCGGGCTCTGCTCCAGTCCCGCCCGCCCGGGCTCCGTCCCCGCCCCCAGGATCCGCTCGGCGCCTCTCGCACCGCCCCCGCCCGGGGCCCGATCCCAGCTCGGTCTCCGGCTCTGGCCTCTCCGCTCCGCCGCCGCTGCCGTGAGCGAGCGCGCACGCACGCACGTACGCACGCACGTCCTGCGTCACTTCCCAGGCTCTGATGGGCTCCGCCCTCGCACACCCGGCCCTTTTCGGAGTACGCCTGGGCTTCACCGGCACCCGCGGGAGCCCGCGAAGCTCTGGGAGCGCCTGTGGTTTCGGGTCGGGTGGCACTAGGAGCGTGTCACGTGTTTGTTGCCCTGTACTCGTCCTTCCCCATGCCTCCTCCTTGCTCTTCACTTGAAGACATTTGTGGCTTATTTAATATTGGAGGTTTAAGGAAAGGAATGCTAATTACATTGTATCACTTAGGCAAACGACTCCAGTGAGGCTTTATGAAGTCAGATTCTTCAAACATAGCTTGAAAATACATCCTCCTGCTGCTCAAGGCCAGCAAGGAGAGGTCCTGCATTGTCCTGCACAAAAGTCATTTATGTTTGGGGCAGTTGCATGGCCAGGCAAGAAGGGGAGAATTGGGGACCAGAATGGGGAACCATGATGTTTTAGCCAATTTATATTAAGTGAAAATTTATTGAATCTTCTCTCTGTGTTTTTAGATTTACCTTAAATTATTTGTCTGTACAAGAGCTGAGTAAATTGGGAGCATGGGGACCTTGGGGAAGGATTGAAGTGGGGAGGGGAGAGGCAGGGAGGGGAGCAGAGAAAAATGTAGAACTCAATAAATATCAATAAAAAATTAAATAAATTTATTATGTAAAAAATTATTTGTCGGGGCTGGAGAGATGGCTCAGCGGTTAAGAGCATTGCCTGCTCTTCCAAAGGTCCTGAGTTCAAATTCCAGTAACCACATGGTGACTCATAACCATCTGTAATGAGGTCTGGTGCCCTCTTCTGGCCTGCAGGCATACACACTGACAGAATATTGTATACATAATAAATAAACAAAATTAAAAAAAATTATTTGTCTGTAGCGGGGTATATGCATGTCAGTGCAGGTAGTCATGGTGGTCAGAAGAGAGCATCAGATGCCCTGGACCTGGAATTCTAGGCAGTTGTGAACTGTCCGATGTGGGTGAGAGGTTCTCCAGAAAAGCAGCTCAAACTCCTAACCACTGAGCCATCTCTCCAGCCCCAGTTTACTAAATATTAAAAAAGAACAAGAAGCTAAGTGGCTAATACCCATAATGCCAGCTCTTAGACAGAGGCAGGAGGATTTGAAAAACTTCAAGGCCAGTGTGAGATTGACTCAACAACAAACTAGCTTAGGGTGTGGGTCAGTTGACGGAGTAGTTGTATTATCCAGGATGCCCTGGCTGGAGAGCCACACGGACAATTTACGCATGATCAATCCCAGGACTTGGGAAGTAGAGGCAGGAGAATCAGGGGCTCAAGGTTATCTTTGGCAGCCAGGCAGTAGTGGTGCACTCTTTTAATCCAAGCACTCGGGAGGGAGGCAGAGGCCAGCCTGGTCTACAAGAGCTAGTTCCAGGACAGGGTCCAAAGCTACAGAGAAACCCTGTCTTGGGAGGAGCAGGGGGGTGGTATCTTTTTTTTTTTTTTTTTTTTTTTTTTTTGTTTTTTTCGAGACAGGGTTTCTCTGTGGCTTTGGGGCCTGTCCTGGAACTAGCTCTGTAGACCAGGCTGGTCTCGAACTCACAGAGATCCGCCTGCCTCTGCCTCCCGAGTGCTGGGATTAAAGGCGTGCGCCACCACCGCCCAGCTTGGGGGGTGGTATCTATCTTTGGCTATGTAATGAGTTTGAAGCTATTCTAGTGATACTTTAGACTGTCTAAAAACAAACTATTTACTTATCTAGCTATCTAATCTATCCGAGGAGCTGGAGAGATAGCTCAGCAGTTAAGAGCACTGGCTGCCTCTCTAGCACACACATAGTAGCTCAAATCAGCCTTGTTAACTCCAGTTCCTGTACACTGAACACTCTTCAGGCTTCTTCAGGCATTGCATGTAGTATTCAGATATACATGCAAGCCAAAATACCCAGGCACATAAAAAATAAATATGTATTTAAAAAAAAAACAGGAAGGAGAAGGGGCTGGAGAGATGGCTCAGTGGTTAAGAGTACTGACTGCTCTTCTAGAGGACCAGGGTTCAATTCCCAGCAACCACATGGCAGCTCACAACTGTCTGAAGATCCAGTTGCAGGGGATCTGACATTTCACACCCATGCACATAAAATAAAGTTAAATAAACCATAAAAATATTTAAAACCATAAAAAATAAAAAAGGAGACAAAAACACTATATATAAAGGAGTTTGGAAATTGCCAGAAAGGAGAATTCGGAAGGAAAACAATTCTCGGTTAATAAGCATATTAAAGTTAAGGAAAATCAGAGAATAGTAACTGGAGATTAGAGTAATTAGCCAGAAATAGTTAAGAAATTCCCTATGTAAAAAGGGAGCCAGGCCTGATGGCTCACACCTTTAATTCCAGCACTCTAGAAACAGAGGCAGGCAGATCTCCAAGAGTTCAAGACTAGCATGATCTGCATGAGTTCAAAGATAGCCAGGGCCACATAAAAAGACCTATTTGAAAAGGTGTGTGGGTGTGGGTGTGCGCGCGCACGTGCACAGGCACGCGCGTGCATGAAGATTTGGAAAAGCAATTTAATTTCCTTCCCAGGGAGACATTTCCGGGTCATTTGCACCAAGCATTTACTGACTTTCACTATGAGCCCAGCACTGTACCCAGCACAAGTTTCTTTTTCCCGAGAACTTCAGTCTGAGGTTCTGAGGATTGAATGGGAGAGGACACAGACCTGTAAATAAACAATGGAGTCCGGGCATGATAGCAGAGGCAGATGGGTCTGTGAGTTCCAGATGTACTAGTCTCCACAAGGTTGCACACTAAGACCCGGTATGAAAACATGTCAAGAACTGGTGTAAAGAGTGCTGCCCAGAGCTGGAGAGATGGCTCAGCAGTTATGAGTACTGACTGACCTTCCAGAGGATCTGGGCTCAATTCCCACCTGGCAGCTCACAACTGTCTGTAACTCCAGGTCTAGGGGCCCTGACACCCTCACTCAGACACACATGCAAGCAAAACACCATTGTACATAAAATAAGAATAAATAGGTTATTTTAAAAAATAGTACTGCCCTATCTGTTCTTAGAAAGCTCTAGCCTAGCTAAGTGGTGGCACAGGCCTTTAATCCCAGCACTAGGGAGGCAGAGGCAGGTGGACCTCTGTGAGTTCAAGGCCAGCCTGGTCTACAAGAGCTAGTTCCGGGGCTGGAGAGATGGCTCAGTGGTTAAGAGCATTGCCTACTCTTCCAAAGGTCCTGAGTTCAATTCCCAGCAACCACATGGTACTTCACAACCATCTCTAATGAGGTCTGATGCCCTCTTCTGGCGTTCAAGCAAATAGACAGAATATTGTATACATAATAATCAAACAAACAGAGCTAGTTCCAGGACAGGCTTCAAAGCTACAGAGAAAAACCAAAAAGAAAGGAAGAAAGTTCTAGCCTAGACTGTGTGAGGGGAAAATTAAGAATGTGAACACATTGTGTTTCCCAGAGGAGGTGAGGAGAGGAGGTGAGGAGAGGGGGTTAGGAGGTGAGGAGAGGGGTGTGTAGAGGGGGTGAAGAGAGGGGGTTAGGAGAGGAGG
>NW_026068045.1:2199081-2231289 GCF_014885135.2 Alexandromys fortis | reverse complement strand
ATACATGGAGGCAGAATGTTGTATACATAATAAATAAATAAATAAATAAATAAATAAATAAATATTTTTCTTTAAAAAAAAAGGACAGGGTTTCTCTGTGTAGCTTTGGAGCCTGTCCCTGAACTCCATAGGCCAGGCTGGCCTTGAACTCACAGAGACCCGCCTGCCTCTGCTGGGATTAAAGGTGTGTGGCACCACCATCTGGTACTTAAGTATTTCTAAAATGGGGGCCTTGAGAGGACTTTAAGCAAGATGCACCATTCCATGTGGATTGTAGAAAGTTTACTTGCAGACTGAAAAAACAATGAAGTTGTCTGGAAGAATTTGTTTAAGACATCTATCTATCTATCTATCTATCTATCTATCTATCTATCTATCTATCTATCTATCATGGAGGCATTCTCTCCGTGTAGCTCTGTAGCTCTGGCTGTACTCAGACTTGCTATATAGCCCAGGCCAGCCTCAAAATTTCGGAGATCTACCTGCCTCCGCCTTCCAGTGCAAGATTAAAGGCGTGTGCCATTATGCCCAACAGATTTTGAAGATTATTAAAAACCTCTAAAACCAAGTATAATGGCACACACTTGTAATCCCAGCTCTTGAAAGGAAGAGGCAGAAAGATCAGGAGTTCAAGAGCAGCCTGAGCTAGAATTCACGTCAAAAACAAAACATACGCTTTCTGAAATAATTTAGTTGGAGATGCTGAGGGCTTTTCTAAGGCGGTGGCGGTAAGACGTGGAAACAAAGGGAAGAAACTGAGATACTCAGCTCTTAATTGCATGTATGTAATATGGTATTTTCCTGTTTATTGATGTTTATACAGATGAACCTTAGTAGCTAAGATTTCTGTGCTAATTTTTGCATTCACTCAGTGAGCGGCATTCGGCAAAGGTTGGCTCAATGAATTAGGAAGAACATACTACGGAAAGTAGTTTCGAGGCTCTCGGGAGTAGGAACACACCTAGGAGAGTGCTGAGAAAAGACTTGATCAGAACAGAAGACCCGGGACAAGGATGGGGAAAAAGAATCTCAAATTTCCATTCTGTCCCAGACCCTCGGGAAACTCACTGATTGCATTTGCCCTCCCGAGTTTCCCGCCTCCAGAAGCGAGCCGCCCCCCTACCACACCCCTGGCCACGCCCTCTCTGGGGGTGTGGGCTGCAGTTGAGCCCGGAGCCCGCCCCGCCGGGTCTGGCGCAGCCCTCACCAGGGGGCGCAGCGCCCTCGCGTCTGTCGCCTGCACACGCCCCCTGCGCCCGGGGCGCACGCCGGTCGGAAGCTCGAGTGCCAGGCTGGGCTCCCAGGGACCAGCGCGCCCGCCATGGCCATAGACCCACTGGGGAGGCCCTGCGAGTGAAGGAGGTCATGGAGGAGGAGGCGCGGCCGGCGGCGGGGCCCGGCGAAGCGGCGACCCCCGCACGCGAGGCGCCTCCCGAGGCTCCCGCCCAGGCCCGCGCGGCCTCAGGTGGGGTCCCGGAGTCTGCGCCCGAGCAGAAAAGGCGGCAGCTCGGGACGCTACTGCAGCCGACCGTCAACAAGTTCTCTCTCCGGGTCTTCGGCAGCCACAAGGCGGTGGAAATCGAGCAGGAGAGGGTGAAGTCCGCCGGGGCCTGGATCATCCACCCCTACAGCGACTTCCGGTACGGGGGGCTCAGTGGGGAGGGCGGTTGGAGCTGCAGAACCACCTCCCACAACCCAGCCTGGGATTCCTAGGCGGGTTACCCCAAGGTCCTCTATGTTTTCTCAGGTTAGGGAGACATGAGGGACAGCAGACATTAGAGAATCTCCAGAGACTTCGGTTTTCCCCGTGACCCACCTGGACCACAGACACTGTAGGAGTTTAGAAACCTTGCGACTGTTTTCTGGGGGTGTGGGAAATTATATCCTGCCCCAAAGCTGGGAGACCTGAGGGAGAAGCCTAGCTCCGCTCTCTACCACGCTTTACCCACGCCCCAAGCGCTTGCCCAGTTCAGCAGAGCAGATCAGGGGCCCTGAACTACAAGGGAAGCTGGGAACCCTGAAGAGTGACCGGGGTCAGTCCGGTCCTCGGCCCTGTTTGCTGTCCGTGGTGCTGAAGGCGGGATGGGCGGGGCGGTGCTGGTACTCGGGAGGCTTGAGGAGGAAAGCAGGGGCTTGGCCACCGCCCAGGTGTTTCCCGTAGAAAAGGGACAGAGGGTGGGGGAGTAGCCATTTCACAGTCCCCCCCTTCAGGCTGTGCGTCTACATCAAGGTCGCTAGGGGAGAAAAGCTGCCTTGTCCTTGGGGACGTTGAAGGACAGCTTTTAGATGAAGAAATGAGGTGTGTCTCTGGAGCCTGGGAAGAACAATCTGAGACCCCGACAGTATCTTCCAGCCTCAGATACCCACTCCCTGTATTTTTACTCCAGTTCTTATCGCTCGTCCACTTTGCTTTATTATTCCTCTCGCCCATGCCGTCTGTTCGCGGCAGATTTCCTCCCCTCCCCCAGGTCCCCCTCCGGCGTTTCCCCTCAGCGTCCTCTGCCTCATCACCCGCTGGGCTTGTGACTGCTGCGAGTCAGGTTGTGAAGATGCTCTGAGGGCATGGCGAGGGAAACCTTTGCCTCCCCTCGCAGTGCCTCCTCAGCAGCTTTGAAAAGAGGGAGATGAAGGGTTTGTTGCTGAGTGAAAGTATGAGGGGCTTCCGGGGTGGGTCCGGGCTTGGGACCCACCAGCTGCTTTCGGCGGCGGAGAGGATTGGCTTCGCGGTCTTCAGAAGGGACTGCTTTTGGGACTTGTGCTGCCATGAGATGTGTGTGAGACCGGAAACCATCATGTGTGCGCCAGTGATTTCTTTCTCTGAATGAATGTGTCCCCTGTTTCCCTCCTGGCCTCATCTACACAGCTTCCTCTGCAGCTCAGCCAGACTCTCAGCATGCACAGGCAGCCCAGGAGGGAAGAAGTGCACAGCTCCAGCCAAGCTGCCTGCGGATTTCCTAGGGAGTCGGCTGAAGTGCCTTGGAGGAGGGGTGGGCATCCCTGAAAAGCACAGTTGAGATGTGTGCTGGATAGCCTAGTCCCACCCTGGCCACGGATGACAGTTCCCCCACCCACAGAGGAGCAGTCCATGTTTTAGCTGTGTTGGAGAGAGGAACGGGGTGGGGAAGACTGAGGAGGGCAGGACAGCCTAGACCAGAAATAGACAGAACTGGAGATGGGAGAGACAGCCACCCTTTTTAGAACTCTGGGGATAAGAGTGGATGAGCCATGAGATAGCTACAGTTTACACAGTGCTGCCATGCCCATCGTCTCTGGAGACTACTCAGCAGTCCAGTGAGAGCACCATAGGGTGCTTAGTTTTTAGAATTTTTACAACAATATTGGAGCCATTGTGTGTATTGAGTGTGTTTATTTATGTGGGTGGGTACAGCTGCGTGCATGTTTACTTTTTGAAAAAAAATAGATTTTATGCGTTTTGCTTGCATATATATTTGTATATTATGTATGTGTCTTTAGAGGAGGACGGATCTGGAACAAGAATTACAGGTGGTTGTGAACTCCCATGTGGGTGCTGGGAACTAAACTTTGGACTTCTGCAAGAGCATCAGATGGCTTTAACCACTGAGCCAACTCTACAACCTGTGTCCATGTGTTGTGCGTAGGTGACGCGTGGACACGGGCTTCTCCCTCAATTGCTCATCACTGTTTTGTTTTTCTCTTTGAGAGTGTCCCCCCGCAGAAACTCGAACTCATTGATTTAGGTTAGGTTGTCTGATCAGTCAGTGAGCTTCAGGAACCCACCTGCCCCACCCCCCCAGCACAGGGTTACAGATGCAGCACTGCCCCCTAGCACAGGGTTACAGATGCAGCACTGCCCCCCAGCACTGCATTACAGATGCAGCACTGCCCCCCCCCAGCACTGCGTTACAGATGCAGCACTGCCCTTCCATGTGTGTACTAGGGTCAACTCAGTTCTTCATGTTTGCACAGTAGATGATGTGCTTGCTGACTGAGCCGTCTCTCCAGCCCTGCCGAAGTTTTCTGTTGTTGTTTTGGTTAGGAGTACATGGTATTTAACCTAGACCATTGTAGATGCCAGTTAGTTTGTTTATTTATTTATTTTTGAATGATGACCCTTCATCCCAGTTCACTTTTAAACTAAAAACCTGTTTATTTATTTAGAGTGAGTGTGTGTGTGTTTGTGCGTGCGCACGCGCGTGCATCCTCACACACCATGCTGTTGTGGCCATACAGTTGCTGGGAATTAGTTCTCCCTTTCCCTTTGGGGTTTGAGGGGTTGACTCAGGCCGTCAGACTTGACTACATGTGCCTTTGTCTCCTGAGCCATCTTGCCGGTTTCTTTTTATTTTGAGACAGAGTCTCCTTAAGTGCCCAGGCTGGCCTTGAATTCTCTCTGTATTCCAAACAAACCTTGACCTTGTGATCCCTAGCCACAGACTTTACCTGGTATTAGGGATCACAGGTCTGCAAGCAGGCCTGGCAGGTTACAGAGGTCTTATAGAGAGGGGATATACCCATATTTCTGAGTAGTGTAAAGCAAGCTCATGTCATAACTATTGCCTTAAGAGCGTATCCATATCTGCAGTAAATATCTCACATTCCTATCTCAAATCCACTGTTCTCGCTTTTCTTAGGGAATTAAAACTAGATCCTCAACTATACTAGGGACACAATTTACCTCTGAATTATATCTTAATTCCTGTATTCTAATTTTGGGGTACTGCACCCTGACACCCTAGGTTCAGTTCCAGGGACCCAAATGGTGGAAGGGAGACTGACTTCTTCATACGTGTGCTATGGCATGCACACGCCCACACCCACACACAGGCACTCCACTGTAGACGGAAAATATATTTCCTTTCCTCATCTTCTGTGGGGAAGGAAGAAGAATCTTTTAAATTTTTATTAACTTTTATTTTCTTTTTATGTTTTTTTTTTTCCTTTTTCCTTTCTTCCTCTCTTTGGGAGCCTTGGGGGGGGTTTTAGTAATCTGCCCACTTGATCATTTGGGTCATTGCTTTTTGTCTCTTGAGTCTAACTTGTAAATAAGGAAAGTAGTATTAAACAATACAAATAATTTCACCGTAAAATAAAGATAAAATAGGAAGGCAGTAAGGTAGAACAATGAAGGTGCTTACTGCACAAACCTGGTTATCTGAATTCCACCCTCAAATATGAGAATGGAATTCACAAAGCTGTCCTGGCCTCTACATCACCCTGTATCATGCACACATACACAATTTAAAAAATTAAAAATAAGGAAAATAGAAAGGCTTCAAAAACAGTTTTGCCACTCTTCTGTGACGCCCAAACCAATGCGTACTAGTTTAGTTTTGTCTGTTTGGGGACTTTGTCTACATGCAATTATCTAATTTATACCCTACGTCTCTTGCTTCTCTTGCCCAATGTCAAAAATGATTCAAGGTCTGGAGAGATGGCCAGTGGCTAAGTGTTCTGGCTGCTCACCCATGCTGACTAGTGTTACCAGATGAGAGAGGTGAACACCAACCCAGAAACACCTTGATCTGCAGTGGTGACCTACCTGTATGATATACACTAGTGCCATAGTAGCACGGAAGCTGTAGACTATGAGCATGGTTAGTAATAGAGTAGAATGAGCATGGTTAGTAATAGAGTAGAATGAGCATGGTTAGTAATAGAGTAGACTCCTAACACCACTAGCTGCACTCACTGTCTTAGTCACTGTTGTATTGCCACAAAGAAACACCATGGCCAACGAAGCTTTTATAAAAGAAAACATTTAATTGGGGGCTTGCTTACAGTTTCAGGGACTTAGGCCATTGCCATGACAGCCGTGAGCGTGGTCCCGGAGCAGTAGCTGAGAGCTGCCTCCTGGTTCACAGATGGACATACAGAAGGAGAAGCTGAGACTGATCTGGGCTTTTGAACCCCAAAGCCCACCTCCAGTGACTTACTTCCTCTAAGAAGGCCACACCTCCTAATCTTTCTAATCCTTTAAAGCCATTCTACTCCCTCTTAACAAAACATTCAAATGTATGGACCTGTGGGGGTTATTCCTGCCCAAACCACCACATCATCAGAAAAGCTTCCTCCTGTGGTAGATGGGAACAGATACAGAGACCACAGCTGGACAGTGTGTGAGAGCCTTTGAAATACTCAGTCCTAAATGGGATGTCTCTATCAAATCCCTTCCCTTGGGATTCAGGGAACTATGCAAAAGAGGAGGCAGAAAGATTGGAAGAGCCAGTGGGGATGGAAGACACCAAGGAATAAGGCCTTCTGGACCCTGCAGGCTTACTCCTAAGTGAACTCACAGAGACTGGCAGCATGCATAGGGCCTGCACAGGTCTAAGCCGGGTGGGGTACAGTATTGATAGGGTAGTGGACACAAGCACCCATCTCTAACCTAGAAGCTGTGTCCACTTAAGACCCCTAGAAAAGGAAACCTGTCCCCCAGTGGTGTCTCACTGGGTTTACAACCCTTAAGGGCAGGGCACCTATCAGCAGTAGACAACCAATGCAAAATGAATTCAGTGGTGTTTTGGAGGACTTCAGTCTCACAATGCTTTGCCTGGGCATTCTTCTTAACCTTACAGGTCTTTTGCTTATATCTTATGGTTTCTGTGTTCTTAAGGAATTTTGTTGTGTGAATTATTTCACGTGTGTGTATTTCTTGTGCTTTTTCTTTGGCACTTTTTTTTTCCTGCTTGTTTCTTTGTTTGTCCTCTTCTGATTTGTTTAGTTGCTTGTTTGTTTTTTATGAGAGAGAAAAAGATATGGATTTGGGTAGCTGGGGAAGTAAGAAGGATTTGGGAGGAGTTGAGGAAGGGGAACCCATGGTCAGAATATGTTGCATAAAAAAACCTATCTTCAATAAAAAACTTAAGTTTTTTTTTTTTTTTAAAGTCCCTGCTGCCCTTATAGAGGATCTGGGTTTGGTTTCCAGCCCCACATGGTGGCTCAAAACTGTGTAACTCCAGTTCCAGGGGATCTGACGCTGTCTTTTAACATGCTGATGGTGTCCTTACATATGTGAGAACAGACCACACACACACAAAATCAAGCTAAATCTCTCTTTTCAGATGTGAGATGTATTTCTGCCGCTGTGCAGCATTCCAAGCTGTGGCTGTGTTTACCTCTATATATTATGCCTTACTTACCTACATTTATTTTTTAACTTTATGTTTTCTATATGTGTGTTTTGTCTGCATGTATATCTGTGCACCTTCTGTTTATCTAGTGCCCTTGGAGCCAAAGAGAGGATCAGATCCCCTGGAACTGGAGTTAACAGATGGTTATGAGCTGCTGGATGCAAACTTGGGTCCTCAGCAAGAGCAGCCAGTGTTCTTAACTGCTGAGCTATCTCCGGCCCATTTTCTACTAGTGGGCCTTTGAGTTGTTCCCAAGCTTAGTCCTACTGTGGACGTTAGGAGTTATATTTCCTAGAGATCATGCTCCCATTGGGTGTTTATACATAAGAGTGCAGGGAGCACAGATGTCTAACTCTACTAAATATTGCTAACTCTTTTTGCAAATGGTGACTCCAGTTTCCACTCTCAGTGGATTTAAATGACCATTTTGTGATTTTGTATCTTGACCACTCTTGGCTGTATCAGACGTCTTGTTGCTGACAGGATATGACGCGATTGATCTTGCTTTCCGTCCCAGTGTATGACTCGATCTTGCTTTCCCTCCCATACTTACCTTAGGTTTTACTGGGACCTGATCATGCTGCTGCTGCTGCTGGGGAACCTCATAGTACTGCCCGTGGGCATCACTTTCTTCAAGGAGGAGAACTCCCCACCCTGGATTGTCTTCAACGTCCTGTCTGACACTTTCTTCCTGCTGGATCTGGTGCTCAATTTCCGCACTGGCATCGTGGTGGAGGAAGGTGCTGAGATCCTGCTGGCGCCGAGGGCCATCCGCACACGCTACCTACGCACCTGGTTCCTGGTTGACCTGATCTCCTCCATTCCTGTGGACTACATCTTCCTTGTGGTGGAGCTGGAGCCACGACTAGATGCCGAGGTCTACAAAACAGCACGGGCCCTGCGCATCGTCAGATTCACCAAGATCCTTAGCCTGCTGCGGCTGCTCCGCCTCTCCCGCCTCATCCGCTACATACACCAGTGGGAGGAGGTGGGGCGGGGAAGTGGGGGATTATCAGACTCCTTGGGAAGGTGCTATGGGTGGAGTCCTGGTGATTTTAGGGATGGGGAAGATGTTGGTAGGAGAGACACAAGGACAGAAGGAGGATTGGGAGTGAGGTCTGAGGTGAGGGTGGGGATTCAGAGAAGTGGAGGACTACAGCTGGGCAAACACTTGAGTGGATTCTTGAGTGGGCGATTGGGTATGGAAAGGTGGTGCCTCTTCGGGCAACAGAGTATGTGGCTCAGTGTGTGCTGTGTCATCTCATTGCCTCTTGCACAGGGTAACTGTCATACAGACACCGTTGGTTGGTATGCCTGTGTGTATGGGTACGTGTGAAGCAAAGAGAAAGGCTTCTTCACACAGTGCATTCCTAGGAGTTAGCTGGGGTTTTAGTTTGGTTTCAGCTTTTTGAGACAGGCTGGGCTTGGTCTTTTGACAGTCCTGCCTCGGCTCCCAGGTGCTTGGAGTACAGGTCCAGAAATGACCTATTATCCTTAGTGCTATTGGAAGAGGGATGCTGGTGTTAATCCTTGTCCTGAGGATTACACTGTGAATGCCACTTTCCTGTTTTCCCAGGCTGCACCTGGGTAGCTTGTGCAATCTAGAACTCTCTGAATCTCAGCCTCAACCCTGTTTAATTCTAGACACAGAGTTGGTTTCAATCTTGCTACATAAATATGAAAATAGCAACCCTTTGTTGTAAGGTCCTATACAAATAAATAACTCTTCCAAACCTCCATACCTCACTGGGGTTTGAACCTAGGGCCTTACATATGCTGGGCAAATGCTTTGCCACTGGGTCATATCCCCAGTCCCCTTTTTACTTTTTATTTATTTATTTTAGAGTTATTTATGTTATTTATATGCATGTATCTGTACTACAAATGTGCCTGGTGCCTGTGGAATTAGACTGGAATTGTGAGTCTCCATGTGGATGCTGGGAATCAAACCCGTGTCCTCTGGGAGAGCAGCCAGTGCTCTTAACAGTTGAGCCATCTCTCCAGCCCTTACTTCTTATTTTGAGATAGGGTCTTCTAAGTTCCCAGACTGCAAGCTGAAGAGATGGTTCAGCAGTTAAGAGCACTGGCTGCTCTTCCAGAGGACCCAAGTTCAATTTCCTACTCTTACATACTGACTCACAACTGTCTGTAACTCTAGTTCAAGGGAATCAAACACCCTCTGGCCTCCAAGGGCACCAGGCATGCATATGACACACAGACATATACGTAGACAAAACACCCATGTACGTAAGCATTTTGTTTTCTTTTGTTTTTTGAGACAAGGTATCCCTGGCTGTCCTGAAGCTCGCTATTAAGACCAGGCTGGCCTTGAACTCAGAGATTCACCTGCCTCTGCTTCCCAAGTGCTGGGATTAAAAACGTGCACCACTATACCTCACCCAATGTTTTTAAAAATTTTCAGAAAGTCGGGCGTACACCTTTAATCCCAGCACTTGGGAGGCAGAGAGGGACCTCTGTGAGTTCAAGGCCAGCCTGGTCTACAGAGCAAGTTCCAGGACAGGAACCAAAGATACAGAGAAACCATGCCTCGAAAAACAAAACAAAAACAAAAAAATTGAAAGAAAAAAAAGTTGCCTCAGTTGACCTTAAACTTCTGACCCTCCTGCCTCAGTTTCTCTAGTTGCTGGTGTTACAAGTACTTGACACCAGGCCAGGTTAATAACTATATATATATTTTAATTCAGAGAGACTTGGGAAAGGGAAAACGAGGTTCGGAGGGAATCTGCAGGGCTGGAACTGGAGGAAGACCAGCAAAGAGGGGCTCCTAAACATAGCAGTGCTTCCTTGGACTCCTCAGATCTTCCACATGACCTACGACCTGGCCAGTGCGGTGGTTCGAATCTTCAACCTCATTGGGATGATGTTGCTGCTGTGTCACTGGGATGGCTGTCTGCAGTTCCTGGTCCCTATGCTCCAGGACTTCCCTTCCAACTGCTGGGTCTCCATGAACCGCATGGTGGTGAGAAGTGCCCCAGCTCTGGGTACTCTTGGGTCTCTTCTGCCTGAACAGCAGGGATAACCTTGGGAGGCAGGAGGCGGGAGATGATCCAGAAAGATGACAGGAGGGGTTAGTGCTGAGGGAGGAGAAGGGCAAGAAACCTGGAGAGAGGACGTGCTTGTATGTTGGAGGGAACAGGCAGAGAAGGAATCCTAGACAAAACAAAGGTTCCCACGCACAAAGGAAGCCCCTTCTACTCCGGGAGCTCCACACACTGAACGAGTGACTGCTGAGGGGAAGGGCTGAAGGAGAGGGTGCGGAAAGGGGGGAAAGGGCCGGTGGAGAATGACTCTGAGGGGCCCATGCCCTGTTCTGTCTGCAACATGCTCTGTCCCCCAGAACCACTCGTGGGGCCGCCAGTACTCTCATGCCCTGTTCAAGGCCATGAGCCACATGCTGTGCATTGGCTATGGGCAGCAGGCGCCGGTAGGCATGCCTGACGTCTGGCTCACCATGCTCAGCATGATTGTGGGGGCCACGTGCTATGCCATGTTCATCGGTCACGCCACTGCGCTCATCCAGTCCCTGGACTCTTCCCGGCGGCAGTACCAGGAAAAGGTTAGTAGGGATAAGCGCAGGAAGGGGTGGGGCATGGGTGCGTGAAATACTTCCGTGTCTGTCCCAACACCTCTGTCCTTGGACCCTTCCCTCTGTCCACATTTGGGTTTTTCTGTAACTGCTGTGTCTGTCTTCCCTGTATCTACTATTATCCATATGTTCGTTGTGGCTCTGTGTATACCATGTTTATCACCTTTGGGTCCAACTTGTGTCTGTGACTTTCTGTCTATACACCCCCGGCACCCCATTATTTTGGCCCCGTGTCTCTGCATTTTCTTCTTACTGGCAACTGGTATTGCCTCTTCAGTACAAGCAGGTGGAGCAGTACATGTCCTTCCACAAGCTGCCGGCTGACACACGGCAGCGCATCCACGAGTACTACGAGCACCGCTACCAGGGCAAGATGTTCGATGAAGAGAGCATCCTGGGGGAGCTGAGCGAGCCGCTTCGGGAGGTGGGGCCAGGATGAAGAGAGCATCCTGGGGGAGCTGAGCGAGCCGCTTCGGGAGGTGGGGCCAGGACGGACCTTGTGGGCAGGGCTCTTAAAGGATCTGGGCTTCCGGAGGTGCTGCCTGGGTCACAAGAGAGTGCTTATGTGTTCCGGTGGGGACCGAGGTCTACAGATAGCCCCGTGGGAGACTCTCTGAGGGAGGTGGCTTTCTCGTGGAAGGTCTTACGGGAGCGAAGGCTGTATGAAAGGAGTCGTAGGATGCCATGGTGGAGAGGTTTTGAAGGCAGGTCCTCAGGGAGGCCCCCATACCCACCGCACCATCCTCATCCACTCTTCACAGGATGGATGGGGTTTCTGGAGACAGATGAGCTTGGTGGGGGCATCTTCAGTAGGGGGCCACGCCTGTCTGATAGGCCCCTCCTATGTCCAGGAGATTATTAACTTCACCTGCCGGGGCCTGGTGGCCCACATGCCGCTGTTTGCTCATGCTGACCCCAGCTTCGTCACCGCAGTGCTCACCAAGCTCCGTTTTGAGGTCTTCCAGCCAGGGGACCTGGTGGTGCGTGAGGGCTCCGTGGGCAGGAAGATGTACTTCATCCAGCATGGGCTGCTCAGTGTGCTGGCACGGGGCGCCCGGGACACTCGCCTCACTGACGGATCCTACTTTGGGGGTCAGCAGGCCTCGGGGAAGGTGGGGGGTCATGAACATTGGACAGCATGCAGGTGCTCCCTAGGATCAGGGCCCCACCTGTTGGTGCTGCAGAATCATAGAACAACCCTTCCCCAAACCTTCTCAGTGAGCCTCTGAGCTGGGGCTTGAGGCTCCGTAGTTTATTTTTATTGGTTGTTTGACTGATTGATTGAGACAGGTCTCTTTATTATGTAACTCTGGCTGTCCTGGAACTCGATTTGTAGACCAGGCTGGCCTCAAACTCACAGAGATCCGCCTGTCTCTGCCTCCCAAATGCTGGGATTAAAGGCGTGCGCCACCACATCTGGCAGTTGATTTTTTATTATTTTATTTTTATTTTTTCTCAGGAGAGTCCAGTGCATGGACAGGCTGTGAGCCATGGGGCCGACGGCCCTGTGGGATTATTAACTGACAAAATGAGGGAAAGCTAGGGATGACGCAGAACTGACCCACAGACTTAAGCTTTGTGGCGCTGTCTAGGAACCCCGCCTGTGCCAGCCGATGGCCAGAGTGTCTTGAGGCTCGTACCTCCTGCCGGCCGCCTAGCTGCCCGCCGCCTAGCTGCCCACCGCCTGCAAGTGTCCCATCAGTTGCACTTTCTGTCTGTGTAGCCCGTTTTTCTCCTCTGGGACAGAGCCATAAGATGGTTTTGGTGTTAATGTGGAGTAGAGTGATTGGGAGCACCTGGGGCTGGCAGACCTGCTTGTCGGCTTAGTTTGGAGAGAGTGAAAAAGTCAGATGTGCAGGTCTGGAGACAGTTAGGGACCTCACGGCAGGTAATCATTAATTTCTCCCAAGTCTAGGGACGGATCTGAGAGCGAGCGCTGGGTTGGTGGCTGCTGGCCTGGTGGGAGGCTCTGAGGCTCCTCCTAACTTTCGCAGAGATCTGCTTACTGACTCGAGGCCGGCGAACAGCCAGTGTAAGGGCTGACACCTACTGTCGCCTGTACTCACTCAGCGTGGACCACTTCAACGCGGTGCTCGAGGAGTTCCCAATGATGCGAAGGGCTTTTGAGACTGTGGCCATGGACCGGCTTCGTCGCATCGGTGAGTCCTGTCTACTCGGGTTCGGGGCCGGGCCTCACCTCATTTCCACGGCATGAAGCATCCCTCTAGCGAATAGGCACTGCATCCCCACCCACCCAGTTCCAGGCCACGCCTTCAGCAGGCCTTTTAGCAGCCATGGATATGTCTCCCTAGACCTTCATTCCCCAAGTCCTTCTGAGGACCAGTCCTTAACTTCATCATTTCTGATTGATCCCACCTTCCAGTTCCCATTGCCAAGCACTCTATACTTCTGACTCCCCATCCCCTATCTCTCAGACTCCCCCACACTCTGATCTCCAACCTCCTCCATCTCAGATTCCTTCCCTTTCCTAACTTCTTGGTCCTGGAACAACTTGTAGGCAAAAAGAATTCGATATTGCAGCGGAAACGCTCTGAGCCCAGTCCAGGCAGCAGCGGCGGCGTCATGGAGCAGCATTTGGTACAACACGACAGAGACATGGCTCGGGGTATTCGGGGCCTGGCTCCTGGCACAGGAGCTCGGCTCAGCGGAAAGCCAGTGCTGTGGGAACCGTTGGTGCATGCGCCTCTGCAGGCCGCTGCTGTGACCTCCAACGTGGCCATAGCCCTGACTCACCAGCGAGGCGCTCTGCCCCTCTCCCCAGACTCTCCAGCGGTCCTCCTTGCTCGATCTGCTAGGCGCTCAGCAGGTTCCCCAGCCTCCCCGCTGGTGCCTGTCCGAGCAGGTCCTCTGCTGGCCCGGGGACCCTGGGCGTCCACCTCTCGCCTGCCTGCTCCACCTGCCCGAACCCTCCACGCCAGCCTATCCCGAACAGGGCGTTCCCAGGTGTCCCTGCTGGGCCCTCCCCCAGGAGGAGGTGGTCGAAGGCTAGGACCTCGGGGACGCCCACTCTCTGCTTCTCAACCTTCTCTGCCTCAGCGAGCCACAGGTGATGGCTCTCCTGGGCGCAAAGGCTCTGGAAGTGAGCGTCAGACCCCCTCGGGGCTCCTGGCCAAGCCTCCAGGGACAGTCCAGCCGTCCAGGCCGTCAGTGCCTGAGCCAGTTACCCCCAGAGGCCCCCAAATTTCTGCGAACATGTGAAACCTTAGGTTACACTGGCCTTAGCTATTGGCGTGAAATAATGTGGGCCTGAGGGTAGAAGCGCCTTGGGAAGGCAGATGGGATCTAAAATACTGCCCCATACTAGCGAGTAGTCGTTCCATGTCCTCAACTCAAGCAGCCGCAGCCTGCTAATCCTAATCATCCGCTCATTTGTCATAGGTACCTACTGCCTGCCGTGTTCAAGGAAGGCATTGCGCTAGGTACTGTGTCTCCACTGCCAAGTAGAAGTGACTCGAAGCCCTCTGACAAGGGTATCCCCAGACCATCGTCCTGCCAGGTGCAGGCGTGGTCTCCCAGCCCTGCCTTTACTAAGCAGAAACTCTTGCTGCCACCATCACTGCCAAGTAACTAGATGGCTGTTTCCTTGTCAGTGACCCTGCAGGTTTTGCCCAGTGTGTCTTATCTTCCTGTCCCTTCATCATAGCTGGGTACAAATGTCTAGGGTCTCCTCTACCACCTGCGGGTGAGAACACATATGTGCCCACCGTAAACTGCCCTCCACAGCTCCCGTGTGGTAGCACTGCCTTTGTGAACTAGAAGCTGCTCTTCACTGTGCTCCCTGCCTCAGTGGTATTGCCCCAAAGCTAAGGGACACTTGACACCTTTTCTATGCCAGCCCAGTTCCCCCCAGGTGGGGGGCAAGGGGCTGAATCCTCCCGTGACCTTTTATCTTTCCTCTGTCTTATTTATTCAGTCATTTATTATTAATTTTATTTATTCATTTGCTAATTCGCCTTATTCCTTTTGTTACTCGCTCTGTTCTCTGTTCTCTCCACCTCCTGGTAGGGAGGCTGGGGGACAGGGGGCCATCTGTGTGGTCCTTGCACAATGCCCTCAGGAGCAATACTCAAATTTTCTCTATGGAGGTCGTGGAAAGGGGGTGACAGGTGGATAGGGCAGCACTTATTTCTTTTCCCTCATCGGGCCCAGGAGGAGGCCTGGAGTCTCCAAACACCTGCCTTCTTGGGGACAAGAGCTGCCCTCTGCTCACCCACTGGGGCCATGACCACACATCTCCATTTCTCCAGGGTGGGGGGACTCTGGGATTCTTGGCTTGTGGAAATTGTTTTTATAACTGCATCTAAACAGTTGAGGTTAAAAAGAAGAGATCCAGTTTTTGCTTCTGATCTGGGGGTTAGGGGGCAGTTAGCTGGCCTGGCAGAGCAATGGGCATGAGAATAGCCAGGTAAGTGGCTTGTAGATTCAGCTCCAAGGTTGTGGAGTCAAAAACTAAGGGTGCCTGGAGTCATCCCTACCCGTGGGAGGGTCACACAGGAGGATTTTCTGTGGATCTAAGACCAGGCTATACAGTGAGGCCTTGTCTGGCTCAGTTTCCCCCAGCACCATCTACTCTAACTTCCCCTAGAGTGTGGTTCTGTGCTCCACTGTGCCAAGAAGTGTTCTGACCCAATTGAGGCCATCAGGAGGTCACATTTTGCTCAGGAAATGGTCATGTTTTAAAATAATGGCTCTATGGAAATTGGATGAGATCACCCTGTTTCCACTTCCTCCATTCTACTGCTAGGGAGCCTAGAGGAATAGAATTAACCATTGGGCTGGGATTAAAGGCTCAGGGCCTTTTAGGATCCGGCTGAGCGGATTGAGACAGGGATTACAACTGATGCGGCTGGGTGGTCAGTGCATAACTGGACGGACGTTCAGGGCCTGTGTGAAGCGCAGCGTTGAGGCTGGATGGCAGATGTGGGGCAGTGGGAGGGGTGCAGGATGGAAGAGATGGGGTGTAACTAGCTCAGAAGAGGGAGAGTCATTTCAGGATATGGTCAGCACCCGCATAATGTTGGTATAGCCAGAGCCAGGTCGCCAACCTGTCACCACAATCACCAGATCACCAACACGGAGGAAGCCACGGAGCTTTCCTGAGGGAGAAAAGTGACAGTCAATGAAGAACCCGGGTCAGCCATCACTAACCATCACCTCTCTAGGAGAGAAGGGAACCGAACTAGTGGAGAGGGGGGTGGAGGGGTGTGTGGGGGTGGAGGTATGGGTGTGTGTGGAGGGGTATATGGGTGTGTGTGGAGGGGTATATGGGTGTGTGTGGAGGGGTATATGGGTGTGTGTGGAGGGGTATATGGGTGTGTGTGGAGGGGTTTGTGTGTGTGTGGAGGGGTGTGTGTGTGTGTGGAGGGGTGTGTGTGGAGCGTGCAAGCTGCTGTTTCTGAGCTTTAAGCCTCTGCACCCATGTGGATGCCCTAATGGGACAAACAAGGCAGGTGTGGTCATGAAGACTATAAAATAAAATTTAGTTCCTGCTCCTCTGGCTCTCTGCTCCCACCTCTTCTTGCTCCTGTGTCCTACTAAGTTGTGACAGACAGCAGCAGACTTCTTAGGGACACTTCTGCTCCCCCTCCCTCCCCTTTGAGTCAGGGTGGGGAGCCGAAGCAGAAGGTCTGCAAACTCACCGCTTTCAATACCAAACTGAACCCTTCGATCCACATCATCTGCCCAGATAGCTTCTGGCGGCTCACGGTAGAGCACGGGGAAGACTCCTCGGGACAGGTGGACCTGGCGGGCAGCCTGGGCTGAACGAGTCACAGCAATGACAGCTGCCCTAGGTCGGTACCGAGACAGGAGCTGAGCTGAGCTGGATGAGGGGGAGACAGAACATCACAGGGTAAATTAGGGTTCCAGGTATTACTAACAAACCACATTTCCCTGGGTAATTATACTTCTCTAGCCTTTGGCATTCTCACTAAATATTAAATAGAGTACCTACCACGGCTGGAGAGGTGGCTCAGCCATTGAGAGCACTTGCTGCTCTTGAAGAGGACCTGTGTTTGGTTTTCAACAACCAAATGGTGGCTAACAATTTGTAAGACCATTTCTAGGGGCTCTGACACACTGGCACCAGCCATGCAAATGGTGCAGACATACATGCAGGCAAAAATGTCCATCCATATTTAAAAAATAATAATAAATATAAAACCCAGTTTAGAGAGATGGCTCAATTCTTAAGATTACAGCTCTACCAGAGGCCCTGAGTTTGGCTCCCAGCAGCCACATCAAGTAGCTTCACACCTTCTTTTGGCCTTGGATACTGTACACAAATCCACATACCCCCACATACATGTCATTAAAATAATAATAAATTTATTAATAAATAATTAAAGCCGGGCAGTGGTGGTGCACGCCTTTAATCCCAGCACTTGGGAGGTGGATCTCTGTGAGTTCGAGACCAGCCTGGTCTACAAGAGCTAGTTCCAGGACAGGCTCCAAAACCACAGAGAAACCCTGTCTCGAAAAACGAAAAAAAAAAAAAAATAATAATAAACATCTTCAAAAAATTAGAAATGTAAAACTAGCCATCAAGACATAGTGACATGTGTCCATAACCCCAGCGCTTGGGAGTGGGAGGCTGAGGGTTTAGTTCAGGCCTGCTTTAGCTAGGTAAGTTTCAGACTAGCCAGGACTAACGAGACTCTATTTCAGAAAAATTAAACAACAAAAGAGGGGAAACTGTCTAGAAGATGTATATTTACATCCTACCATCCTTCATATGACACTTAATGTCACTTGTTAATCCTCACAGCCCCATGGGGGAACAAATGACAAACACATAAACCCAGGGAGACAGATGGCTTGTGGGGCCCAAGGGAGAGAAACTCCTCAGAGTGCAGGCTTCCGGGGCTCTTCAGGAACGTCTCAGCACTGGGAAACCCTCTCAGGCCCAGGAACCCAATGTCCTGAAGCCAACATTAGATTATCACCTGCGGAATCCCTGGGGCTCACTGGCACAGGCCCCAGAGCCCCGAGAGACACCTTTCCTGGTCTCTAGCCTTTGTGGCCATCTCTTTTCTTGCCCCAAAGCAATTCTCATCGTGCGCTGTGTCAGCCCCTCCCCGACCAAAGCCCTGTTTCCAGTTTGTCTCTCACCGGCCGCTCGTGGTCAGCACAATGATGGCGGCAGCACAGCACTTGAAGGCAGCCTCCACAGCCCCGATAGCCGTGATCTCAGTGGGATCACGGCTCAGTGGCGCTGCCCGTCGTAGCTCCTCAAACAACTGGCGGTGGTACACAGCGGCCTCTGCCTCTCGGGCAATCTGCAGGCACCAGTAAGTCAGGTTGAGTAGGGTCAATGCGGTCCCAGAGGGATCCGAGTCCCTGGTTCATCTGCTTTCCAGGACTAAGTTCCTACCGCGTGTTGCATCTTTACAGCCTCCACAGGGAAGCTGCCCTTGGCGGTCTCTCCCGACAACATGATACAGTCAGCCCCATCCAGCACCGCATTGGCCACATCGCTTGTCTCAGCCCGAGTTGGTCGAGCCTTAGTGATCATGCTCTCCAGCATCTGGGTGATACCACGAATGTCAAAAGTCACATTCTGATTGAGGACCCCGCCCATACTGTTTTTCTTTGACTCCACCTGCACTCTTAGAACGCCAGGATCACGTGAGACCCTGAAAAGTTCATGTCATCTCCACCTAACTTTGTTATTTGTGGCCAGACACTAGACAGCAAAATGTGGAGCTAAGGTTTCTCAGCCCTTTAAAGAATAGCCCAAGGCGTCACGCCTTACCTGTGTGGCACAAACGACTGGCTTGCCGGCCAGGTTGCAGCGGCCAATCATCATCTTCTGAGCCAAGAAAACCTTCTCGGCTGGGATCTCAATGCCCAGGTCACCCCGTGCCACCATGATGCCATCGCTCACCTCTAGAATTTCGTCAAACCTGGGAGGTTGGAGGAATTCAAGCTGGGGCAGAGCCAGGAGATGCGGGGAAGTGGCTAGCAGAAGAGGGGCAACGGGCTAATGCGAACAAAGACCAAGTCTCACTTTTTCACGCCTTCATGGTTCTCGATTTTGCTGATAATTTTGATGCTCTGGCCTTCCGGCCCCAGGGCAGCCCGGACTGCAGCCACATCGCTGGCTTTCCGTATAAAGGAGGCAAAGATGATGTCCACATTATGCTCCACCCCGAAGCGCAGATCCAAGAGATCTTGCTCAGACAGCCCAGGAAGGTCCACCTCTGCATTCGGCAAGTTCACACCCTTCCTGCTACCCAGCACACCACCGTGCTCCACTTCGGTCACCAGCCCCTCTGGGCCTGCGGGTAGAGGGAGTCGGCATCAGGGCTGGCACCGTGCTCCAGGCACAGCAGATGAAGCGCTAAGCTTGGAGCCTCAAGGAACCAGGGATTTCTGAGCCCTTCACCTCCTCCACACACACCAAGAAAAGACATGACATGCCCAGCCCCAAACTGTGATGAGGGCAGAGAACCACTAGGACAGGTGGGGAAATAGACAGAGCCAGGGAAGGTGTGAGCAATCTAGAGTAGACCAAAGAGAAGAGAAGGTGTCCTGTGTTAGGAGGCACTTGCGCACCGATTTTCCGCACCACTAAAGAGATGAGTCCGTCGTCAATGTAGATGCGGCTCCCCACTGCAAGGACCCGGACGATATTGGGGTAGTCCACCCACACTGTGTTTGCGGTGCCCCGTGTCTGGAACTTCGGGTCCACAGACACCAGCACCTGTGAGCCCTTCACAATCTCCACCTCAGACTCTGGGCCCTGGGGGCGGGGCCAGAGAAACGTGAGTATCGCAAGTGGGAGGGTAGAACCAGCGTTGACCCCCTCTTCTGCCCCAGAGCTCTAACAATCCTCCAAGCCCAGACAGCGCCGACCCTACACAGACTTCTCACCCCCTCCAGGATCCCGGTGCGTATCTCCGGTCCCTTGGTGTCCAGGGCGATGGCCACAGGCCTGTAGCTGAGCGGGGAAGCTGCAAAGCTCTCAGCTGCCTCTCGGATGTTCGCGATGGACTCTGCATGGTACTAGCCGTGAGAGCGAAAATGTCAAGGGAAAGTGGGCAGGACCTGGGGCGTCCTCCAGTTCCGCCCTCCAGGACCTCCCCACACCTCATGGGAGCCATGGGAGAAGTTGAGTCGTGCAATGTTCATCCCTGCCTTGATCATCTCCTGGAGGCGTTCCACAGAGCGAGATGCTGGCCCTGGAACCAGAGATCCCACTGTGAAATTCCTCCCAAACCTGATTGACAGCAAAACCCATCAGCGACCTCTAAGAGACTGCCCCATTTTCGGAGTCCTTCATTCTTGGAGTTTCCTTTACTCCTTTTCCACTCCAACCAGCACGCACCCACCACCTTGGCAAGGCAGCTTGTGTAGATGTTCAGCCTCAGCCAGGCCTTAGGTTTCTTTGTTAGCAAGTGACTTAGCATTAAGTGCCTCACTGGTTACTCTAGGCTGTGAAGAGTCAGAACACGAGACAGGTCAAGTGAGAGATTTCAAAGCAGACGGGTCTCACTGACAGAGCTGAGTTCTGTCCAAGTCTCCACCCTCCTCATCAGAAATCAACCACAGCATTTGATGCATACTTCTCTCCTCTTCCCCGGCTCCTTTCTCTTTCCCCGGCACGGAAGAGGGAACACAGGGCCTCCTGGATGCTCTACCACGGAGCTGCCTCTGGCCTTTGTTTTTCTTCCTTTCTTTTCATCCATCCCCCATAGCCTTCCTTTTGAGACAAGGTCTCCTGTAATCCAGGCTAGCCTTGAACTTGCTATGCTATCTTGGACTTCCGATTCTCCTGTTCTTGCCTCCCTGTGCTAGGATTTAGGGTTTGCTGTACCATGCCCAGCTTATGCCGTGCCAGGGATGGAACTAAGGGCTTTGTGCTCACAAGGCATCCCCTCTGTCTTCTGAACTACACACCCACCCCCTTTCTCCTTGGCCTTGAGTTCTTGTTTTATTTGTTTAATTTTAGTGTGTATGGTCAGAATCCACCATATGGGTTCCTGGGATGGAACTCAGGTCATCAGGCTCCATGGTCAGAGCCATCTTACCAGGCCCTGGGGCCTGCATACTCGATCCTCTTGCCTCAACCTCTCAAGGGATGCCATTAGAGGAGCACGCCAGGAGCGTGACATCACGCTCGTGTGTGTTTGTGTGTGTGTGTGTGTGTGTGTGTGTGTGATGTGTTTGTGTATGCATGTGCTATGTGTGTGCATGTGTGCATGTGTGGCTGTGTGTCTGCCTGGTCGCCAGCACTCCCCGTTAGCACCTTCCCTCCTATGTGCCCCGACTGCTTTACTTGGAAGACAATCTGTGCAGAAGACACCTTTCTTTCCTTTTCCTTCCTTTAGCCCAGGTTGGCCCCAAATTTACAGCATCCTCCAGATCTCAGTTTTTCCAGTGTGGAGACTCTAGGCATGAGCCACTGCTCTAATTCTGCTGATTCCTATCTTATTTATTTGGTTTTTCGAAACACGGGTTCTCTGTGTAACTCTGTCTGTTCTGGAACTCGCTTTATAGATCAGGCTGGCCTTGAACTCGCCTCCTGAGTGATAGAACTGAAGGCGTACACCATCGTGACCAGCTGTTGATTCCTGTTTCATATCTCAGTTCCAGATCACTCACCCAATCCCGGGGCTGAGTGTCTGACTCTCATTTGTCTTTGGGTGTTGAATGTGTTCCTCGCATTCAATCCATCAGGGAATTCCCATGGCTCGGCCTCCAACAAAGCTGTTTTGAGTGAGACCACACTTTTCCACCCCACCCACCGTTAGTACTGCAGGAGCCGGCTCTCACTCAACACCTCAACCTATTGCCATGTTGGGTGATTCTCCTCTGTCACCTCAGCAATGGGGAGCCAAGGCACAACAATGAAGAATTCCAGTCCAACCTTGGCTATAGAACAAGAGACCCTCATCAACACACTGAAAAGCAGAAACTAAAACAAAACAAACAAACAAAGAAAAATCAGTGATAGGAGATTCTAACCCCAGGAGGGAGCTGAGGCAGGGTGACAGCCTCTCTGAGTTGGATGGAGGAGTCAAGACCAGCCAGGACAATCTAGTGAGATTATATCAAAATAAAAAGTAAAAAGAAAGCCAAGGATGGGAACCATGGTAGAGCCCTTGTGAACCATTCTCGAGGCCCTGAATCTAATTCCTAAACCCCCCTGCACCCCACCTTGTTCTCCCCTCCCCCAGTCTCTTCAAGTCGGTTAGACTTTGAAGCTACCCTAGGCTTCCTTTCTGTTTTCAGATTTATTTTTAAACTGTGTGTGTCTGAGGATGAATACGTGCCTGTGAGTAAGAACAAGCATTTCCAGGCAACTGTAAATTACCCAGTGGGAGTTTTTGGGAACTGAACTCAGGTCTTCGAAAGGGTTGTGCTCAATCTTAATGACTGAGCTCCAGGGCACCTTGTTTTCCGGTCATTGACTTCCCTTTGCCTGGACATCTCTTCCTTCAAAGGTCTGCGAATCTACTTCTCCCCTTGCCATCTTCCTTCCTCCCCTCTTATTTTCAGACTGTCATGCAGCCCAGGCTAAGCACAAAGTTAATACATAGCTGAAGATGACCCTGACCCTCTGACCCTCCGACCCTCCTACTTCTACTGCCCAGGCCTGGGAACACGGGCTGTACAGCAGTAGCTGATGCTGGGGCTTCACGCAGGGGAGGAAAACATTCTACTGACCGGCTACATTCCCTGTCCTATTTTCGTTTCTTGATGTTGTGACAGGATCTCATGTTGCACCCTCATCTGGCCTCAGCAATCCTGCTACCTGGGCACTCAGAGTGCGGAGGTTACAAACATGAGCGAACCACCATTCCCATCTTCCTTTGCAATATTTGCTGAGGTTTTTCTCAGTTGCCCTGGCCCCTGTTTAGGATGACAATCTTCCTCCTGCCTTGGGGTGTGTGACTGTGTGTGTTTGTGTGTATCTGTGTGTGTGTGTGTGTGTGTGTGTGTGTGTGTGTGTACTGGATATCCCTGACCACACCTTCTCTTTACTCACAACTTTCTAACACACTGAAATACTGAAATACTGAGGTATTGAAATAAATACTGAAATAAAGAGTTACTTTTCTTTTTGTCTTTTTAAAACAAAGTTTCACTATGCACCCCTGGCTGTCCTGGAACTTGCAACGTAGACCAGGCTGGCTTCAAACTCACAGAGATTCTCCTGCCTCTGCCTCCTGAGTGCTGGGATTAAAAGCTTGGGCCACCAACCTGACTTTGAATTAGTTACATTTTAATAAGTCATTGCTTAGTGTTTGTTGTCCCACCTGCTAGACTTCGCTCACCTGTTTATTTTACTGGTCTACTCCCAATCCCAAACCCTGTCTACTAGGTACTCAACAAGTATTTGTTAAGTTAGGTTGATATCCCATACCTGTGATGTCACTGCAGTAGATCTTGCAAGAAGTCTAGAAATTCAAGGCTAAGACTATACAATACGGGCTATATAAGCTTAAAACCACCCAAGGTGACCTGAGACCCTGTCTCAAAAATCCAGCCTCAAACAGATGTGGTGGTGGACGCCTTTAATTCCAGCCCAGCGCAGGAGGCAGAGGCAGGTGGACCTCTGAGTTCAAGGCTAGCCTGCCCAACAGCCAGAGCTACAGAAATAAGACCTTGTCTCATAAAAACATCAAACAAACAACTACCCCCTCACGCAAGAAAACCCTCACAAATGCTTGTTGAATGAATGACCCTGTCAAAGATTGCAAAGATAAGGAGAGACCATGATCCGAGCAGTCTCACCAATGGTGGCAACGATGCCGGTGCTGCGAGCCGCCACCGGCTCGGAGTCAATGTCCAGGAGACACAGGTGTTCCAGGAAGGTGTCCGCCATAGCCGCGGGCAGTTGCTGCTGCTGGAAGAAGGCAGTGCCCAGCTCCTGGGTCAGCTGGGCCACACTAGCACGTCGAAGGTATCCCGCTGGCCCTGCAGTAAAAGGGGACTCAGGGTCTGGCACAGACTCCTGCCTGTCATCCATGCACCTCCTGCAGGGCATGCTGCAGCCGTTCAGCTACCCAGTTTGGGGGAGACCTTCCTTCAATGGGAGTATATCATGCAGAGGGCACTTTGCTTAGTCTCAAGGGTCCTATAGTGCAGGCTGCTAAGCATGTTCTATTCCAATTTTGCAAATAAGGAAAAGGATTTCAAAATGGTAAAATACATTGTCCAAGAAATTGCACCTTCCAGGTAAGATGATTTAAATCTAGGTCTAGCTGACCCCAAGCTCAAGTTGTTACTTTCCTTCTAAAAAGACCCTTCCCCGTCTAAGACTTCTTTCAGTCTGCTCAGCCTCGCCCCCCGGACGTCTCCTTCAAACCTGCGTCTCATTATCAAGCCCCAGAATCACCCAGCTCCTTTCCCTAAGATCCGTTTACTTCCTTCCAGCTCCAAACAATTCGTTGGCTTCCTGATCCCCTTCTCAGTTCCCTCCATCCACTCAGTGCTGCTCCAGGCCCCAGAGATCCTGCAGCTTGACCCAGCCCATCTCTGAAGAACATCCTGCCCAGAGAAGTACCTGCCATGGCGCTGAACACCTGCCGTGCCTGTGGGGCTGCTTTATGCTGGGCTGTGTCCGTGACATGAGGCCTGGCTCAGATGAGATCAGCCCTGAAGACTAGTTAAAGTATAACCAGCTAGCATCTCTCTTCCCAATGGAAGCCTGTATACCAAGGGCCAGAGTCCAGGAACCACGGGAGTGCCCCGTGGCATCTGTGCTGCTGGCTCCCCTTTGGCCTGTCTGCAGAGCCTGGATCAAAGGCTCTGATCAGGTCTGTGTGTGACACGGGTAACACCGTGATGGGCATCCTTCCCCAAGGTCTCCGCCCCCCCAACTCTGATTCCACCCTAGTTCCCCCTCTGTTCAGTGGCGGCCCGTTCCTCTTCTTACCTCCTGGAGCCCCACTTAGGGCGGACTTTGCTAAGTCTTTCTGGGACGAGATCCATGGCCAGAGCTGGTGGGGTAGAATGTTCTCTTGGACAGACATGCTTCCAGCGTGTAGCCCTGGGGCTGTGAGCACCACTGACTGGGAGGAGAGGTGCCTAACTGCTGGTCTTATCTGAGGGAACCAGAGAATAGAAAAGGGGCACACCCAGTAGGCAGCCCCATCCCCACCGAGTCCCTTCTCCACGACTGCCAGTTGTCTGCCCCGACCTCTTCCCTCCCCTAATCAGTTTTTAGTCTTGGGTATGCTCTCTAAGCAAGGGCTTGAAGGCTGGGGACTGGCGTGTGGAAAAGAGGGAAGGAGACCCTTTTGATAGTGTGAAGTTAAGGGCTCTCTCACTTTCTCCCATTGTCTTTCTGTGAATTCAAAGAAGGAACCATGAATATTCCCAGGCACTAAATAATAAACATGTCTAGATTGCTATTGATCAACCATGTGGAGAAACACTTGGTCAAACTTCTTTAGCTGTCCCAGGGACGCCTCACCCAACTCAATGTCCGTCATGGCGTGGGGGGGGATGACGTCGCCTTTTTGACCACCAACCATGGGGGTAAGCTGCAGTCCTGCCGGGGACACTCTATAGTCCTCCACAGACCTCCTGGTGCTTGCTGCTTTCTTTGGAATCCCAGCTGGCCCCATTCTGGGGGGACTTTGCAGGCTCAACCTTGATAAAACAGTGGATGTCTCTGAGAAGCCTGTGGTGGCATGGTCACGGTGACACTGGCCAGTGTTTGTCTGTTCCCTGCCATCTAATATTTACTGCACATCTACCCTGTGCCAGACTGTGAGGGTCCAGTGGGAGCTGCAGACTGAATCTTTCCCGTCTGTGGATTATAGCATAGTGGGGAGACAGACAAACAGCACAGAGATAAGTGGATCCCGTGACTGGGTAAGGGCTGCCAGGGATGGATGGGTCACAATCCCGGGGCAGAGAGGCCGGCAGGAGCAGGGATGGGTCTTAGATGCCTCTTTTTTTTTTTTTTTTTTTTTTTTTTTTTTTTTGAGACAGGGTTTCTCTGTAGCTTTGGAGCCTATCCTGGAACTAGCTCTTGTAGACAAGGCTGGTCTCGAACTCACAGAGATCCACCTGCCTCTGCCTCCCAAGTACTGGGATTAAAGGCGTGCACCACCACCACCCGGCTTTAGATGCCTCTTAAATAAGATGAGGGTTTGTTAGTTTGGTCTGGTTTTTCGAGACAGGGTTTTTCAGTGTAGCCGTGACTGTCCTGGAACTAGCTCTGTAGACCAGGCTGGCCTCGAACTCACAGAGATCCACTTGCCTCTGCCTCCGGAGTGTTGGGGTTAAGATGAGGGTTTCTTTGATGTGGTTCTGCTTCAACTTCAATTTTTTTTTTTTTTTTTTTTTTTTTTTTTTGGTTTTTCGAGACAGGGTTTCTCTGTTGTTTTGGAGCCTGTCCTAGCTCTGTAGACCAGGCTGGTCTCGAACTCACAGAGGCCTGCCTCTGCCTCCCGAGTGCTGGGATTAAAGGCGTGCGCCACCATCACCCGGCTATATCATAATTCTGAGAGGGAAAAAACTGTGTAAAAGAGGCTGGATGGGGGGAACATGGCTGTGGTGAAACACTAAGTGGGGCCTAGTATTGGTGGCAGGATGTAATATAATACAAATAAGATTTTCAGTAGCTCTAGCTGGTGGGTGGAGTCAGTAATGGATGCAGGAGACACTGGTGGGCCTTGGGAGTGGCTCTGGGTTCGAGGTGACAGGCTAGCCTGGCTGTCGCTGTGGAGAGGGAGTTGCCTGTGAGATGTGTTTGGGAGAAAGGTGGACAGAGTAGAATGTGCAGGAAATGGAAGCTTTTGTTCCATGGAGTATGACAGGGAGAAGTCCGGCTTTGGAGTCAAATGTCCTGTGTGTTTGCCCCTCCGGAACCAGCACGGAGGCAGTGTACGAGAGCTCATTCTGCAACACCCTGCCTTCCTGGGAGAGGGGAGCAAAGGGCTTTCCTCAGGAGATGAGGCATGAGGTGTCGGGCTGGGTGGGGTCCCTAGTGGACTGTGGCCCCCGGCAGTAGTCACAAAGGCCACAGTGTCTGGGTGGGTCTTCTCCAGAGCCACAGCGCCGAGGAGGAGCTGAACGGTGAAAGGGCACCAAGGCCTTTCAGGGGCCTCTGGCGGGTGGAGAGCAGTGCTTGTTACCCATCGAGATAAGAGGGGAAACAGGTTTACTATAGGGGAGCCCAGGTGGGCAGTGGTGGTGCGTACCTTTAATCCCAGCACTTGGGAGGCAGAGGCAGGCGGATCTCTGAGTTTTGAGGGCAAACTGGTCTACAGAGTGAGTTCCAGGACAGCCAGGGCTGCACAGAGAAACTGTCTTGACAGACAGACAAATGGGGAACCCAAGGCTTGTGTTTCAGACAGGCTGTGTTTGAGGTGGCTGTTAATCATTAAGACCCAGGGTTGAGCGGGACCTCTTTGTTGAGCAGTGAGCACTGGTACGCCTGCCCTCGCTTCCCTGTCATGACAGGAGGACCAAGGAGCTGAGGAGAGTGTGCAGTTCACCTGGGTGCCCTCCAGACCCCATCTCTTCGCCCTTCTGCTCTGCGTTGGGGTCAGAGGCCAAAGACTTTGTCCCTCCCACGGCTTCTGCAGAATTTGTCTGGTGGAGAAGCGCAGCCATGGGAGACTGAGACACGCTCCACCAGAGACTGCCCCATCCCCAGCCTTTCGGGACAATGAGCCCACGAAGACTGATCTGGGCGGTGCCCTGAGTTTGCTGACACTGCTCCTCACAGCTCCGCAGATAGTTTTGTTAAACCCAAGCGCTCTAGTTTGAGGGAATACTCCGATTCCTGCAGGAACTGTGTCCCAGGGTGAAGATTACCTGGAGATAGTGAGATGCTTGGCCCGACCTGGCATCACTGGCTACATTCCTTGCCTCTGGGGACTTCTCAGTGGAGGGAAAAGGGTAACCTCAGACCCTACAGGTGAAGATGGCAGGAAGGTGGTGTGGGAGTGAGCACTGGGATCCTGATGTCAGCATTTAGAATAAAGAACAAATAGTGTTGACAACTCGTCGTCACCAGAGAGGACATGACGACATCAAGGACTGGGGGCCGGGGCTCTCAGAGTCAGGCAGACACACTGGGCTTGTCAGTGTTTTGTCTGTATTATTTAATCAACTTTAACTCTAATTCTGAGTTCCCACTCATTCTGTCAGGAAATGTCACTGCTTTTCTCAGGGCTCTCCTCATCCAGTCCCAAGCCTAGCATCTCCTCATCGGTTCTCCATTCTCTCCAGAGGCTGCTACGTGTGTGAATCGTTGATACCTCTAGGTCACAGGTTCTGGGCCCCAGTTCTGGGTGCAACTCCTAGCTTCTGAGAACCAGGACACTCCTCCCTCCTCCCTCTCTCCTTTTTCCACACACAACTCACATAGGCATATCGAAACTCACACACACTTGCACAGTCATGTGCACCATGCACCCCCACCACACTGGCAGCAGCCAAGCACAGCAGGGTGGTCGGCCTCGGGAGGCTTTGCACACACCCAGCATAAAGCCTCTGGCAGCCTGGGTGGGGCGCTAGAGAGCCACGGCGCCTGGGAGAGCCAGGGAATTCGGCCTCAGCTTGGTCCTCTGTGGTGAACGGAGATAACCAACCCAGGGAAGGGTGCAGGGTGATAGCCGCTCCTCCCTCCGTGGAGGCCGGGTGTGTTCGAACCGTGCTTCTGCATATTTGGGAGAATTGTTTGTGCAGGACACGAAATGCACTCTGGAACCGGGTCTGTGAGTTTCCTGTGTATCCCGCCAGAAATAGGCCATGAAGAGACAAAGACGAACCAAGAGCAGCACAGACCGACTAACACCCTCCCACCCCACCCCTGCTTCCTCATTTCCACTGAGTGCTCAGCTCACTTTTGTACATCCACGATAGCCCTCAATTCTCCAAGTCAAGGATCTGTTGGAGTGATGTTAGAAGCTTCTGTTGCCGGGCGGTGGTGGCGCAAGCCTTTAATCCCAGCACTCAGGAGGCAGAGGCAGGAGGATCTTTGTGAGTTCGAGGCCAGCCTGGTCTACAAGAGCTAGTTCCAGGACAGGCTCCAAAGCTACAGAGAAACCCTGTCTTGAAAAACTGGAAAAAAAAAAAAAAGAAGCTTCTGTCGTCTACACCACCCCCATTTTCTTTTTCTTTCAATTTCATTTATGCATGTGGGTGTTTTGTAAGTCTGTGCATGGTGGGGTGCCTGGTGCTAGCCAAAAAGGGGCATCGGATTTCCTGGAAGCGGAGTTACACATGGTTGTTAACTTTTTTGGTATCCTTAAACAGGCTTCATTTTCTTCTTTAATTCGGAAACAGTGAGCCATATCCTTTCGAGCAAGACCGTCAAATGAGCTACTGAGAGGGCTGGGGAAGGAAGATCACGAGTCTAAGACCCACAAAGGCTGCACATAGAGTTCAAGGCCAGCCTGGGCAACTTAGCAAACCTCTCTCTCAAAATTAAAAATTGGGCTGCTGTGTGCCTGTGCTTGCACACACACCAGTATACATGCAAATGGACTCTTAAAATGTAATTAGAGAAACAACAACGAATGGGCCTGGTGGCACGCGCCTTTAATGGAGGGCAGCAGAGGCAGGTGGAATTCTGCGAGTTCAAGGTCAGACTGCTCTACAGAGCTGGTTCCCGGACTGGACAGCCAGGCCTACACCAAGAAACCCTGTCTCGGAAAACCAAAACCAAGAAGAAGATGAAGAAGGAGGAGGAGGAGGAATAATAATAATAATAATAATAATGATGATGATGATGATGATGAAGAAGAAGAAGAAGAAGAAGAAGAAGAAGAAGAAGAAGAAGAAGAAGAAGAAGAAGAAGAAGAAGAAGAAGAATTGGAGGGAAAGAAAAGGTCTGAGGTCAAACTCTTGCCTAACTGGGTGTGAGGCCCTGAGTTCAGTCTCCACTACCCCATGGAAAGGGCCAGCTAGAGCACGTCAATAGCTACACACCCAGCAGGTTTGGCACTAGTAAAAGCCAGTGTGCTCAGGAAGGCAACCTCAGAAGAGCTTTGACTCCCGAGAGACCTCAGCACTAGCTACTAGTTCACAAGAAGTACAAGTTAAAGGACACCTAGGTGAAAGGCGGAGGATGTGATCGCCCAGTCCAAAATGTGGACAGTGTGACAACAGTGAGGTAGCAAAATAAGAAAGGAGAAAGAACTGTTCAAAGTGACAGCAGGCTGGAGGATGGCTCTCTGCGTGCCATGTGCTTGATTTAAGCACAGGGACTTGAGGTTGATCCCTAAAACCCATATAAATGTAGCAGACAGCTTGGCACATGCTTGTCATCCCGTGCTGGGAGAGGCAGGAGCATGCCTTGCCCAGGGCTTGCTGGCCAGCAGGTCTAGCCTGATTGATAAACTCCAGGTCAATGAAGAACCCTTTCCCAAGGCTGACAATGGAGATTACTCTCTGGCCTCCATAAGCAGCCCCACACTCATGCGTGAGCCCCACATGTTCACATACAACATGTGAAAAAATTATTTAAGACTCAGATGGGTGCTGGTGGCACACACCTTTAATCCCAGCACTTGGGAGGCAGAGGTAGGCGTATCTCTTTGAGTTCGAGGCCAGCCTAGTCTGGTCTATAGGATCTAGTTCCAGGACAGGCTCCAGATGTAATTATTCAGTCACAAATAAGGCTGCACTTCCAGGCTCTAGAGCCATTCCCATGCAGACAAGCCCTCAGGCAGAAGTGCCTGATTGTTAAAGGGCCCCGCTTGACCCACATGCGCGCATGTGTGGTTACATCCACGTATGACTCAGCTAAGCCCTTGCGTGCATGCGTGAGCCCGTCATCTGTGTCGTCTGCGTGTGATGTATCCACATCAACTCCCTATGCGTACGCACTTGGCAGGTTTTGAAAGCTGGCCGTGCCGTCTTCCTGTCTCTCTCTGCACACTGATTCCCCCTCTAATAACCTCCTAAGCAGGTTTGTTTCGTGTTTTCTGGTTCCTTCTCAGCAGCCATCTTGTGCTGCTCTGTGGAGGACCTGACTGATTCCTAGCATCCAGGTCTGTCGGTTCACAACTGTTGTAACTCCAGGGGCCGAGTTCGTCCAGCCTGCGTGGGCATCTGTCCTCACATGCACCAACACACACAGAGACACAAACACACAATTAAAAATAAAAGAAAACTGAGCTTGGATGTGCGACCTTTACTCTCAGCACTCAGAAGACAGAGGAAGAAGACTCTCTGTGAGTTTGAGACCAGCCTGGACTATATAGCAAATACCAGGAACTACGTAGAGAGATGCTGTTGGGAGGAACTCAGCAAACCAAGTACAGTGTGAGGACCTTATCTGACTTTTGACTTGAGCAAAGAAACCCAGGGATTTTTTTTTTTTTTTTTTGATTTTTTGAGACAGGGTTTCTCTGTGGTTTTGGAGCCTGTCCTGGCACTAGCTCTTGTAGACCAGGCTGGTCTCGAACTCACAGAGATCCGCCTGCCTCTGCCTCCCAAGTGCTGGGATTAAAGGCGTGCGCCACCAACGCCCGGCTAACCCAGGGATTTTGAACTTGGATTGGTGCTAGTATGGTTAGTGGGTTTGTTGTTCTTGTTGTTATTTTTGTTTGTTTGTTTCATTGGTTGGTTTTTCAAGAAAGGGTTTCTCTGTAGCTTTGGAGCCTGTCCTGGCTCTGTAGACCAGGTTGGCCTCAAACTCACAGAGATCTGCCTGCCTCTGCTTCCTGAGTGCTGGGATTGAAGGTGTACACCACCAGCACCCAGTTGAGTCTTAAATAATTTTAAATTAACCAGCACCCATGTGGTGGCTCACCATGACCTTTCAGGGTATCTGTCACCCTCTTCTGTATGAAACAGGAAGCCCTGAGTGAGTGAACTCCTAAGCGAAAATATTTTGTTGACATAGCCAAGGCCATGTCATGACCCTCAGCGTCAGGCTCCAAGGGATGGCAAAACCTTTTTTGGGGAACCAAGTGCAAGTGTTGACAGTGTGTGCAGAAGATGTCCATCATAGCTTTCTCCTCCTGAACACTTATTGCCTGAAGACTGCTTCCTACATTGAACCTGTCAATGTTAGGTAAATATCCCTCCTCCTCCCCTCCTCCTCCTCCTTCTTTTGGATTTCTTTCCCCTTTTAAAATTGCTTTTATCAAGCTATACATTTTCCTCCACTTTCCCCTTCTCCCCCCTCTCCTTCTACCCTCTGCCATGATCCCCATGCTCCCAATTTACTCAGAAGATCTTGTCTTCTTCTACTTCCCATGTAGATTAGATCCATGCATGTCTCTCTTAGGGTCCTCTTTGTTGTCTAGGTTCTCTGGGATTGTGAATTGTAGGCTGGTTTTTCTTTGCTTTATGTCTAAAAGCCACTCATGAGTGAATACATATTATATTTGTCTTTCTGGGTCGGGGTTACCTCTCTCAATAATATGTTTTGTAGATCCTTCAATTTACCCATAAATTTCAAGTTGTCATTATTTTTTTTCTGCTGTGTAGTACTCCATTATGTAAATGTACCACATTTTCCTTATCCATTCTTTGGTCGAGGGG
>NW_026068045.1:2192951-2199036 GCF_014885135.2 Alexandromys fortis | reverse complement strand
TAATGAGGTCTGGTGCCCTCTTCTGGCCTGCAGGCATATACACAGACAGAATATTGTACTCATAATAAATAAATAATTAAAAAAAAAGAAAGTGGCTTGCAATGCACTTCGTTTATTCAGTTAGCATTAAATCCTTCTGAGGTCTTTGATGGAGTGGAGGATTAGATAACTGTACATTTTCTTAGTTATGATAGAAAAGTAAATTAGATACAAAACTTTGGATTCAACAAGATAAGATAAAATAATGGAGTATTTTCTTTGAAATTGTCAAATATAAATGGACTGGACATAGTGACATTGTAAATGCTCACTTGACAATTGTTCTTATTGCATATAGTTTTACTATGTCAGATTAAACCCCTTTTCTTTTTATTTAGGTAAATAAAAACCCCTTTTCTTTTTATTTAGGGAAATGTCTGGGCGGTGGTGGCATACGCCTTTAATCCCAGTACTGGAGAGGCAGAGGCAGGCGATCACCCCGTGATTTGGGGGCCAGCCTGGTCTGCAGAGTGAGTTCCAACACAGCCAGGGCTTCACAGAGAAGCCCTGTCTTAAAAAACCAGGACAGAAGTGGGGGGAGGAAATGTGAGCTATTTGATTCCGCTGTGTAAAGTTGTGTCAGTCTGACCAATTCAACAAAGAACTAGGCAGCGCTTCCTGGCAGAGGCAATGCTGGGAAGAAGAGTGGAGTAGCTAGTGGGAGACAGAGACGGCAGGAAAGCAGCAGGGGCAGTAAAGGGAACAGAGCCACGATGCTGCGGGGTGGCCTGCGCTCTCTGAATATGTGCTGCTCTCATTGGTTGATAATAAAAGCTGCCTTGGCCTATAGCTAGACAGGAAAGTCATACTGGATACAGGGAGAAAGAAGGGCAGAGTCCAAAGAGGCACAAGCCAGCCCCCAAGGAACAAGATGCCAGAGGACCGGTAAGCCACAAACTACTTGGCAATAAATAGATTAATAGAAATGGGTTAATTTAAATGTAAGAGTTAGTTACTAATAGACCTGAAATATAGGTCAAACATTCTGTAACTAATATTAAGCCTCTGAGTGATTATTTAGAAGTGACTCCAGGAAGGCAGAAAGTAAACGAATAGAAACGGGTTAATTTAAGTTCTAAGAACTAGTTAGAAACAAGTCTAAGCTAGCCGACAGTTACATATCATTGACAAATGAAGCAAAGTTACCTCAGTGTACTTACTACAGAAGAGGCTTAAATCCTGGTTGATTGTGTCACCAAAGATGGTGGGAGAGTTTTTGACCCTTGAGCCAGTCTGGTCTAGGCTAATGTCCTGATACCGCAGCTCAGGGCCAGCCTCTACTCCGACTCGGTTTTGACAATGGCTGGAAAAGGAGGTACCTCTAAGGTCTGAAGAGCGTAGAGTCATGCCTTGGTGGAGACAGGCTGAGCAAAGTGCAGAGCGAACTGTGGGGTCATGGGTTCGAGGCCTAGGCTGGGTAAAACAAGGAACATTGGGGTTTGGAAATGTAGGCAAAAGGGTCTTTAGTGCAGTAAAGAGGGGTTCTGGGTGTTTGGGGAGTAAGAGCATGGAATAGACGCTGCCGAAAGGAGGAGGAAGGATGCAAGACTGTTCTGGGTGCTGTTGGAGAAAAAAATTATGTCAGTTCTGGAGAGAACATTCTTTCTTAGTCAGGGAGTAGGACATGAGAGGGCAAGGAGAAGAAGCCTTGAAAGGAGCAGGTTAAGGGGGAGTCTGGAGGGGTCTGGGGGGGCTGCAGCAGGTTAAGGGGGAGTCTGGAGGGACCAGAGGGGCTGCAGCAGGTTAAGGGGGAGTCTGGAGGGCTGGAGGGGCTGGAGACAGGTTGTGTATTCTGACTGTGGGTGATGGAGAGGGGTGAGTGGGAGTAGAAAGGAAATCTGAAACCATGTTTCCCAGACCTTAGGTGACTCTCTCAGACCCACAAATAGTGACCGACTGACTCCACCCACACGACTTTCTCAAGCTTTCATAGCTTCAGCCCTTAGCAAATTTCCTTGGATTATCATAACTTCAGACACACGCACACACAGTTATTTTCATAGACCTGCATCATCATATTCTCTTGGCCTACATAACTTACTTTTCAGTTTCTCATAATCTTTAGAAACTCAAATCTTTGTTAGTGTGAAGCCCATCAGCAATGTGAACTATGCATGTGAAATGAACCAACCAGGCAGCTGGGTGTTTGCCATCAACATCATCACAGATCTGTGAATGACAAAGTTTAGTAATTTGAATGGTTTGTTGTTGTTTGTTTGTTTTTTTGAGACAAGGTTTCTCTGTAGCTTTGGTGCCTGTCCTGGAACTAGCTCTTGTAGACCAGGCTGGCCTTGAACTCACAGAGGTCCCTCTCTGCCTCCCAAGTGCTGGGATTAAAGCCATGTGCCACCACTGCCTGGCTTGAATGGTTTTTGCATCAGTTAAAATGACAGAGACTGCCAGATGGTAGTAGCACACGCCTTTAATCAGAGGAAGGCAGATCTCTGAGTTCCAGGACGGCCAGGGCTACACAGAATGTCCCTGTCTTGGAAGACAAAACAAAAATGACAGACTCATTCATTCGAGGCTTACAAGGTTCATTGCAGGAGCAGTCTCTGGGTGTGACACAGACAAGGGGCCCTTTGACCGTTAGAATCAGGTCTGCTGAGGAATCTTTCCTGTAGAGGAAGAACTTGGAGAAATTGACCTTAATTTGACAAGGTAGAGTACAGCAGCCAATCCAAGAGTGCCCACAGTTTGTGCAGATTTCTGGTGGCAGGTGCGATGTGGGGGCAGATTTTCCAGTGGTTAGCATTGCCACAGTCCAGGTAGAGCCGGTGGTGCAGTGTCCCATCTGTTTTCTTTGGAGACCTTAAAGTTTGTTGTTAGGAGGCAGTCTGCCTACTGTGGGAAGTTTTTTACTGAACATTTTAAATGTCATATTCAGTAGATCGCTGTGGCGTTGGAGGACCAAGTATCTATTAAGTAAACCTGATTGTAGGCTTAACCTTGAAAACACATGCAGGAGCTTAAATAAAGTTTATTTCTGTAAGCCATAAATGTAGTAAACTTTTGCCATTACAGAATATCATGATGGTGGAAGATATAAAATAATCCCACATTAGTTCAGAATTACATATAATAAAGGGTTATTTAGGGAAGACTCACAGATCACTGTCCTAGATCACAGCCCTCTGCGCCACAGGGAGCAGGAACAGAGTCTAGCAGAGTCTAGCAGCCTGAGGGAAGGCTTTACAGCTACATTTATAGTATAAGAGACCACGCCCAAGCGGGTTGGTATCTTAAAGGCTATTGGCTAAAGGAGCTCCCACACAATATCACAGTCTCTTTTGTATGATTGGGTTTAAGCTGGAGACAGTGTCAGGACAGGAAGGAGTTACTAAGTTGGGAAAGTGGCAAGGGCCTTTAAGGAGGGAGGTATGAGATCACAGGGACCATAAATTATATTGTACCTCCCTTGGTAGTCCACAGTGGAGATGTGGGTTTCAGGAAGGTAGTTAACACCTAAGGGTTATCTTGCCCCTATTCAATAACTGGGTTCTATTTGGAGAACATTTACAAGGACTCAGGGTGATGATGGAAAGTTCCCAACATTTCAGTACGTGCTTGTGTAGTTGTTAGGGCCTTGGTTCCCAGGGGAGGGGGGAGCACTAGTGCTGAGAGGCCTCAGCTTAAAGTTCTACAGTATATGCCTAAATTTAACTTCTATGTCTAACTTAAATATAACAATCAGGTAATGGTACCCTGCCTCTCAAGTGCCTTTACAGATCTGAGAGTATGGCATTTAGCAAAAGAGCTTCTAACACAGAGATACGCCAGCTCCTGCAGCATCCTTTAGCTCCTCCAAGAAGATGCATGGTTGCAAAAGACCTTCTGCCTGGAGGCTTGCCTTTGGGTATGGCAAAGCCACCCACACAGCAAAAAGCTGCCTTCCTGGACATTACACTGAGGGATCAATCTTCTCATCCTGCCAAGACAGGTAGACTAAATCCTCCCCCACATCAGGAAAATCTTTGGGCCTCCTGTGCTCAGCAGCTAAAGGCAAGTACCATTTCTTAGGCCGATGTTTGCTGAAGATTACAGACAGCTGTCTCATTTCTGCTCATTTATCCCTCTCAGGTCTGCCTAGTGGCATTTGATGACTTGGGGTATTGATAGCTTATTAGTCATTACTTCACTAAGTATTCTGCTAAAAATACAGACAGGTGTGCATCTTCACAGTCCAGGACTAACCGATTTCATATGTATCTTCAGAGATCAGAGTTCCCCAATTCCCTCTAATTGTCTTCAAAAATGTTCCTGTTCCAGTTGTCTTACAGATACCTGTGGAGGCCCGAAATTATGAGCCTATTTCCACGTTGTCCAAAGATCAGAGAGTTGCTACTACCTCAAAGGCCCCACCTAGTTGTAAATCAGAGTTCTGCTCTCTCAAGGTTATTGTCCACAGGTGTGGCTGATTGCCAGACCTTGTGCTCCTGGTATAGGAAAGTAGTTTGCTTCTACCTCAAACAAAAGTCTTAATGATCCCCCTGGTGGCACACGCCTTTAATCCCAGCACTTGGGAGGCAGAGGCAGACAGATCTCTGTGAGTTCGAGACCAGCCTGGTCTACAAGAGCTAGTTCCAGGAAAGGCTCTAAAGCCACAAAGAAACCCTGTCTCGAAAAACAAACAAAAAGTCTTAAGGAACCAACTTAGTTCTGTAAGACTTTAAGACAATCCTGAAGCCATTTTTGACAATTCTGAATCCTCTCAGCCTCTGTGCCATAGTGCTTCCCCTCCTCCCCTGGGAACCAAGGACCTAACAGCTACACTCGCACGTACTCAGTTCCTGGACAATTACCCATATACGTATGCTTTGGTTCGGTCCTCTGGGAAACGGGGTCAAAATGAACTCTTACCTCATCTGATCTGGCAACAGCTCTCCAGTCAATTATTGGTAATAGCCCTTTCGAATAAGCCAATCAGAATAGTCAAAGAACAACCCCCCTTGCTTCTGTGGCCCCTTTAAAAGTAGACTGTACCAGCTATTCGGGGTCCCTCGGCTTCCCGAATGCTGGGGGACCCTATTATGACAGAATTAATAAAATCCTCATGCTTTTGCATCGGCTGCCGTGTGTGAGATGGTCTCTGGGGGCGACTCCTTCTCGGTGTTTGGACGCCAGAGTCCAACAGTTCCAGGTCCTTGGATTCCACCCAGGCAGTGGTTTGCCTACAGAGTGTTTTGGTCTAGGGTGTGAGTGTGACTTGTTTTGGTCTAGAAACAGAATGTTTAACTATAAATGTAGCCTGTGACCTTTCACTTGGTATGTTTATTTCCTTGTACCTGTTAATGCAGTCTTTCTTCTTACTCCTACCTTTTGAGGTCAGGGGTATTTTAAACAGTTGGAAATTAAATGTGGGTGGATTTTCAGTACTCACGGAATTCCCTCCTGATATATCTATATATATCCTATATATTTCTCTGTTTTACTATTTTCATTTGTGTCTTCATATTCTTTACTATATTTCTAAGCTCCATGCCCTTACGCTGGTGAGAGGTATTTTTGTCAAGCCTGGTCCCAGACAGATACCTGCAGGTTTCTGAAAAAGTTTTGTTGCTGTATCAACAAATCTGGTCTGGTAAAAACTAACAGTCTCTGAGCATATTTTAACCCCACCCATTTTCAAGCATATTTTACAGGTCACTCCTGCTGTCTAGGCCAAGACCAACATACAAAGTCCCCCCCTCCCCCAGTTTAATGCCAACACCTGCACCAGCTCCTGGGACTTCACCTTTGGTACCAACTCTCCTGGCTCAAAAGGACACCAACCAACTAAAATCTGGTTTTAAAGGACATATCTGCTCTGGGGTCTCACTTATTCACCTGAGCCTCTCCTGGACAACCAGAGTGCTTCTCTATGCCCCTTCCCATGGCTAGCCCCATTCATAGGGCTGATAACAACAATATATTTTTTCTCCTAGCCACCTGCCTTCTCATCTCCCTAAGGAACAGCTGTGAGGTCTCCAGGATGTCAGTAAACCAGATACCTCTCCAGCCACACCTCTCACTGAGTTGAGCCCACCAACTTCTACTCTCTCCTCTC
>NW_026068045.1:2187973-2192217 GCF_014885135.2 Alexandromys fortis | reverse complement strand
ATTATTATTTTTTTTAAAGATTTATTTATTATGTATACAACTTTCTGCCTCCACACGCCAGAGGAAGGTGCCAGATCTCTTTACAGATGGTTTGGAGCCACCATGTGGTTGCCGGGAATTGAACTCAGGACCTCTGGAAGAGCAGACAGTGCTCTTAACCACTGAGCCATTTCTCCAGCCCCCTTTATTTATTATTTTTATTTCTGGATCTGGGTGTGCGTGTTCATGCTGATGCCACCTAGGGATGCAGGTACAAGTTCGTTTTTCCTGCCAACTAAAGAATTAAAAAGTTGGGACAGCTGGGAAAGTCACTGGGAATCCCAGGGAGTTCCAACAAAGCCATCATATGATTGGTGGGGAATCCAGGTCCCTCCCTTTAGAGTTCTTAGTCTCCTTAAAAGAATTTGAGAACAGATTCAAATGGAAACTCAAGGATAATTTGTTAGAGTTTCAAAGTTAACCCCTAGGACAGGCAACCTACAATCTCTGCTGTTGGAAGGCGAAAGATCACCGGAAGGGAAGGACCAAAAGCCCTCCTTAAAGTAAGATTAGGTGACTATATAGCTCAATAAAAACAATAAAAAAGATAAAATTAGGCAACAGCTGGGTTGGGGCTTTAGAAAAGGAAGCCCAGCAGGTTCGTGGGGATTTTAGAAACATACTTGGGCTCTTGCCAGCATCTAAAGGAAAAAGAAGAAAGAAATAGATTTTCTGAGTCAGGCACCAAAGGTGGGTATCACAGCTGACCCTCTTCTAGACCACACGGGGTGTGGGCAGGAATTCTGGAAAGGAAAAACACATTCTCTTAAGCTGAATGTGCTTGCTGGGGAGGGTGGCCCAGTGGATCAACCTTAAGAAAGGAGATAAAGACATGTCTCCACCTAGAGGTGATTCTGTTCTTACAGTGTGTGTCCGTGGGGAAAGTGCTAAGGCACGGGTGTCTGTGGACAGCCTTGGGTGTCGGTGGGAAAGTCAGCTACTGCACGGGTGTCTGTGGACAGCCTCGAGTACTGGGCCCTCACATTACTTATTGATCCTTTGTTTAGTGTTCATATACCAGGCCAGCCACTGGGGATTTTCCTGTCTGCACTTGTCTCAACACGGGAGCATGGCTTTATAGGCGCCCATTGCTGTCTTTGTGTGGGTTGTGGGGATCAGCCTGTAGAGCAGGTGCTTCATCCACTGAGACGTTGTCGCAGCCTCCTCCTTCAGATTCTTACCTATACTCTAGTGAATAGTTACATACAGATGGGTGCAGGCTGGGGCTGTGCCGAGATGGCTCATCAGGTTGGAGCATGTACTTCTGGAGCGTCTGGGCCCCAGCACCCAGGAGAAGGTTCAAAAGTTCCTATAACTCCAGCTCCATGGGATTTGACACCTCTGACCTTGGGGGGTACCTGCAGTCATGTGCATACCCACACACAGACAGTCAGACAGGCAGACAGTCAGACAGACAGACATTTGAAAATAACAGCAACAAAAAAGATAAAAGATGAGATCCCTGCAGTGTCCCCGCAGCCTTAACGTCGTGTGTCTCATCAGAGGTCCCACAGCCGTGTGGAGTCTGAACTGAGACAGGAGCACAGTGAAGACCGCTCGGGAAGAAGCTTAGGACAGAAACTGAGCCCAGACTCAGTTTCCTTCTTTTTATTTATTGTTTATAACCAGATCCCATTACAGATGGTTGTGAGCCACCGTGTGGTTTCTGAGAATTGAACTCAGGACCTCTGGAAAAGCAGCCAGTGCTCTTAACCTCTGAGCCATCTCTCCAGCCCCTTCAGTTTCCCTCTTAAAGCTGCCTGCTCCTCTCTCTATCAGGACAAGCTCGCTAGCACTTGAGACTCGGTCCCATCAGACTTGGGTGACAAGCTAGTTTCTTAGTAAATCAGATATCCATGTCTGTGGTTTTCGCTCCTCTGACCCCTGACCTATAGTGCCTGCACCTTCCTGCTCCAGCCTTCACCATGGCCTCTGACAACACAGCTTTCTCTCCTCCTTGGAAGCGTCCTCTGGTTGGGTTGTGTGGGATTCCTGCTCTCCCTCTGTATGTTCCTTTTCTGTCTTTGTTAATTCTTTTTTTCTTTCCTACTTGTAAAATCCCTTCACACTTGTGTGCACAGCATACATATACAGTCATAAACACACTTTCTGAGTGATGGGAGCATCTCTGTAACGTAGACACAAAAACACAATTCTCAATACAAAGGACATAAGAGTATATTCCGGAGCCAAAATAAAAGTGACCACGGCCCAGAAACATAGATGTGGATCTCCCTCCAATGTACTGCTCTTATGTAGGAGTGGTTTGAATGAGATTTTATGGTAACAAAGAAAGTTATAAATCAAGGCATTTACTTATTTATTTTTGGTTTTTTGAGACAGGGTTTCTCTGTAGCTTTGGAGCCTGTCCTGGAACTAGCTCTTATAGACTAGGCTGGCCTCACACTCACAGAGATCTGCCTGCCTCTGCCTCCCAAGTGCTGGAATTGAAGGCGTGCACCACCACTGCCTGGCATAAATCAAGGCATTTAAAAACTGGATTGTGATGCTTGAGAAATGGCTCAGAGGTTAAGAGCCCCGTCTGCTCTTTCAGAGTTCAATTCCCAGCAACCACATGATGGCTCACAACCGTCTGCAATGAGATCTGACTCCCTCTTCTGGCGTGCAGGTGTAAGACTTTGAGACAATTCTGAAGCCATTTCTGACAATTCTAAATCCTCTCTGCCTCCGTGCCATAGTGCTTCCCCTCCTCCCCTGGGAACCAAGGACCTAACAGCTACACATGCATGTACTTAGTTCCTGAACAATTACCCATATACGTATGTTTTGATTCAGACCCCTGGGAAATGGGGTCAAAATGAACTCTTACCTCATCTGATCTGGCAACAGCTCTCCAGCCAATTATTGGTAATAGCCCTTTTGAATAAGCCAATTACAACCCCCCTTGCTTCTGTGGTCTTCTCCATTAAAAGTAGCCTGTGCCAGCTATCCGAGGTCTCTCGGCTTCCTGAATGCTGAGGGACCCTGTCCTGACAGAAGTAATAAAATCCTCATGCTTTTGCATCGGCTGTGGTGTGTGAGGTGGTCTTGGGGGGCGACTCCTCCTCGGTGTTTGGACACTAGAGTCCAACACAAGTATATATGCAGGGAGAACACTGTACATAATAAATAAAATCTTTTAAAAAATAGGTTGTGTAAGAAGGAGCACGGCAAAACCAACAAACTAGAACATTCCATGAGTAAAAAAGGTTTATTGGAGAACAAATGGCGAAGGCTATGTCTCGGTGGGCAACAGGAGGATAGAGAGGATCAAAATGGCAGAAAAGCAATCAGATTTTGTTGGCAATGGAGCCCAGTTTGGACCTAACACACTGGTGGAAACAGGAACGTGGGGATCTCACTTTAGGCCTCAGATGTTATCTGATAATATTGTTAATCTTTCCATTGGTGGAACTTAAGCTTGGCTATGTTAACACATTCCAAAGGTTTCGTCTGATTATCAGGATGGTGGGTCTGACCTGGGGGCGCTGGCAACAGCCCCACTGAAGCTGCACTAGGCTCTGGACCGCACAGCCCATACTTCAGAGCCATTGACATTTAAAAATTTATTTCCATCTTATGTTTATGGCTTTATTTTTTGCCTGCATCTGTCTACATGCCATGTGTGTGTGGTGCCCGGAACGGTGTGGTGGTTTGGATGTAACTGGCCCTCATAATCTCATATGGAGTGGGACTATTAGGAGGTGTGGCTTTGTTGGAGGGAGTGTGTCACTGTGGGGAGAGGCTTTAAGGTTTCATATACCAGGATACTGCCCAGTGTGTCAGCTGCTTTCCTGTTGCCTGCAAGATGTAGCACTCTCAGCTGCAGCACCACCTCTGCCCGCATGCGGCCGTGCTCCCTGCAGCCGTGCCCACTGCCATGATGATAATTGACTGAACTTCGGGAACTGTAAGCGAGTTCCCTCAATTAAATGTTTTCTTTGTGACAGTTGCCATGGTCATGGTATCTCTTCACAGCAATAGAAACCCAAACTAAGAGCTGGGAGGTGGTGCACGCCTTTAATCCCAGCACTCAGGAGGCAGAGGTAGGTGAATCTCTGTGAGTTCGAGGCCAGCCTGGTCTACAAGAGCTAGTTCCAGGACAGGCTCCAAAGCTACAGAGAAACCCTGTCTCGAAAAAAAAAAAAAAGACGGTCAGAAGAAGGCATTGGATTTCCTGGACTTAACATTTTGATGGTCATGAG
>NW_026068045.1:2167050-2187832 GCF_014885135.2 Alexandromys fortis | reverse complement strand
AAGAAGGCATTGGATTTCCTGGACTTAACATTTTGATTGTCGTGAGCCACCATGTGGATGCCAGGTCCTCTTCAAGAATAGCCAGCACTCTTAATCACTGAGCTGTTCCAGACCAAGTCCTAGAACTCACTTGGTAGACCAGGCTGGCCTTGAACTCACAGAGATCTGCCTACCTCTGCCTCTCAAGAGCTGGGATTAAATGGGTGCAAATGGGTGTAACACCACTGACTAGCCTGATTGATGTTATGCCCAGATCACAGAGTTCCCCAAAAAGCAACTAGGAGACAGTTTTATATATAAACACAAAGAGCCTTTATTCCTATGTAAGTTCGAACTTGGACTCTTCATATATCCAATGTATTGGAGTGATCAGAGAGCCCTAATCTCAGTTAGGGTTGGGTTTTTATAGTAGCAAAGGTAGGGGTGAGGGGTTTCTAAGGTTCAGGACCCGGACTGGCTGACTTTTGTCTAGGGGCGTCCTGGTGAAAAGCTATGGGTGTGTGCTGGCAGGTGATCCTATCTACAAGGGTTAAAACATTAGGAATTTCCTTTGGATGGTCTGTTCCTGGGTGGTGCCTGGGTGGTCTCAGTTCTGGTCTTATAGTAAACTACGGAGACTTCAGGCCTCTGTTGCGCTCTCAGGGCTGGGCCCTAAAATCGACACGTGTAATCATGCTACTTTTGTCGGCACCTGACGGCAGCTGGTGATAAGATCAAAGAATGACGGGACGCTGGAAACTTTCCGTTGCATCCCTATCTGCTGTAAAGAGGAACTGGGAACCAGTTAATAATTTATCAATTTGTCATGTGCCCATGATGAAATGGTTATAAAGATCTCTGAACAACAGGCTTTGGAGAGCTTCCAGGATGACCCACAGGTCAGGAAGGTGGCCTGCCCAGCTCCATGGGGACAGAACGACTTGTGCTCAGGACCTTTTAAAACCATGTTCTCAGACTGAGCTGTAGTGGCCCACGCCTTTAATCCCAACACTCAGGAGGCAGAGGCAGGTGGATCTCTGTGACTTCGAGGCCAGCCTGGTCTACAAGAGCCAGTTCCAGGACAGGCTCTAAAGCTACAGAAAAACCCTGTCTTGAAAAAACAAAAAACAAACAAAAACCCATGTTCTCTGCATCTGTATCTGAGTGTTCCTGAATATACTTAAAAAAGAAAGAAAAAAGGAAAAAAGAAATAAATAAAAGAAGAAATAGAGAAAGTTTATTTAAAAAGGAAGAAGGCTGGATGCAGTGGGGCTGGTACTGTCCTGTCCCTTTAAGAAATAAGCCCCGCCTGTAATGGATTAATTAAAAATGCTGCAGGATTCCCAGTGGCTGCAGCAGCAGAAACACTGCAGCTCTCGAGTGGCTGCAGCAGGCCAGGTGGCAGGCAGAGAGTCCTGAGAACAACCAGTCCCAGGTAAGGACAGCATAGTTTCCTGAGTGGTTGCAACAGGCCATGAGGACAGATAGATAGATGGGCACTCCATGAGACCACACTGCAGGTCCCCAAGTGGGGGCAGGCAATGGGCCCCAGAGCAGCCAGTACCAGACAGAGACAGAGCACCTAGACCACACCACAGGTCTTCAAAGGTGGCTGGTCCTGGGCAGCAGGTGAGAGACAGATGGATAGGCATGCCATGCAGAGTGAGGTTGGATATTTATTTAGTGGGCTGTGGAAGGGAAGAGGGAAAAGAAGGAAAAAAGAACAGAGAGAGAGAGAGAGAGAGAGAGAGAGAGAGAGAGAAGGGGAAGGGAGAAGCAGGGAGAGAATGGAGCGAGGCAGAAGCTGCCTCTTGGGCAAGAGAGGGAAAAGGAAGAGACTCCGGCTGCAAACAGGAAGGAAAATCTTCCTGATTCAGCAGACTGGGGAGGGAGTGTGCATGGATTGTCTCTTAAAGGGACAGAGCAGGTCATTATATTCCCATCTCTTTTTTATAATAAAAAGGCGGGAGGTTAGGCACCACAGGTTAAGGGAATTGGGGCAATAAATTCTCAAGACTGCTTCCTGCTTATTTGTGGGCATTGTCTTTGAGGGGGGAATCTGAGAAGGCTGGGTGCTGTCACATCCTGGTGTAGCTGGTCTGTTTGTCCCTGTCCGGTGTTTGTGGTATGGAAATGTCTGGTGTCTCTCACACCTGTTTAAGGTATTATTAGCAGAACAGAGGACAAAGTTAAGTTAAGGGAAAAAAATTTTAGGACCAGGTGTCAGGGACCAAAGGCCCCAACATAGAAAATTATTTTCCCTGATTGGACTGGTACGGAGGCACGAGAAATAACCAGACACAGCTTACACCATCATCATGGAAGGGCATCTCAGGGTTCTCTCCATCCTGAAGATCTACCTGCGTTTATTATACAAAACATCTTTTAACCCTCCTGGTCAACCAAGGTAGATACCTCATTAATATTCTCTTTCCTCCGGGGGACACAGGGCTAGGGAAACACCTGTAACTTAGTCATCATCTTTGGCAAGCACCTCTCCCCAGGCGATCTACATTTCTAACAAAGGAGGAAGGAGCAGCTCATCCTGGCTATTGCTGGGGCAGTGACAGCCGGTCTGCAGGGCTACGTGACCACCTCAGGCGGGGCCTGCAGTGGGGCTACGTGACCACCTCAGGTGGGGCCCATGGCTTCAGAGCCTGGCTGCCACACCATATAGAAATATGGGCCTACAATCCACTCTCTCTTATTAATTTTAATAAAGCCTGTGCCTCTGCAACAGGACAGATGGGTCGCACCTGGCTTGGGCAAAATCTTCCTATTACCCAAATTTTCCCGTCTTTGGAAAGCGGCATTTGCAAGTTTTCTGTCTTAGGTATCTGGGGAGGAGAAGCTTTAAACCTGTCATTGACTGCCGACCTCTGTAAAGAGAAGAGATTAGTGGAGAGAAATATACTTTTAGGCCCTGTGTATCAGCCATATCTTGTGTCAGGATAAATCATAATGCTTTATGAATAATTATGTTCCCAAAGGCTATAGTCTCCTATCTTAGAGGAGAGTAGAATTGCCCAAGTTGAAAATGTTTCTTCCAGGGGGCTGGAGAGATGGCTCAGAGATTAAGAGCACTGACTGCTTTTCCAAAGGTCCTGAGTTCAATTCCCAGCAACCACATGGTGGCTCACAACCATCTGTAATGACATCTGATGCCCTCTTCTGGCATGCAGGTGTACATGCAGGCAGAACACTGTAGAAACAATAAAGAAAACATTAAAAAAAAAGAAAATGTTTCTTCCACTGGTTCAGAGCATCACTTAGATCTAACATTCTCAGCATATGCATCAACTTTCAACATTCACCATCACAACCTCTCTTTCAGCAATTGCCAATAGCATCAAGCCACAATGATAATTTTTCCACATTATCGGTCAATACTGAATCTCTAATTATGTTTTTCATATCATAATTTCATATTTAGTCAGTTAGTCCCAACTCTCCAATTATTCATAATTTCATATTCTTTTTGGTCAGTACCGATGTATTTAGCACCACTGGTCAATACTAGATCTTTCCCATCACCTTATATGCAGTTGTAAATATCAGGTCATTACCATTAAAAGTATAATACCATTTGCTGTTATCAAATACCATTTTTAGACTCTGTGCAGCTGTAAAACCCTTATTCTTCCCTCTTGTTAAGTGAAGAGGGGTTTTAGTCATTCTTTATTTTGAGTCTTTCTTTCCCTGAGGGGAAAGCTTAGGTCTTAGTTCTGAGGTTTAATTTTTTTATTCAAAATGAGTTCTGTGTCCCATAAACCGAGAACACTCAAATGTTCAGTTTGTATCTTAGTTCTAAAGCAACAGGTTTCACACCAAAGCCAGCTGCAGACACCACAGTCAGCTCATCTCAGCAGGATCTCTTTGTCCGAAGTCTCTGGAGGCCAAATGTCACCCTGCAGCTACATGAATTGGCAGCTTCAGGTCCGGATCAGACTCCTTTCTGTGGGGACTGGGAAAACTGGATTACCGGTTCCTCCTGGAGCTTTTCTTATTCCCTTTCTCCTGCAGAACTGACAATAGTATAGAATATCTTAATATATTTTAAATGAAGGTTGGATTAAATATAAAGTATTTTTGTAAGAGACTTAAAAGTACATACCAGTTTAAAAATGAGACTTATTGTTTTGTAGTCTGGAATGAGATACAATGAACAGACAATTATAACATTTAACAGTAAATATAGGTCCATTTAAGTTACATGTATGAACAGGAATTGGGTGAAGTGGATGCTCTTGGTGGGCCCTACCAAAGGCATGCCACTGCACAAAACACACATGCAACAGAGTCAGCAAGAGGAGTTTAGAGACAAAAACATAAGTAAACCAGGGGACCGGGCAGGGTATACCTCAGTTAAGATGGCAGGACTTGGTCACCTGACCTGGCTCTTTAATTAAGATTAATTAGATTGAGGAAAAGTCACCTGACCTCAGTTAAGATGCAGTAAGGTTAGCCATTTAACAGAGTTAACACTGGAGAACCAGTCAGGGAATACCTCAGTAAAGATGGCAGAACTTGGTCACCTGACCTGGCTCTCAGCCAAGATGGTGGTGAAGTCACCTGACCTTAGTCAAAATGGCAGCAGTCACATGTTGTATGGAAAAGCCGCAATTTTGAGCTGCAGGGAATTTAAGGTTAATAATAAGAGAGACCTAGAGACATGATCCACCCTGTCACCATGCCACAAGCCGCAGAGGGGAGCAAAAGGCTGGAATTGGAAAAGCCGTCTCGTGGATCTAAACAATCTTTTTGGCAGCATTAGCAGAGGTGGGGTCCATTTTCCTGTGTGCTGACAGTAGTCAGAAAGCTCCCATAAAAGTGGAGCTGGTGGGACACCGCCAGAGTGAGGGGAGGAGCTGAAGAAGTAGGGCATTAAGGCCTGTGGTTTTAGGGCCTCTAAAAGGCATCCATCCCAGGGGGGTGGACATGGGTGGCTTGCTACCCACAGCTGGAACTGTGAAAACCCATGAAATGGCAACACCACAAGGCTCCAAGTGGCCTTTACTAAGACAAAAACAAACAACACGGAAGGGGGGAGAAAAGAAAAGGAAAAAAGAGAAAGAAAAACTGAGGGATCCTGGGCCCCCAGTCAAATGCACCACACAGAGTGTGCAGTGCTAGCAAGGGAGGACTGACCCCGGGTCAGTCCGGTCACAATTTTAGCTAAGGGAAGCAATCCAGAGATGAATGTCAGCAAAGGGCTCAACCATAGGGGAAACTCACCAGTCCAAGTTGGTGTTATGCAGAGAAATCATGCTCAGGCACATGGAACATGTGGTTGTTGTGGAAAAAAATAACTGGTTCCGGATCCCGACCCCAGGAGAGGGGCTTGGGGCAGGAGAGCCTCCTGAGTCTCACAGCACCAATGTAATGGTAAAAGTAAAATGCTGTGGATGCTGAGTGGCTGCAGCAGGCCATGAGACCATGCCTCCAGCCCCTGAGTGAGGGCAGGCAGTGGGCCCCAGAGAGCAGCTAGTCACAGACAGGGATGGCACAGTTCCCCGAGTAGCTGCAGCAGGCCACGAGACCATGTCACAGGTCTCCAAAGGTGGCTGATCCTAGGCAGCGAGAGACATAGGCAAGTCACAGCACCAATGAAATGGATTAATAAAAATGCTGCAGATCCCAAGTGGCTGCAGCAGACCACGAGGAGAGACAGACAGATGGACACTCCATGAGACCACGCCGAAGGTCTCTAAGCATGGGCAGGCAGCGCGCCCCAGAGAAGCCAGTCCCAGGTAGGGACTATGCACGAGACCATGCTGCAGATCTGAAGGCGGCTGGTCCCAGGCAGCAGGTGAGAGACAGACAGATAGGCACGCCTTGCAGAGTGAGGATGGATATTTATTTAGTGGGTTATGGTGGGGAAAGGAGAGAAGAACAGAGAGAGACAGACAGAAGGGAGAGGCAAAAGCTGCCTCTTTGAGAGGGAAATGGAAAAGGAAGAGACTCAGACTGCAAGCAGGAAGGACGATTTCTCTGCCTCAGCAGACAGGGGAGGGAGTGGGTGTGGCTTGTCTCTTAAAGGGACAAGCCAGATCTTTACAGAACCTACTCCCTCTCTGTCCACTGAGGCAAGTGGATCTTCCTTTTGCTTCCAGCCTCAACTCTCTCTTTTTCATGTCTTTCCCACCTCCAATCTCTCTCTCTCTCTCTCTGCTCTTTTCCCTTCTACCCTTCCCCCACTTCCCTTTTCCCTCCATAACCCACTGAATAAACTATACCCAAACCCTCTCTCTGCATGGTGCCTATCCGTCTCCCACCCACCCATGGCAGCGTTTTACCATAACAGGCACCTCTTTAATCCCAGAATTTAAGAGGTAGAGTTGGGTGAATCTCAAGAAGAGCCTCGTCTACACTGGGAGTTCTAGGTCAACCAGGACCTGTCTAAAAGAATCAAGGAAAGAAATAAGAAAGGAAAAAAGGCACTCCCTGGAGTGGAGATGGGCCAGTGACCTGGAAATGAGGCTTAGGAAGCCTACACCCTGCAAGTTCAGACCCTTTCTAGGTTATTTACACAGTGGGGCTTCTTTACAGGTTATTTGCATAGGGTGTGGCCCTTGACAGGTTATTTACATAGGGTGGGGCTCTTGACAGGTTATTTACATAGGGTGGGGCTTTTAAAAATATTTATTTATTTATTATGTATACAATATTCTGTCTGTGTGTACGCCTGCAGGCCAGAAGAGGGCACCAGACCTCATTATAGATGGTTGTGAGCCACCATGTGATTGCTGGGAATTGAACTCAGGACCTTTGGAAGAGCAGGCCATGCTCTTAACTGCCAAGCCATCTCTTAAGCCCTAAGGGTGGGGCTCTTTACAGGTTATTTACATAGGGTGGGGCCCTTTACAGGTTATTTACATAGGGTGGTGCTCTTTACAGGTTATTTACATAGGGTGGGGCTTCTTTGCAAGTTATTTGCATAGGGTGGGGCTTTTTCCTGTCTGAAGGGCCTTAGCTTTTCTTACCCATGCCCCATCTGTAGCCCTGGTTAGGCAGATTTCCAGTTTTTCCTAACAACTGGCCACTTTCAGATGGAAATCTCAAAGCTTCTCATGTCCCTGCTTTCCTGTGAGAACCCCCTCTGAGAGCTTTGGTCCCAGAAACTTGGAAGGGGTGAAGGGTGAAGATCCCTCTTCTATACTTCTTCAGTGCAGCTCACGGGTGTAATCCATGCCTGAGAGGGACAGGAGTCTCTCACACTTTGTCTGTTTGTTGGAGAGGAGACTTGGAATTCTCTGTAGGAGTTTGTACTGGGCTTTCTCTTTTGGGCCACCAGCCAGCTTTCAAATCATGACACAGAGACTTATTATTAGTCATAAATGTTCAGCCTAACATTTATGACTTCTTGCTCTGGTCATGTTTCTCTCTTCTCTATTTCTCTCCTTCTCTTCCCCAGCCTAGAGTCTTCATCCTTTATTCCCTCTGCCTGCTAGCTCCACCTGCTCTTCTCCTGCCTTGCTATGGGCCATTCAGCTTTTTTATTAGGCCCATCAGGTGCCTCAGGCAGCAAGGTAAAACAAATGGAACACATCTATACATGATTAAACATGAACATGTCCATACATATTAAACAATCACAGCATAAACAAATATAACACATCTTTACACAGTTAAATTTCCACAACAGAAGTTTGATGTGGGAGTGATTTCTTATTAATAAAAAAACTGCCTAGGCCCATTTGATAGGCCAACCCTTAGGTAGGCGGAAAAAACAGAACAGAATGCTGAGAAAAAAAAGCTAAATCAGTCGGTCACCATGATTCTCCCACTCCAGACAGATGCAGGTTAAGATCTTCCCTGGTAAACCACCTCGTGGGCTACACAGATTATTAAAAATGGGTTAGATCAATATGTAAGAGCTAGCCAATAAGATGCTAAAACTAATGGGCCAGACAATGTTTAAAAGAATAGAGTTTCCATGTAATTATTTCAGGTATAAAGCTAGCCGTGCGGGCGGCTGGGTGCCAGGAACACAGCCCCGCCGCTCCTATTACAACAGAAGTTGGCTAGGAACCCTGTATCATAGAGTTTGGTTCGATTGGTGACTGAAGCATTTACCTAAATTGTTCTATTAATTATAAAAACTCAGGATCCAGATATTGGGGTACAAATCTGATAGATCAAGAAGGTGGCTGGCTGACCCTTTCTCTCTACCCCAGACTGAAGAGGCTGCAAATCTCTCCAAGGCCCTCCGTATGCCTATTATGGCCCTCTCTTCCTATCCCTCTCTATCTGGGTCCTCCAAAATCTATGGCTAGTTCTGGTTGGCTAGCTGTGGACTCCACCTCTTTTTTTTTTTTTTAAAGATTTATTTATTTACTGTGTGCATAGTGTTCAGCCTGTATGCTTGCAGGCCAGATGAGGGCACCAGATCTCAGTACAGATGGTTATGAGCCACCATGTGGGTGCTGGGAATTGAACTCAGGACCTCTGGAAGAGCAGTCAGTGCTCTTAACCTCTGAGCCATCTCTCCAGCCCCTGGACTCCACTTCTTGATTCAAGATTTAAATTTAGTCTCAGAGTGTTACAGTACAAACAAATATCCCAGAACACACGACCCATGTCTTTGATTGCAGAATTTGGCAGATTATAAGCAGAAACAGGCAGATTTATTTTGAGTTTGAGGCCAGCCTCATCTACACATTGTTTTCCAGGACAGCCAGGGGTACAGTCAGGGATCCAAAGTGAGATCCTGTCCTGTGCCTCACCATAGTTTAGTGTTTGAAAGTGTTATGTAGCCTAGATGCAGCACATTTTGTAATGTTAAAACATGATATTTGCTGGGTGATGGTGGCACACCTATTTAATCCTAGCACTTGAGAGGCAGAGGCAGGTAAAATTCTGTGAGTTCAAGGCCAACCTGGTGTACAGAGTGAGTTCCAGGACAGTGAGGGTGTTAGAGAAGCCATGACTTAAAAACAAAACAAAACAAAATAAAATAAAACAATGAAAAAGGATGTAACAAGAGCTGTCTAGAGGATCATAGCACAGCTGGAGGAGGGCTCACTCAGTGTGCAGCAGGTGCTGGGGTCATAGCACAGCTGGGGAGGGCTCACTCAGCATGCAGGAGGTGCTGGGGTCATAGCACAGCTGGAGGAGGACTCACTCTTCCTGCAGCAGGTGCTGGGGTCATAGCACAGCTGGAGGAGGGCTCACTCTTCATGCAGCAGGTGCTGGGTTTTGCAGTCGCTCGTGTCTTGGGAGGAGACAGAGGAAGTGATCATCAGACATGCTAGATCACTGACTGCTGCCCAGGGAGACATCCTGGGAGGTGAGAAGGGACCCAGGGATGCCTGGGAGATTTCCATCTGGGTGCTGGTGAGGATACAGAAGTTCTCCTGGATTGGAGGAACTATGTCCTCTCAGCCATCTGTATTTCTGGAATGGTTTTGTCTTTCTCAGTGGAGACGAACATTTGTTTGCGTGTCTTGTGTGTCTTCAGTCTCGTTTTGTCTTACTTGTGACTTTGATGATTGGGACAGACTGTGACGTTGACCCTGGATCACTGGTTTTGTCTTTCTAAGTTTTGTTAGCCTTTGTCTGTGTATCTTTGGTCTCTGTTTTGTCTTATGTGCAGGTAGCGTGTTCGGTTCTCTGGTGAGATATGCGGGTGGCATTTCTCAGTTCTGTGGTATGACATGCGAGTGGCGTGGTCAGTTCTCTGTAGATGTGTGGATAGCGGTCTCATTTTGATAGCGGGGCGGGTCACACTCTTTGGTTTGTTTGGTGCCATTGTCCTGTATGTCTGTGTAATGTGTGTTGTGCTTTTGTCCTGACTTAGACTGATGCTGACGTACTCAAACCATGATTCTTTGACTTTGATGTTGTGACCACTTACAAGATTTTAGAGATAGGGCCTTAAGCATAGGGGTATATTTCATAAAAAAAGTCAGCCTCAGCCCCAAGTACGTGGCTGCGGGGCAGCATGCTTGTTTGGATGGCTGGGCTATTCAGCCTTGCTGTTACAAGGTATCCAGGCTGCCAGACACAGTTGTAGAAGGAGGATGTACCCCAATAGGATTTCACACACTAAACAAAAAATCTGAGGGTAATCACTATGGCCTAAAGAGGTTAACAATCTGTTTTCCCCAGTGCTGCATACCACCCTGCCCCCCACCCATGGACAAGTTCCTTCTGCCTGCCCTGGGAGCTGCAGGCCTCAAACCTCTAGTCAAAGCTGACCAAGACTTGGCTCCGTGGGTGAAGAACTCTTTCAGAACCTATGGGTTATAAGTATCTGTCATCATTTATAGGGGCTGGTTACAAATTATTGTTGGTTAATGTTTAAAAAAAAAACCTATTGCTGGTCTCAAATGTTTCACACTGGTACAGGATTTTATATGCTGTTCTTGTTTAAAATCTAGCCATACATCCCCACTGAGAAAAAACACACACAAAAAAGGCAAGATTTTTGGTATGTTGTCTAAAAAGCAAGAGAAATTTTTGGTATGTTGTCTAAAAAGGAAGAGATATTCTGGTAAAAAAAATGTGTAAACAGAAATGGGCCTTATCTAGTTCCCTGTGTATGTTTTCAAGGTCAAACTTAAAGCAGGTAGGGGAGGCTGTCAGTCTGTCGCTGCAGGGCTCTCATGACAGATCTCTGAGGGGCCACAAGACTCCCCACTAATTTGACCAAGGTAAGAGAGGTTCTTCAGGGGCTGGTTGAACCACCATTTGTGTTTCTTGAGTGTTTAAAGGAGGCTTAGAGGTGTTATACTCCCTTTGACCCAACCTCTGAGGGTCAGCGGTAGCTATGGTGTTGTAATTAGAGCAGCGGGGCTGCATCCCCAGCACCCTGGCCGCCTGGCTAGCTTTTGCCCCGAAATAACAACACACAAACTGTATTCATTTAAACACTGCTTGGCCCATTTCTATCTAGCCTCTTCTAGGCTAATTCTCGCACCTGGACTAGCCCATTTCTAATAAGGTATGTAGCACCCCAAGGTGCGCTTACCGGGAAAATTCTAGCCTACGTCCAGCCTGGGTTGGAGCTGCCTGGGAGAGAGGAGCCTGGCGTCTCTGCTCCAGAGAGCAGAGCTGTTGAGTCTGAGCTCACTTCCTCTTCCTCCCAGCATTCTATTCTGTTTACTCCTCCCACCTATGTTTTAACCTATCAGGGCCAAGGAGTTTCTTTATTGCTTAACCAATGAAATCAACAGATTGATATATGACACTCCCACATCACTATGGCCTTTATAGGACAGTCAGCATCAGATATTAAGAAAAGTTACAGCGGTTAGAAGGGTTGCAGGATTTGGTTAAAGAGGCAGAGAAAGTGTTTCATAAGCGAGAGACTGAGGAAGAGAAGAGAAGAGAAGAGAAGAGGAGAGAGAGAGAGAGAGAGAGAGAGAGAGAGAGAGAGAGAGAGAGGCAGGAGACAGAAGAGAGGACTGGAGGGATCATAGACAAAAGAGAAATTTGATAGAATTTTGGCGGAAGTGGTAGGAGAGAAAGGGAAGACAGGACCTGGGCAGATAGAATCTGGGCAACAGAGGACCAAAAGTGAGTGAAGATGGACAGAGGCACCCCTTAGACAAAGACCGATTTGCTTATTGCAAAGAAAAAGGACACTGGGCAAGAGAATGCCCAAAGGAGAAAAGAAGGGCCTCAAAGGTACTGGCCCTAAATGAAGATGATTAGAGGGGACGGGGCTCGGACCCCCTCCCCCGTGCCTAGGGTAACCCTGACTGTGGAGGGGACCCCTATGGACTTTCTAGTGGACACAGGGGCTGAGCACTCTGTGCTGAAACAACCATTGGGGAAACTAAAGAATACAAAGACTATAGTAATTGGAGAACTGGACAGAAACAATATCTGTGGACCACCTTACGAACTGTAGATTTGGGGAGAGGACAAGTGACTCATTCCTTCCTGGTTTTCCCTGAGTGTCCCATGCCTTTACTAAAAACAAAATTGAAGGACCTATCCAAAAAATTAGACCCTGTTGCCAGCGGATGACCTTCTTGCCTGAAGGCTATTGCTGTTGTAGCTCTGCTTATCAAAGATGCTGATAAGCTCACTCTGGGACAACAGACAACTGTAGTGGCACCCCATGCTCTAGAAAGCATTATCCGACAGCCCCCTGGCCGATGGATGACCAACGCTCGTATGGCACATTATCAAAGCCCTTTGTTGACTGAAAGAATGACCTTCGCTCCCTGTGCTGTCCTCAATCCTGCTGCCCTACTGCCTGACACTGATGACTCCTCACCTACCCATCACTGCGCTGACATTCTGGCAGAAGAAGCTGGTACCTGAAATGATCTGAAGTATCAGCCTTGACCTGGGAGTCCGAGCTGGTATACGGACAGCTCCATGGTTGAAGGTAAGCAGAAGGCGGGGGCAGCAGTGGTGGACAGGAAGCAAGTGATCTGGGCCAGTGGATGGGAAGCAAGTGATCTGAGCCAGCAGCCTCCCTGAAGGGAAGTCAGCCCAGAAAGCCGAACTTGTGGCTTTGATACAAGCTCTACAGATGGCAGAGGGGAAGTCTATCAACATCTACACTGACAGCAGGTATGCTTTTGCCACTGCCCATATACACGGGGCAATATACAGACAAAGAAGACTGTTGACATCTGCAGGAAAAGACATAAAAAATAAAGAAGAAATTTTGAGCCTTCTTGAGGCCATACATTTGCCAAGGAAGGTAGCCATTAATACATTGTCCAGGACACCAAAGAGCTTGGGATGCTATGCCTAAAGGAAATCAGGTGGCAGACCTAACCGCTAAACAGTTGGCCCAGGGAGCAATGATCCAGGCAGTCAAAGAGCCTAAAGATTATCATGATATCAGTGAAACCAACTTTAGATACACCCCCGAGGACCATCAAGTTATGGGAAAATTAGGACTGGTAAAGGAAGCCCCATATGGGGCAGTAGAGACAGAAGGAGGAAAGCTAGTCCTCCCACGAAAGAACAACACAAGTATGTTACCAACTTACATTACCTGACCCCCTTGGGGGCCAAGAAACTAAAGATGTGGTTAGGTCCTCTGACTTGGCAGAAGAAGTAGTCAAAAGCTGCAGTAGTGGTGGCGCACGCCGGTAGGATTTGCTGAAGGAGGCAGAGGCAGGAGGATCACGAGTTTGAGGCCAGCCTGGGCTACATAGGGACTGGAGAGATGGCTCAGCGGTTAAGAGCATTGCCTGCTCTTCCAAAGGTCCTGAGTTCAATTCCCAGCAACCACATGGTGGCTCACAACCATCTGTAATGAGGTCTGGTGCCCTCTTCTGGCCTTCAGGCATACACACAGACAGAATATTGTATCCATAATAAATAAATAAATAAATTAAAAAAAAAGCTGCAAGGCCTGTGCTATGACTAATGCAGGACACTCCATATATACTCCTGGGAAGAGGCTCAGGGGCAACCGGCCTGGGGCCTACTGGGAGGTAAATTTTACATAAATTAAGCCAGCCAGATATGGTAACAAGTACTTATTAGTTTTTATAGATACTTTTTCAGGCTGGGTAGAAGAAGCTTTTCCTACCAGGACTGAGACGGTCAATGTGGTGGCTAAGAAGATCATAGAAGAAATCTTCCCTAAGTTTGGGATGCCCAAGATAATCGGGTCTGATAATGGACCTGCCTTTGTTGCCCAGGCAAGTCAGGGACTGGCCACCCAACTGGGGATCAATTGGAAATTACATTGTGCTTACAGACCCCAGAGCTCAGGCCAGGTAGAAAGGATGAATAGAACCCTAAAAGAGACTCTTAAAAAATTGGTCCTAGAGATCAGTGGGAATAACTGGACAGCCCTCCTTCCTTTTGCCCTGTTCCGGGTTAGGAACACCCCGGGGCAATTTAAACTCACCCCTTATGAGATCCTATATGGGGGACTGCCACCCTCACTGAGTCGGGTAGAATGTATAATTCTGATGCTATTCTTTCTAGACCTTTATTTGCCCACCTAAAGGCCCTTGAAATGGTGAGACGCCAGATCTGGAAACAACTAAAAGAAGTATATATGCTGAAGACTCACACGTGCTGCATCAGTACCAAGTAGGAGATGATGTTTTTGTCCAGTGTCGAGTTGGGAATCTTCAGCCTCGTTGGAAAGGGCCATACTTGGTGCTCTTGACGAATTGCAGTATCTGGGGCTTTTAACACCACCACCAGTCAGGATGCTTGTGTTTGGGGGACTAATTATAGGCTGACTCTTACTGAGCTTACAGGTGTAGGGTCAAGCCTGGGAAGTACACTGGCTGTCTACAAACGTTTGTGGAATGAGACTCTTAAGAGCCCTAAGACTCCTGACACCAGGTACTTGGTTCCTGGTTTAGATAGGTGGGCTTGTAGGACAGACCTGACACCTTGTGTGTCGACATCGGTTTTTAATGACACCAAACATTACTGTGTGCTTGTACAACTGGTCTTATTCCTAAGATGTTTCTAAGATGTTTGCAGCGCAGCTGCTTTAGCCCGGCAGAGACAGTTGTCAGTCCCTGCAAGATCCCCAGGCGGGCTGGTGGAGCCTGCCATGCGACAAGCGGCTACAGTTTCCCACCAGCGGGAGGGCACGCATGGGCAGTGGTGGCGGGTAACAGACACATAGACACAGAAAATAGCCATAAACATTTATTAAGAGAGAGAGAGAGAGAGAGAGAGAGAGAGAGAGAGAGAGAGAGAGACATGGTGGTGAAGGTCAGAGGTAAAAAAGGAGTGGGCGTGGCTAGGGCAGGGACGGAAAGAATAACAACTGGTACCTAGGGTCTTTTATCATCCAGCTAACATGCTTACAAACACCCAACTTGCTTTAGACAAGAACCCATTCCTCTGACACTAGCAGTAATCCTGGGCCTTGGGGTAGGTGCTGGTGTTAGGACAGGTACCGCTGCCCTAATACAGGCCCCTCAGTACTTTAATGAATTAAGAATAGCCATGGATAAAAATGAATGAGAGTCTCCCAACTCTGGGGGTATTTCGACCCCAAGATGACTAGAAACCAGCCTTCACAGGTCCCCCAAGAAAGACTTAGCCCTGCGGTGGTGACACACGCCTTTAATCCCAGCACTTGGGAGGCAGAGGCAAGCGGATCTCTGTGAGTTCGAGACCAGCCTGGTCTACAAGAGCTAGTTCCAGGACAGGCTCCAAAACCACAGAGAAACCCTGTCTCGAAAAAACAAAAACAAAAAACAACAACAAAAAAAAGACTTCGACACCCACAAATATGCAGGTAGGAGTATTGAGAATCCGCCATCCCAGCTCGCTCAACCTGCTATTACTAACTCCCCACCTTTTTATTATAAGAAAAAGATGGAATATTATAATCTGCTGTCCTGGTTGTCACCTGGGTACCCTGTCCTTTTAAGAGACAAGCCCCGCCCACTCCCAGTCTCACCAGAGGTTTACCCCAGCTCTGTACCTGTCTGTCTCTTGCTTGTCCCTCGGTTTACCCCGTATTATGAATGATAACAGAAAGCCCTCGTGGGAGAGAAGGGGAAAACTGGAGTCAAGACTGTTTTTGTGTGACCGCAGGGCTTTGTCCTTTCCTACCACCGCAGCTTCTTTTGGCCGGGTTTATAGTTTGATTGAGTTGCCTCCCATTTCCCTCCCTCCACTGATAATGATGAAGTTTGCTTATCTGGGAAGCTCTGCTCCCGCCTCACCCTTCCGTTTCAAACCCTGCCCCTCAGGAAGCCCTCTAAGCTACAGTAGCTCCTCTCTTCCCCCCCCCCCAGGATGTCGCCAGATCTAAGAACGCCTAGTTCCTACACCTGCAGTGTGATTTCTCTCCTGTTTCCTTTCCCTCGCAAGCCACCCAGGACTCTGCTTCACTCAGATTAAACCTGGTCTTATTAATTTGACTTTATTTGGTTTACTGCATCAGCAGAGAAACCTACACAACTGGGTATCAAACACTTATCAATGTGAAATGATTCTTTTATTATTTATTATTGAACAAATCCCATGCACAAATATCAAAGGACAAAGAAAATGTAGGACAGATCCAGTACCCCGCGAGCACCTACTGCTCTTGGTTTCCTGGCTCCAAAATGGCCTGCACAACCTCTGGTCACACCTCTTTCCTCCTCTGTGTTCATGTGGATGTCAGAGGAATCGGTTCTCGCCTTCCCATGTGGGTTCCAGGAACTGAACTCAGGTCCTTGGGCTTGGAGGCAAGCACCCTGACCGTTAGAGACAGGGTCTTAGGTAATCCAGGTTGGTATCTTGAATTTAGCCTTACCGGAGCCCTCCTCTCCTCTGTACAACCCTTCTCTGCCTCTTACCCTTCAAACTGTGAGTCAGAATAATCATTCCTTCCTTGAGCTGATTGTTGTCATGTATTTTAACCACAACAGTGAAAGAGGCAACCATTACAATAAATAGATATAAAAAATAAGACTTATTGCTGGGCATGATGGCACACACCTTTAATCCCACAAAGCAAATTCCAGGATAGCCAGGGCTGTTACACAGAGAAACCCTGTCTCAAAAAACAAACAAAAGGGCTGGAGAGATGGCTCAGAGGTTAAGAGCATTGCCTGCTCTTCCAAAGGTCCTGAGTTCAATTCCCAGCAACCACATGGTGGCTCACAACCATCTGTAATGAGGTCTGGTGCCCTCTTCTGGTCTGCAGGCATACATGCAGACAGAATATTGTATACATAATAAATAAATATTTAAAAAAAGGATATGCTTAAAAATTCAAAAAACATGCCTTTAATCCCAGCACTCGGGAGGCAAAGGCAGGTGAATCTTTGTGAGTTTGAGGTCAGCCTGGTCTACAAGAGCTAGTTCCAGGACAGGCTCCAAAGCTACAGAGAAACCCTGCCTCGACAAAAAACAAACAAACAACAACAACAAAAAAAAATTATTTGTATTTGCGAGAATGTCTCTGCCACATGGTATAGATCCCCAAGGAGGCTGGAAGTTACAAGAAATTATGACTAGCCTGCAGTGGACACTGGTATCCGGGTTCTGGTGCTCTGGATATCAGGAAGCATTTTTAACCACATCGCTCCAGACCCACAGTAATAAAGACGTTTTCTTTTCTTTTTCATTTTTTAAAAATGATTTTAGGTTTTAATCTAAGAAGTTAGCACACACACACACACACACACACACACACACACACACACGCACGTACGTTTTGAATGTGCCAGCAGCTCAGCAACCACACCTTCCCGTCCTTTCGGAGTCTGTCTGTACTCACCTTGGTGTGTTGCCTCTCCGTGGTCCTCAGGAGACATTCTGGGCAAGCGAGGCACTGGACTCGAGTTTTGCTCAGGGTCATTTTCTCTGCCAGTTAAAGAATTAAAAGGCAGGGAAACAAATCTCCAGTGTAAGAGGTAACAGCTGGGGGCATCTCCAGCACAGCAGACAGGGTAGCCAGGATCAGCCCCTGAAGAAAGGTTTGTATTGGAGGTGAAGAAACACACACAGCAGCCACAGAGACAGACTCTCTTCAGAGAGAGGAGGAGGGGCATTTTCAGGAAGCTTATCTATCAGAGTCTGCCTCCTAGTCCCTCAGTATTAAATATCAAACTCGGTTTATTTTGCGTTTGGAATCCAGTTTGTTGACAACTATTCTCTCCAGCACAGACTTGGCGTCTTGACAGAGCTAATTGGCTATTACCATGAATTTCTTTCTTACTTTTCTTTCTCTCTGTGTTGCCCTGGCTGTCTGTCCTGGAGCTAGTTCAGTAGACCAGACTGGCCTTGAACTCAGAAATCTGCCTGCTTCTGCCTCCCTGAGTGCTGAGATTAAAGGTGTGAACCACCATTGCCTGGCATGAGTTTGTTTCTTAATTCTTACTTCTGATTCCTTGGTTTGTATGTATTCCATATTGTCGTTACTGTCAGGTCCAAAGGAAACTCCATCTCTCCAAATTCTGACCCAAACCAGCATTCCCCAGGAGCTTGTGAAGCTGGCTCTCCTCAACCAAAGGAGTCTTTCCCCTCATACCTGTCAGAGGGAACGAAAAAAAGCACTGCTGGCCTCCACTCCTCACAACCTCCCCCTCCCCCATATCACAACAATGTAGCTCTTCTCAGGTACACGACCACCCTACCCCTCCAGCTCAGAAGCGTCCCTCCCTGATACCTGATCGCAGCCATGCTTTCTTTCTCATCTTCCCTCCTCTCCTGGCCAGGTCTAGGCAGCTGGCCATGTTCAGTCTACTATTTTCTCTCTCTTCCAGATGCTTCTGGCTGTTCTCTCTCTCATATCTACAATATAAACTTCCCCCTAGCCAGGTGGTGCCACGAGCCTAGAGATAGAGGCAGGCAGATCTGTGGGTTCGAGGCTAGCCTGGTGTACAGAGCGAGTTCCAGGACAGCCAGGGCTACACTGAGAAACTGTGTCTTGGAGAAACAAGTCTCCCTCAGTCACACCATGGATCCATCGTGTCATCAGTTTATACAATTACCACACGACTTTAATTACTTTTCCTTGTAGAAATTGTGAATTATGACTCTCTAATTTTGCTGTATTTTGAGATTGTTTTGATTATGTGGGGTTCACATAAATTCCTCACTCAGTTTTCTATTTTTTTCAACAATTTTCTGCTGAGATTTTGAAAGTTGAGATTGACTCTGTAGACTGATGGGGGGTACTGTTATCTACTTTAACAATATTGTCTTTTGTAGGTCCTGGGGTGGCAGCAGGTGACTTTTCCCCATGAATCATCTTGCTGCGCCAGATCAAGCAAAAAAAAAAAAAAAATTCCCCAATGTCCAAATCCTTCATTGTTTTGTCTGGTTTACTTCTAGTTATGTTATTAGTCTGTTGTTTTAGACACCACTGTAATTATTTACGAGCCACTAAGATTGTTTTGTTCCTTTTACCGTACTGTTTGTTGAAGGTTTTTCTCCAAAGCCTGATTTTGGCAAGTAATTCACCAGCTGTACCAGCTCTCTTTTGGCATGTCTCCACAGAAGCTCTTGGAACAGCAATTTTCTCTTCTTCTTCTTCTCAGATTTTCCTGGATTTTTTATTTCTTGTAGAATTCGTCTTGCTCTGCCTTCCAGTCTGATGTGGCATAGTAACCCTGAAAGCAAACACAGTGACTTGAAATTTCCTACAGGTAGAAATATTAAACACAGCTTTTCTATCAGATAATACTGTAGGGCCCAGCCCTCCAACCTCAACAGAGGCCTGAGTTTCAGAGTAGCTGGTTGCAGGAAAGATGAGACCACCCAGAATTGACCATCCAAACGCAGATTCCTGATGATGTTCCGACCATTATAAATAGGGCCACCTGATGTCCCAAAGCACAGCACACATCCATCCCCTTTCACCAGGGCTAGACAAATGTCAACCAATCAAGGGTCCTGAACATTAGAAATCCCTTACCCCTGAAAGACCCTCGGAGAGGACCTTCCCTCGAGAGGAGACTCCCCCGAAGCCAAGGAACAGGCTGAGACCACATGGATGCAAATAGCAAGAGGTTTATTGGGTAAACACAGGTACCTGCGGGCGACAAAGTCTTTTGGAGGACTTGCGTGCCTGCAGACTGGGGGGAGGTCTTTTTATAGGAAAGAGGGCGGCCAAAAAGCAAATTACAGAAGCAGATGAGTGTAATTGGTCTGATTAGAATGGGGCAGGGGGCATAAGTGGTTTTTCCTTTCCCAGCACAGATGTATGGTAATAGACAACCTGTATAGATATCCTATGTCACAAATATCCTGCTTTGCAGCCAGGGGGCCTGACCTCACTCTGCACTTACATTTGTTTGTCAAGAGCCTTGTAAAATGATGTTACAGCAGCTAAGCTGGGGGAATTGTTCCTTTTGTAAACTGCTGATATTCTAAGTTTGGCACTATAGGCATCCTGTTTCCCTAAACGAACAGGATGTTCTCATGAGAGCCGGCTAGCTGCAGGTCCTGAGAGGGTCCTGAGGGTCTCAAGCGAACAGGATGTTCTCATGAGAGCCGGCTAACTGTGGGTTTTGTGGGGGGGGGGGTGCTGTAGGGTCTTTCAACCCCAAACTCTGTGATTATAAAAACCCCACTACAACTGACATCGCCTCTCTGATTGTGCCAATGTGTTGGACACATGGAGAATCCAAGTTTGAATTTGAATTAAGGCTCTTTACTTTAACATATGGGGCTCAGTCCCCTTGTTGGTTTTTGGAGGACTCCATGATCTAGACATAACAACTTAAAATTTTTATTTAGAACAAGGAATTCTAATCTTTTTTTTCAGCAGTATAACTAAACATTTATTAGAGGGAATAAGTACATAGTACAAATTGGGTCACACAGTCTGGTATACTCAGTGTCCTCCTAGTCCTGTGTTCTGATACAAGTGCTTCAATTATAAATTACAAATACAAAAAATTATCCAGGCAAATGCAACAATATCTTGAAGACATTGCTGTTAACAAGTTACCCAATATTAAGACTTGATTATAAGGGAGAATATCTTAGGCATTTCTCATACTGAATAGCATTAAAACCAACAGTAACCAATTTCTAATTACCCAAATCTTAGAACGAAAAAGGAATTCTAATCTTTTTAACACTCATCACCCTCCCCTCAGAAAACATCTGTCCTTTGTTTATGCAGGAACTGCCTGCTGTGGTCCAGGAATTTGAGGGCCAGGAGCAGTGACCTCTTTCCCCTATTTCTCTTGCACCCGTTTCTTTAAAGACTGAAGTAATTGGTCTGGAGAGATGGCTCAGTAGTTAAGAGCATTGCCTGCTCTTCCAAAGGTCCTGAGTTCAATTCCCAGCAACCACATGGTGGCTCACAACCATCTGTAAAGAGGTCTGGTACCCTCTTCTGGCCTGCAGACATACATACAGACAAAATATTGTATGCATAATAAATAAATAAATA